>NC_080098.1:12508428-12817178 GCF_950005125.1 Chionomys nivalis | reverse complement strand
AAATAAGGAACATTCCAAAAATGAGTACATCCAGTACTTCCCCTTAAACAATACCCCCTGAGCAAAGTCCCTTTCACTGAGCTGTAGGCTTAAGTTCTGCAAAGTTTAGTTGGTTTGTGTAAGTGGTTCTGAAAAGTGCACTTGCTAGTCTTGGTTGCAAACTCTGAGAAACCCACTTGCTTGTAAAAGTGCAGTGATAAATTAGTGTAGGAACCTTGGTGTGCTGTCCTCTTTCTTAGCACAATTAGCAACGCCTTCAGGTACGGGGGTTAGAGAAGCAGGGAGCGATCCACGGGGTTTCTGCACCAGGGAGCCATCCATGGATTTCTGCAGTGAGTTCAGGATTTGTTGAACTCTGCCTGAGGCACTCACCTTGCCCACGGCGTCTGGTCTGCTAGGATCATATCTGCCCTCAGCTGGACAAGGCGTGCACCGGGTCTCCTCTGAGCTCAGACCTCCAGCAGCAGGCGTTTATTGTCACCCACCCAAAGGTCCTGAGATTCCCATTCAGTACTTCAGTCATCACCAAAACAAACCGAGCAGACTTTTGATCCGTGTGTGCCCTGCTGAGACTAGAACCCAGGAACTCGGGCTCTGCCACTCAGCCACTGCTTTCTGCCTCTAGCGGACAATTAGACTAGATAATTCTTAGGAAGAATCACCCAGAGAAACACAAACAGGGCCATGCTTATGCCCCCCCCCCACCTCCTTAAGGACACAGAAATTTCAACTGTGTCTCAGTCATAGCTTGGGTTGATTTATGAGAGGTTGTGTTGGGTTCCATGGCTAAAAGCAACGGTCATTGTGTAACTGAACCCACACAGCCCTTCCTGGAGGTTGGGGAGCAGAGAAAGTCGTGAGTTAGAGAGATCCTGAGTGAAGGTGTCTTGTTGACAGCCATGTCACAGACTTCAGACTTAGACCCATGGGTAAATGGTAAACACACCCCATTCCCCGCTTCCCCTGCCAGGGTGTGGCTCTGAGGCATGGCAAAGTCTTCCTCTGATCCATGTGTGTACAAAATATAGATTAACACTACACATTACCCCCCTGGATATTTATGGCCTGAAGCCCGCTGCCCTGCAGAGACTACTCCTGCCCAGATTGACTAAACCCGCCTTCAACTTTAAACCATAAACCTGCCTCCTTGTTTATCTGTATGCGATGACCCCACCCCCCTGTTCAGCGGTATGCAATAACCCCGCCTCTCTGCTCATCTCTTTGTAATAAACACTCTGAGCTTCCAGGGTGCTGCGACTTCCCCATCAGAGAGCCCAGTTTACCCCAAGCCAGCTTTTCTGTGCCTTTCTGTTTGTCTTTTCTTCCTTCCCTCGCTGGCCCCACCCCAGTCAGATCTGTCCTTGGAGCCATGCTAAACACTGCTACAAGGCCTTTCGCCCCGTGCTCCCCGTCTCCCTGTCAGAATTGCTATCCAAACAGATCATTTAGTTTTAAAATCATTTTCTCCCCTCACCACCACCACCTGTAGGCCTGACATGACGGTTTTCCCAGCACACAGTGAAGGGCCTGTCAGTCACTGGGAGTTCAGAGACTGGGAGTTAGGGCGGCTCTGGGTTCAGGATGTACTGTATTCCGGGGAGGAAGAGTTTGTACAGTGAACGGTCCCTTTATGGTTCCCTTTATGCTCTGAAAAGTCAAGGCTGAGGCGGGGTCCTCAAAATTACTCTCCTGTATACAAGGTGAAGCCAGGGTTGTGTGCATGCTGTGTGGGCCCTGTACCACTGAGCTATATCTCCCTCTCTGTGTGTGTGATGCACTTATTATTATTATTTGATGATCTCCCTCTCTGCACATTATTATTATTATTATTATTATTATTATTATTATTATTATTATTATTATTTGATGATCTCCCTATGTAGCCCAGACTGGCCTCGAACTCCCGTCCTCTTGCTGTGTCCTGTACACAGGGCAGTGTTGCCACTCCCAGCTTGTCATCTTACCCTTCTAAAGCAAAGACTCTCGTCACCCATTTGTGATGTTTTCCTGATTTCCCCGAGTCCCCGAATACACTCCATCCTCTTTGCAGGCACACAAGACTTCCTTCAGAAATCTGATTGCGTGGAGTCTAATTTCTACACAAACTCTGCTCTGTCCCATGTCCAGTTCAATCATCCACGAACTTTCACCCCACAATCGGGATTAGGAAAGTTTGCTCCCGTTCCTTTGATTTCTCCTCCCTCCTCTTGTCTCCAGCCTGACTGACCACTGACCTGCTTTGTATCATTGTAATCTCATCATTATTTTGTCTAAGAATGTCATACAAATGGAATCACAGACTATGCAGCCAGGCTTCTTTTGCATTGCCTCACATCCTTTGATATTTATGCATGCTGTGTCTAGTGAGAAGTTTGTTCTTTTTCTTTTTCGACTGGGTAGTATTCCATTGTGAGGCTATAATGCAATTCCCATTCTTTAGATTATGTCTTTGCTATTTGTCTAAGGCTGCTAAGGACGAGTCTGTGCATGTCTCTCTGTGAGCATGTGTTTGAAATTCTGTTAATACCTACTACTAGGATTTCTGCATCATGGGCAAATACACGTTTGACTTCATGAGACTCTAGCAAGTGATTTCCCAGGGCGACTATACCGCTGCTCAGTCTCTGCAGCAAAGTTTGAACATTTCAGCTGTGCAACATCCTCACTCACATTCGGTATTTCCATAGCTTTAATTTTAGCCACTCTGTGTGTTGTATAACATTTTTGGAATCCTTCAGAAAACATGTTGGCCTTTGCTCCAGATGGCCCTTGCCCTGGCTGTGTGGATTTATTTATGCTCCTTCCTCAAGGGACCAACCTTCTAATGGGAGGTCACTGCCCTTCTCAAGACCAAACTGGTTCCTACCATCCCTTTCTATCCTATCATTTTTGTGTGGTCATTTTCTTTCCCTCCTCTCCTCTCTCTTCTTTCTCTGGCTTCTTTCAACTCCAAGTTTGGTAGGGAGAGGGAGAAGTATCTTTGAAATTCTAACCCCAGCACTGAGATGGAATTGCTTATTGGCAGAATGAAGGCATGAATCTTTTTTGAATAACTTATTTATTTTTACTTTTATGTGCATTGGTGTACATATATATCTTGTGAGTGTGTCAGATCTTGGAGCTACAGACAGTTGTGAGCTGCCATGTGGGTTCTGGGAATTGAACTCAGGTCCTCTAGGAGAACAGCTGGTTCTCTTAACCACTGAGCCATCTCTCCAAACCCCAAAGGATGAATCTTTAGACTTAACTGTGGTTTCTAGTTCATGAGACTCGCTGTCTTCTGTAACATGCCTTTAGTCTTTCTTCAAGGAATGGGTGATGGATGGGTGCTCTCCCTGCAGTGGCCTTTGGAAGAAGAACAGTGGCCCGTATTGCTGCAGACAGTGGGCCATACTGCTGCAGACAGACAGTGGCCCGTATTGCTGCAGACAGTGGCCCGTATTGCTGCAGACAGACAGTGGCCCATATTGCTGCAGACAGTGGAATGGCAGAACCACATGAGCCCTAGGCAGGACCGAAGCTCTGATTTTACCTCTCTGGGTCTTAAGGCCATTCATTCATTCATTCATTCATTCATTCATTCAAAAGTACTCCGAAGCCTTACCACATGCGGGGGCTCTGGCCAGACTCTGAGGTCATTGGCAGAGCCCAGGGCAGGGGTGATGTTGGTGTCTTAGGAAGCAGGAGTAATTTGAGGTAGTGAAGTGACAGGGCTTGAGTGATGGAGAGATGGGGAGTTGACAATCACAGACCTGAGGAGAGGACAGGAGTGTGGCCTGGGGGCTCAGCCCTGGCTGGGGGCTCAGCCCTGGCTGGGGGCTCAGCCCTGGCTGGAGCTCTCAGGAGATCTGGGACTCTCCAGCACAGCCCACAGAGGACCATGAGCAATGGGGGCCAGATGAGCCTCGGAGGCCTTCATCCTGCTTCCAGAACTCAAAGGTTGGGAAATTCAATAAAGAGGCTTATTTCTTACAGTTCAGAGGTTAGGAAGTCCAGGAGCATGGCGAGAGGGCCTGCTTGCTGGGTCTTCATATGGCACAGGGCATTAGACAATGGGAGGGCTAGAGAGAGGGGCTCAACTTTTATAGCAAACCCACTCTTGTGCTAATGAATCCACCACCGCCCGCCCCCCCCCCCAGTGGGAGTGACATTAATCCATTCCTGAGGGTGGAACCTTCATTACTCCAGGACTCTGCAATTATATTTCTTACACAGGACACATTCAAGCCACAGCAGTGAAAGGAAGTGAATTCTGCCTCTTGGGGTCCAGGGGTCGGCGCAGAGTCTTTTACTTATGTCTGTTTAACGAGATAGTAAAGTGATGAGGTCAGT
This sequence comes from Chionomys nivalis, assembly GCF_950005125.1. Lineage (NCBI taxonomy): Eukaryota > Metazoa > Chordata > Mammalia > Rodentia > Cricetidae > Chionomys > Chionomys nivalis. Next base: position 12,812,846 of record NC_080098.1, on the reverse strand, counting down.
ATTTTAGGAAAGGATTCTGATCAACAAATGGGAGTGAAGACAGGGAACCAGGGCAGCTCTGAAGCTGCCACAATCACCTGCACCAGCTGAGAAGGCTTTCCCTACTCCCACACTCCCAACAAGCCCCCAGCTTTAGCAGCTGACTGATTTCTGCTCGCTAAGAACGCATCCTAGGGGTGTTTGGCTATCAATACCTTGATTCTACTCCTGATGTTCTGTGCCTCTCTTTCCTCCTCGACTCCCATCAGGGGACTGAGCACAGCTGTTGTATAGCAAGTTCAGCTTTTTACACCACACTAGTTGCCCAATAGGTAAGGAACAGCAGCACAAGGCTGGGGAGTGGCTCGGTGGCTAAAACACTTGGCGTGCATGCATGACCATCAGAGTTCAGCCCCTCAGAACTCTGGGAAATGTGGAGTATGTTTGGCAGCCCATCTGCCATTTTTGCCTCCTAAGGGGGAAACGGGAGGCATCCCCAGAGCAAGCTAACAAGACTAGCTGTGTCCAAGAGCTCTAGGTATGACTGAGACATCCTGCCTCAATGGATCAAGCAGAAAAGCAGTTGAGGGCAATTCCAGACATCAAGCTCGGACCTCCACATCCATGTGGACATATGTGAACATTCACCCACACAGGTTAGCCCTTACACATGCGGAATACGTATATCTACACCACACACACATAGCACACACATACACACACACACATGAAAATTGGGGGAAACAATTAGTGACAATAAGTACAGTGGTTCAGGGGGTTCCCAGGGAGGGCTTGGTAGGCATCTTAGAACAAGATAGCTCTGCCCATCCAAGGCTACCTTCACCGAGAGGCTTATAGACTCTTCCAAAGAAGTGGTGGAAGCCCCTGGGACTGGGTTCCAAGTCTGCATGACATGAAGTCCTTGCAACTGAGAACACGAATGATGCCTTGTTGGTTAATGCATTTAGATTCACCCTCACAAGGCACACACTGCCTTCCTCCCCAGACCTGCCGTAGCCTCAGGGACTAATCACCTTCACACAGTGCAGGAGGACACCCCAACCTCGGAGTCCTCTGTACAAAGCATCTGAGAAATCTCCACAAGGGCAAGGCTGCTGTTAGCTCCCACAGCTGGACACAGCAAGCAGTTGCTGGGGGCCAGGAAATGAAATCTCTCTTACCCCGGCAGTGGTCTCCATTGCTCTTTGATTATAAATTGTTAGAACAAAAAGATGGCATGAACTCAGACAACCTTGAAAGGGTCGCCATTCATGCAGGGGTCTGCAAGCCCTGGCCAGAACCCTGCCCTTGCAGCCGCCTGGGTCTGGTTCTTCTCAGACTGGTCATCCTTGGTGAAGCTTTCCTGGACCCCGAGGTCTCAGCCCCCGTGTGGTGTCTATTGGAAAGTCTTGCTATTCTCTTGACTTCCTTACCCCATGTCTTTCTCTCCTGTCTTCACCCTGAATGGAAAACAGCTGGCTGACTTCCTTCTCCCTTGAAGGTGGTTATTGAGCTCTGCCCATTTTCATTTCCTTCCACATGCACCGTGCTTTGTCACTTACTGGGCATCTGAGGTCCCGTGTCAGTGGGAAAACTCATTACTGCCACCGAGTCTGCTGCCTCAGCGCCTTCCTGGAGGCAGGTGGCCTCTAGGCTGTGGTTGATAAACACAGTTTAGAAAAAAAGAAGAGCGAGGAAGGAGGGAGGGAAGGAGAGATTATATGAAAATGATTTTTTTTTTGAGCAAATCTGATTATTGTTCTGACAAGAAGTGACTGAGAAAGGACCCCGGCCGGTTGATTAGTCACTCAGGGACATTTAAACAGTATTTTCATGCATGGGAAGGGGGCTTTCCTCTTTGAAGCCTGGAGGAAGTTCCAGGTCTGGGGACTTAAGTCTGGGGCAAAACAGAGACAAAGAGCAGCGTGGACAGAAGGAGCTCCTGGGAGGAGCCCTGACACAGCAGGGAAGCCTGACCAGGGAAGCAGGTGGCAGGGAATGTGACAACTGCTAACCCAGGCAGTCAGAGGTCCAGGTGGGATCAGTGACGATGTTGGGCCTGGAGAAAGTGAGGAACGAGGAAAGAACATTTCCAAATGTAGTCTGTGAGTTTAAAAAAAAATTAATTTCAATGACTTTGGATTAACAAATAACACTTCCCTTAAACCCCGGGGCCCAAGTTTAAGGCAGAAAGAATCTAGAATAAGGGTGAAAGGAGAAGAGAGGGCGAGAGAGGAGATGGACTACTGGACGCAGGCATCGGTAAAGTAAAACAGAATTACAGGGAGACGACACAGGCTTGAAAGACCTTTGAATACTGGGAAATGCCAGTTTGTATCAGGTATTTCAGCTCCTCAAACCTGCTGCCGCTGGGCAGTAAAGAAGGAGCTGTGTGCATTTTGGCTGCTTGATGGTCCTTTTTCTTCAAGCCTCCTTTGCAAGGTTCCATTTTTAACATAAACATCTTGAGCAATCTTAACATGTAAAACACCACTCAGGGCCAGTGCAGTTACATTGGGGTTTTATTTTCCCTTGCAGGCAGGATTTCGCTCTCTGCCGGTATTGTATGTGCTTGCCAAGACCATAAAAGAGCCATCACGGGGAACAGTTTCCAGTGCTGGGAGCCCATCCAGTCCTGTCCCAGAGGCTGATGGGAAATAGGTGTGAGGAGAGCAGCTGAGTGAGGACAGCTTGAGCGGAGACGGGTGCTTTTGGCTTCCCCTGTTCCCAGGCTTCTCGGGACGGCTGACAACACTTCCATTCACGGCAGCTACAGCTGGAAAGAGACACGTTTGTGGTGTTTATCTTCGAGTCTGGTAGGAGCTGCTTTCTGCCAGCAGGGACACGCTGCTAAGAGTCCGAACTCAAAACCCAACCTTGCAAATTGGGATGATCGGTATGGACGTTTGCTCGTTTTTACACAGAGTTATGCCAACACAAGCCATTCTGCCTCCCTTCCACCTTTAAAAATAGGAATTACATGCAATAGGATCAAGAACCCATTGCCATTGTTCTTCAGTTCTCAGTAGTCCTCATTGTCCATTATGTTCAGCGAGACCGGTTTTGTCCCATGCTTTTTCAGTCCCCGGCCAGCTGGCCTTGGTGAGTTCCCGATAGATCATCCCCATTGCCTCAGTGTGTGGGTGCACCCCTCGCCGTCCTGAGTTCCTTGCTCGTGCTCACTCTCCTTCTGCTCCTCCTTTGGATCGTGAGACTTCAGTCCAGTGCTCCAATGTTGGTCTCTGTCTCTGTCTTCTTTCATCGCCTGATGAAGGTTAATATTCAGGGGGATGCTTATATGTTTTTCTTTGGGTTCACCTTCTTATTTAGCTTCTTGCATGTAATGGCTTTGTGGGAGCCCAGGTAGTTTGGATGCTCACCTTAATAGACCTGGATGGAGGTGGGTGGTCCTTGGACCTCCCACAGGGCAGAGAAACCTGCTTGCTCTTTGGGCTGAGGAGGAAGGAAGACTTGATTGGGGGAGGGGGAGGGAATGGGAGGTGGTGGCGGGGAAGAGGCAGAAATCTTTAATAATTAAATTAATTAATTAATAAAAAAATTACTATCTTAAAAAAAAATAGGAATTACAGGGATGGGGATGCAAGCAATTATTTATAGTAAACAGTGTCTTTGCCTCCTTACCTCGCTCCCCTTATGCACTCTTCCCACGGCATTTGGAATTAAACCAACCCGCTCCAAGCTGACAGCTGCAGTGACGTCTTGTGACTTGGGCAAGGAGAGATAAGATAGGCAAGAAAGATAAAGATTCAGAAATCCTTCAAGATCATTCTGCTCACAAAAGCTTTTGTTTAGTTCCTGGCCGGGTTCACAGGACAATAGACTTAGAGGATCTATGCAAATGTGTCCTTTTCCCATTACAGAATGTGACCTTTATGATTAGATTGAAAATAGCAACATCAATTCCTGGGTTAATAAGACTTGCTGGCCTAGAAGGGAGGGCTGCTGGTCTCCTAGCAAGTAGAAACAGGGAAGGAGGCATTGGAACCTGTCCCCAGGAGATGTAGGATTTTTATGGGCTGCCAGGAAACCCTTTACTTTTGTCTGCCCCATTTGCTCTAAATCAGGGAATTCACCTGTTCAAGAGAGCTACGATGAACTTTTATTAAGAGTTTTGCACAGAGCTGGGTCTGATGGTGCATGCCTTTAATCCCAGTGGAGGAGGCAAGTAGAGGCAGGTAGGTCTTTGAGTTCAAGGCCAGTCTGGTCTACAGTGAGTTTTGGGGGTACAGTCAGGGTTACACAGAGAAAAACCTGCCTTAAAAAACAAAAACAAAAAAGTTTCGCATGAAAGTCAGAGCTTGTTAAAGTAATAACAAAGGATATGGGAGTACCACGCAGGGCACAGATTAGTTTGAGCTAGAGGCCCGAGACATGCATGTTGATAAAAATCAGCATTGAACACAGTTACTAGTTACTGTTCACTGTCAAGCCATCCTTGCTCATGAGAAAATACCAACAAAATGCTCATACGCGTGTGGGTATTGTAAGCCACCACCACGAGGTCAAAGGCAGTGAGTTTCCCTGTGATTACTTTCTCTTTCTGTACTCATCATGATTATTTATTTGACTGGTTATACAGTTTTGCCTTTCCAAAATGCCCGAAAATGCAACTTGAGCAGTCAGTAGGGAAAGGAAGAGTCTAAGGATTACGGAAAGCTAGCACACACTGACATGTCACCTGAAATCACTGTTAGAGAGTGGAGAGCAGTGTGGAGGAATGGTTTTCAGGGAGGCTGGAACTGTCGGGGTAAGACAATTAAAAGTGGACATACCCTTTAACGGGAGAGAGTTCTCGCTCCTGCAGTTAGGACACACCCTAGAGATTTCCAACTGAAAGGAAAGGAAGGGAGAAAGAGAGAAGAAAACGAAGAGCACCATGCATGGAGGTTCGTGCCTGTTATGCCAATAGTTGTGAGGCTGGGCCGGAGGAGCACGGCAGATCTGAGGTCAGTCTGAGCTACCGAGTGAGCCACTGCTGCGAAAGCCTGAACAAGGCTCAGTGAGTAAAGTGCTAGCTTAGGGGTCTGAGGACCAGGGTTTGAGCCCTGGAAATTACTTACATAAAGTAAGTGTGGTGGAGCAACGCAGAAGCCCAGTATTCCTAGAGTGGGAGGGGAGGCGGGGACAGGAGGATCTCCCAGATGCTGAGGGCCAGTTAGCGTGGCTACACACAGCGCAGAAGCAACAAGAGGCCCCGCCTTAAGGTGGGAGGAGATAACTATCTCCTGAAAATTGTGGCGTGGTCCGACCTCACACATCTGCCGCTCCTGCATCCGTGGGAGCGTGCACGCACACCAAATAAATGCAAAATTTTAAAAGGCCAAAACCAAATTAATTATTTACTAAAAAAATACTTAATCAAAATAAACTTGAAGACAAGGTTTGGAACTGCTTCTTCTTGAAGGCTGCTTTAGTATTTGCAAATAAAGAGCCATTTTCAAACTCACTGAAACCAAACCTGCCCAGAGAAGTTAAGACATCATTTTATTAAAAAATACCATTCTGTTTCTAAGCAGCATTTGGCTGGGATTCCCATTCCAGGGTTAAAGTGGGAAAATGTTTAATTGCTTAAGAAGTAATCCTATTATTGCAGATTTCATGCATCGTGAGTTCCTTCTTCTAATTTGAGGAATTAGGAAAGGAAAGTGAGATTTTTCTGCTAAGTACATTTTTGAAAGGGCATGTGATGGGTGCTGGGAGATGGCCAAGCAGAGCTTTTCAGCAGAGGATCATGGACTAGGAGGTGAATAGGAGAAACTCACCTGGCAGTCAAGAGTCAAGTGAGGTGGTGTCAGCCTTCAGTTCTGAGCGTGAAATCATTGTAAAAAACATTCTACATACTTCCATAAACTATAAACGAACATGTTGCCTCATTGAAGCCTCCAATGTTTTTCATAGGAATCTGCGCACTGAGCAACTACCTCAGTCTGAAGCACTTAATAGTAAATTCATACACTTAAGAGATATGATCAGGTGTTTAGGAATGGGTGGGTATTGAAGGGGCAGAGGTTGGGAAGATGGCTCGGTCAGCCTAATGACTACCGGGTGAACATGAAGACCCAAGTTTGGATACCCAGCATCCACAGAAAGGGCTGGCTTACATATGGTGGCCTGTGCCTGTAACCCGGTGCTACAGCAATGGAGACAGGGATCCCTGGAGCTCACAGGCCACACAGCTTCAGCCTCAGTAAGAGACTGTCTCAAAAATTAACAGTGGAACATGACTGAAAAAAGACACTGGATGTTAACCTTTAGCCTCCACCAGACAGGTATCACTTGCAGTAGCAAGTATACACATACACACTAAGAAGTGTGTAAAACACACACACACACGTGCACATATGCAGAAATGTCAACTACAAAAATGACACGTGGGTTAAAGGAGGTGTTGGATGACAGAGAAATTACAAGTGCCTTGAAGGAGCACCTAGGCAGGCATGGAGAAATGTGCCTGGTTTGGAAGGCTGGGTGGACAGAATGAGGAAAAGGTTTTGCCATCACAGGAAAAAAAAGCCATTGCTGTTTTTTCTTGTAGGAAGCCCCCTTCCCAAATGATTTCGATGTGGGGACTTCTGGTTAAATTGATGAATATGTCCTAAAAGACTCACCGAATTAAAAAAAAACAAAAACAAAAACAAAAAAAACCCAAAAAACAAAAAACCCTTCAAAGGCCTTAACGGCATTAGCACCCCACAGAGCAGCCAGCATGGTTTGTGTGACTCTTTGGTGAGCCACGGAGCCCTTTAGGATATGGCAGCGAACAGGCATTCCTCACTGCACAGGTCAGGAGAAGACTCTAGAGACTTGTTTCCGGATAACTTCCCTTTCTTGGTGTCCGAGTTGCTTTAATTTGTATCTGAACGCTTATGAAACTTTCTCTTATCTAATTTGCACTTAAATTTTGATGAAGAGAATCTTTCGGTGGGGCCAAAGAGTTGATCTTGGTTGATTGGCTTGATCTTTGTTTTGTTAAGTGGAATTCTCCACAGTGTGTACACTGGGTTTTGTGACCAGAACCCTTGGCAGGTGAGAAGGACTGGCTGATTTAAGCCATAAGCAAAACCCCTAAGGTTTGGAATTTCTGACACAGAATTTTCTCTTTGTTACTTTGACTCTACTCCTAGTCCAACCAGACTGACACTTTTCCCATTCATGTGCTGTTTCTTCTTTTCTCTTTAAAAATGTTTTCCTTATTTGTCTCTTGATGATATATCTAAGGATGACTTAGTCACAGCATCCAGGAAGCTGGAAATTCATCCAAGAACTCCCCCTCAGCCCTGTATCTCCCCAGGACAGGGCACGGTAGTCATGAGCTTTCCTGGATTCCTATCAAATGCAGCTTGTTTTAATCATTTATTTTGTAGAGCCACTGAGGAAGACTCCAGCAGAGTCTGCAGGCATCTTAACTTCACAGAAAAGCCACCCCTGAGACCACTGATGATGAAGCTGCAGGAAGATGTCAGACGAATGAGGAACTCGGAGATAAGAGAAAGGTATGTAAGGTGGTGGTGTGAACTCTTCAGGAAAGAATCTTGGTGATGACTAACTGCATACCCGAAGTTGGCCATCTGTCACGGCAGTTGGAAGTTTCTATGTTGTCTGTCTTTGGGAAACATCCAATTGGAAGGCAGATGTGGCGCCAACATCTGTCCTTGCTGCCCCACCTTCCTCCAGAGCTCCTCTTCCTCTGTCTCACCAGTTGTGAAATGTCAGAGCCTATTTGTTGCTGTTTACTACGCATGTCTGAAAAGAGCCTCTCTTCTTCTAGAGCACAAACCACTTCTGCTTGGGGACTCACCTTGGCTCCTCTTGTGTACCACCTGTCAGCAATTTGGAAGCCCCCAGACATTGACTCTGAACTGATATTTTATGGCAGATACAATGAATCTTACTCAGAGACACCCTGTGAGGATAGAGAGTCAATGCAGTGCACTTGTCTGTAAGGTCAGCACTGAGTTCAAGGTGGGCCTGGGTTGCATAGCTCCATTCTAGTCTCAGCTACATGGTGAGACTTTGTTTTCACAAAGTAAAGAAAATATAAGGCAGAAAGAATGGACGAGAGGGGAGAACACTTTTCTGATGCTATAGTTTATAGGAAGGAACGGAAACTAAGAACATTGGCGGGTCTGTCAGAGCAGCTACAGAATCCCACGAATCCTGCATGTCAGATGACGCTGTGAAGGTGGAGTCACTGAATCCTCTAATCACTAGTAACGAGTTCTGGTGCAAACCCACAGTCCTGGACAGTTTGGGGGACATGAACACCTACCACGTGCTAATGCTTGGCACTCAACAATCTATTTCATCACCAACAAAACCCTGTGAGCTACATACTGGTCCCTTCCTAGAATGTGAAAGTCCAGCTCTAAGACCACCCACAGGCACAGAGCTGGGATTCAAGCTCAGCTTTAAAAGAATCCAAGTATGTCCTCTTACGGTGGATAAAAGCACAAGAGCCCCGAGGCCTTCCACTTAGAAGGTAAAGTGTGCAAACAAGAACAGGAGCCCAAGCCTTACGGCACGGCACTGGAGCAAGCAGGCTTGCTGGCCTGGAAGCTTTGGCATGCTGACTTTCATGTTGTCACTGGCTCACACAGGCTTAACACATAATAGAAACCTAATAAAAGTTTGCTAAATGAGGTTATGATGTATATTCTGCAAATCAAGTCCCGCGGTCTGCCTTTTCTATTTATCTAGAGGTCTCGTGTCTTGGAAGCGTGTACTGTGTTAGTTCTGGTTTTACAAGTGTCTGGGACACCTGACTGACAGTCTGGACATAGCCTCCACACAGCCCCGTCCTTCTGCTGATTGTTATGGCTGCTGCCTGCAGACATGGAGCTGCTGCTGACGTCTGATTCACACGTCTGGCTTATTCTTGTCCCTGTGAGAATTATGGTTGGAGAATAACAAATAAATAAAAATAAGTGAGAAATAGGAATGAGGAAGGAGAGGACGGTGGGGGTGGGGTGGGTAGCTTTGCCATCCTGTCTTCACAGGCTAAGCGCTGAAGGGACATTCAATCCAAGACTAATGAGGAGGTAGGTTGACATCTGGTCCCACTTCTGCCTCCTGTGATTCAGAGCTGCTCTGAGACTGCCCAACCTGCCAGAGCCTGGGTGTTGCCAGATTTATGAAATCTGCCCAGGGTGCTGAGAAGGTGGGATTTTAACTCTCGATGAAACTATCACATCCTCTATAAATGCGGAGACTTGAAAAGCGGACTCGCTGCCCCCTGTGCTTCTTCGCACACCCGCCGTTGCTTATGTGCGCGAAGGAGAATTGAACTTGAACTTGGACCTGGGGTGGACAACCTCATGCCCTCCGTGTCCTCTGCACGTCCCCTGAGTTGTCGGCCATGAGTCTCTTTCCCACTCCAGAGCAGGTTCTGAGAAACGGAACTTTGTTGTAATAAGAGCGGCGGGGCTGTGTCCCGGCACCCAGCCGCCCACATGGCTAGCTTATGCCCCGAAATAATTACACGGAAACTGTATTCTTTTGATCGCTGCCTGGCCCATTAGTTCCAGCCTCTTATTGGCTAGCTCTTACATATTGATCTAACCCATTTCTAATATTCTGTGTAGTACCACGAGCTGGCTTACCAGGAAAGATCTTAACCTGCGCCTGTCTGGAGTGGGAGAATCATGGCGACTCCTCACTCGGCTTCTTTCTCCCAGCATTCTCTTCTGTTTACTCCACCCACCTAAGGTTTGGCCTATCAAATGGGCTAAGGCAGTTTTCTTTATTAGTTAACCAATGAAAGCAACAGATAAAATACAAGAACCACCTCCATCATTTCCCCTTTTTCTGTTTAAACAAAAAAGAAAGGCTTTCACTTTAACATAGTAAGATTACATATAGCAAAACAGTTATCAAGCAAGAATTACAGTTATAATATTTATATCTATTTTATCATAACTAAGGAAAACTATAACTATCTATCCATTCTTCAACTCCATCAAAGACTCCAGAAGGTTATAATATTACCTAAGCAAACAAGAGATCCAAAACTCTAGAAATGACAGAGACATCTCACTGCCTGGACAGTCACCCAAAGTTCTTTTGTACTGTTGGGGCATCCATCTTCAACCTTCAGGCCCATAGTATCCAGCAGACATTTTCATCAAGCAGGAAATTCCAAAGACAGTTCAGTCACTTTTTGCTGTGTCCTGCAGAATGTCTCGCAGATTCTTTTAGGAGTCAGGAACCCCGAAAAGCCATCTCACCTTTAGGCAAGTTCAGCAGTCCTCTTTCTGCGGGTTCTCTGTGTCCAGTTTATGCAACAGTCCAGGCAAGAGCAGTTTCTTGCCCAAATGGCTATCAAACTCCTTAAGGAGCCTCTTCGGTGCCCATCTTCCTCTTGAAGTAGATTGGTGCTGCCAGGAGCAGACGTGTCTCATTATCATGAAAAGCCCTAAGTTATTAAAACATTAAATGCCATATTCTGCAGTCTTTGAAAGATATGAAGAATGCCTATCTAGCTGAAATATATCTATGCACATCTAGAAAATCTAACATGACTAAAAACTTGACAATTATCGATGATTATCCATTAACAACCTATATACATTACATTTTTAAATGAACTATATAGTCACAATACCTTAATCAAGATTAGAAATATGCATATACATATAACAAAATTGACCTTCAAATCCACACCAAAGCAAATTATTCATATCTATATCATATCCCCCTTTAAATGTAAAAGAATATTCATAAACAATATTTGGGAATATGGGCGCAGTTTTTTCTCTCCAAACTGCTTCCTGCTGAATGGGGGCGCTGTATTCAGATCTTTCATGGTGTAACCTGTGTGTCAGGGTCATCTCAGTCGGCAGTTGAGTGAAGTAATTTTCTGAAGGTGTTCACAGCAACCTTTCAGGAGGGCGTGGTCTATCATACCATATTGGGATAGATGCAATCCACAGAGTCTCATCCTCTGTGAAAACAAAAGAAGACCCTCTCCAAAGCATCGTATCCTTAGACCCATATTCTGAAATCATAATACCCTTATATCCATTCTGGTTTAGCTTGGCAGCCCATATAATGAAATGTCTCTCTGCACTTAGCTCCTTTACAGTCAAAAATTTTAAAGAAAACACAATAATACAAAGAATCCAGACTCTCTGTGAATTTTCCATTTTTACGTGGCTTATTTTTCTTTATTTCTTTTAATCTATAACTATCTGTACTCTGTCTCTTTAAAGACTTTACCCTTTTTTTAAGACATTAACTTTATTCTTTATATATATTTTTCTCTCTCTCTCAAGCCTACGTACATTCATCCAACAGTGTCTGAATCAGTTCTATTGTGAATCTGTAATTTTTTTTACTATCCAGGAGCATTTCTTAAAATGTTAAGCACTTCTTAAAAACTTAAGTTGCACCGTGTACAGATAATACGGTACCATCTGTGTCCTGCCCAGTCGAAACCTTAACTTCGCTGTTATTATGGTAATTACGGTAGTTCCTGCCTGAGACCAGCACAGTTCAGCATGGCGGAGCTGAGCCTGAGCGGCTCCTGCCTCAGAGCCATTTGGTGCCCCTGAGCCACACACAGTTCCAGGCACACAGCAGTCCACATTGCCATCAAGCAAGCCGTAGCACTTTACTCCAAATGCTCCATTCAAAAGCTCTGTCTCCCGCAGGAGCCAGACAGAGATCGTAATGGCGGCACAGCCCAGAAAGCCGGCATTTTAAAACAGCCAGTTTTTTTTTCTGCTGCTGAGTCAGGACAATTTCTTTGCCGCATGCAACCCATAAACAGCAAAAAACTGCCTTGAATTTTCTCTCTCTCCTTTTTAAGCCCTCTCAGGTTTTACGTGGAGTTCATTACCACGCTGGGCGCCACTCTGTTGTAATAAAAGCGGCAGGGCTGTGTCCCGGCACCCAGCCGCCCACATGGCTAGCTTATGCCCCGAAATAATTACACGGAAACTGTATTCTTTTGATCGCTGCCTGGCCCATTAGTTCCAGCCTCTTATTGGCTAGCTCTTACATATTGATCTAACCCATTTCTAATATTCTGTGTAGTACCACGAGCTGGCTTACCAGGAAAGATCTTAACCTGCGTCTGTCTGGAGTGGGAGAATCATGGCGACTCCTCACTTGGCTTCTTTCTCCCAGCATTCTCTTCTGTTTACTCCACCCACCTAAGGTTTGGCCTATCAAATGGGCTAAGGCAGTTTTCTTTATTAGTTAACCAATGAAAGCAACAGATAAAATACAAGAACCACCTCCATCAGAACTTTCACTGTTTCTAAGAACACCTGGTTTTATTCCTAAGACCGGGTCTCACTGTGTAGACTGGCTCGGAACTCACAATCCTCCTGGCCAGAATGCAGATCCTCAAGGCCAGAAGTGAGAGATTGAAGCCGTCTCTAGACTTCGCTGAGTGTGAGAACAGACCTGCACGTGAACAGTAAGTGACCTTCTAGTGCTTCAGATGAGGGTGGAACTGTCCATAGCCCTCAATGGACATGCCACCACACTGATTCCCTATTGTTTATGTATGAGGGGGTGTGCATGTAGCATACACATGTGTATATGCCTGCTGGCATGTGTGGCCTTGTGTGTGTGTGTAGGGTGACAGCAGTTGACCTTGAGTGTCCTTCTCAATTGCTCTCTACTATATTTGCTGAACCAGGATCTCTTGCTAAATCCAGAGTTCTCAGCGCTGGCCAGCTTGCCTCCAGGATCGCCTGTGTCTGCCTCCCAACTGCAGGTATTGTGTGCAGAGGACCCCGCCCCCTCAGCTTTTATATGTGTGCCGGGGATCCAGATTCTGGTCGCACAGGCGTGCGGCATGTTGTGTCCACTGAGACACCTCTCTAGTGACTCCCTTTAGTTCTGTTTGCTTGTGTGTTTTGTTTTGGCCTTGAACTTCCGGTGATCCTCTTGCCTCTGCCTCCCCAGTGCTGCAATTACAGGTGTGTGCCAGCTAAGCCCAGCCTCCTTTTATATATTTTAAATATATTTTTAATTGTTTGACAAACTGAGCTCACCACTTTAGGTGCTCGGTAGTCACTGGTCATCACGGACGGTTTGCAGTCAAGGCTCCGGGGAGAGAACCTTTTCGGCTTTTCGAAGAACTCACAGATGAACGGGTGACTTCTGCAGCTGCTGGGCAGGTCAAAGAATGAACTTTTCTCTGGGGCTGGCCTTAGGACAGCTGCAAGTCCCTTTTGTCATTTCCAGTGGGTGCTAGTTTTCAGTTATTGGTGCTGTGAGAATGTTCTATTCAGCTGTCGTGTGGAGCAGTTGTCTGTGTGTGGAGCAGCTGTCGTCGTGTGGAGCAGCTGTCGTGTGGAGCAGCGGTTGTATGGAGCAGCTGTGTGTGGAGCAGCTGTGTGTGGAGCAGCTGTGTGTGGAGCAGCTGTAGTGTGAGCAGCAGTAGTGTGGAGCAGCTGTGTGTGGAACAGCTGTAGTGTGGAGCAGCTGTAGTGTGGAGCAGCTGTAGTGTGGAGCAGCAGCAGTAATGTGGAGCAGCTGTAGTGTGGAGCAGCGGCCATATGGAGCTGTATGGAGGCGAATGAGGGGGAAGTAAATCGAAACACAGAAAGTTCTGTGTGTTTTCTAGGTGTCAGTTGTTCTTGAACAGATCTTTTCGATTGTTGCAAGCTTCCGGTTGACGTCCAGAGCTCTGCCAATGTGGGTTATGACAAGTGTTCGTGTTTCCATTCCTTCCGCAGGCATGTGGATTTGCAGAGAATCTGCTTGGTTTTGATGTATAAACTGTCTTGCATAGGCAAGCCCTGGAGACTTACTTCTTGAACCTACTACCCGCAGTGCAGCCCTCATGGCCCATTGGCAGGCCGGCCCTGGACATGGCCCGGAGTGATACAGCCCCATGTGGGGGCCCACATTTTCAACTCTACACAGAGCATGTCTAGATTATTGGCTAAGATCTGGCTGTGTTCTTGTTTTATTTCATTTTAATTGATTAATTAATTGCATGTATGTCGAGTGTTGGGTGCATCTTGCCAAATGTGTACAATGGTCAGAAGACAACTTCTGGGAGTTGGTTCCAAGTTTGTTTTGAGGCAGGGTTTCCCTTATTATTTCTGCCTTTGGGCTGTGTGCTCTCGGTTAGCTGGCCTGTGAGCTTTCACGCAATTCTGTCCTTACTTCCCATCTCCCCATAGGAGTGCTAGGACACAGACAAACACCACTGTAATTGTCTGTCTACGTGGATTCCAGGAGTCCTCAGGCCATTAGACATTCGCAGCAAGAGCTCTACCCTAGCGAGCCGTACCCCTGGGCCCTGACTGTATTTTCAATCCTCCTGTCCCGAGAATCATTTCTCTGTACCGGCGACTCCTCTCAGGGACCTCTCCCATCTCTCAGAGGTAGATGTCCACTTTCCTCAACAAAGCACAAGGGCATCGCAGTTCTGTGTCGCTAACGACAAAGGCCATTACATGTTGGTGTGGATACAAGCGGAACCCAGTGGACTTTCCCAGGTCACTAGAGACAGGATGGTGGCAGCGGCACTGGCACATGGGGACCCCGGGAGGAGCTCACGGGACTTTACTATACCATCCACTGGTACTTCATGCTCTTGCTATAGAAGGGCCCACACAGAATGTGGAGCCGTCCACAAGAAAGCAAACAGACTGAATAATTTACATCAAGATCCTTGCTAAATAGGTTTTGGGATAGGATACTCCATTACTAATTGTGATTTCAGATGATGGTGGCACAGTCAAAGACCCCACACTTTCAGTGAAAAGCATGGAGGTGTATCAGCTTCAGTGCAGGCTTGAGAAACCTCACTTCCAGACAGAAAGTCCACGTTCTCTGTGGACCATGCAGGTCTCCAGGGACGGCTGTGGCAATGCAGGGAAATATATAATTACATGACCAGAGAATCTTGGAATTTGACATACACACGTGTGACAATGGTTCTGTGTGGAGTTTTATTATTATCTACTGTGAATGTGCTGAAGCGAATATCGAGTTAGTCAAGTCCGAGAGAAAGGGACTGCAGGAAGCGATGGGACAAGGTGCGATCACCTGCAGACTTTCCAAACATTCAGAGTTCTTTTCATTTCCTTCGATGTCTTTTAAAAAAAGAATAGTTCTTTATTTCACATTATCATCCCAGTGTGAAAACCAGGGCATCTCAGAACAGCCATTCACCAGAGTTAACCACTACGGGCATATTACCGATAGGGTAGTAACAAGCATACTTTATTCAATCCGAAAACATAACAGATTTTAATATTGAATTTTGCTGGTAAGTTTGGGAGTTATTTTCAAACTTTGTTTATGTCTTATCTGGGTGAGAGGTCACTGGAGGAGAGAGAGTGGATGTCCCTTGTTCCGAAGGGGTGACGCTGGAAGACTCAGAGCCAGTTCTGCTTTGGAGCTGCGCAGACTTCCGTAAAGGATGGAAGGCTTTGGTGTAGGCTCGGCAGGCTGTGAGGTCTCTGCTCCACAACGAACTTTGATGTTGCAGTCTGAGAGAAGCCATAGGAATCACTGCATGAATGGGCAGGATTGTGTTTTGATAAAACTTTGTTTATGATTTAATAAAAAAAGCAGCAGCAGGTTGGTGTGGCTCTCTGCCAGGGTTTTGCTGGCTTCTGTTATAATCAACAAAAAGCTGCCTTGTTTATAGGTTAGGACAAAGTAGAGAAAAAAGGGAGGGAAAAGATGCAGGTTGGAAAGTCTTTAAATGAAGGTGAGTGGCCTGGGTAGATGGCTTGCTTGGTAAAGTTCTTGTCAGGAGTGGTAGGTATGCTCACAGTCAGTACTGGGGAGAAGGTTCTGGGGCTTTCTGACCTAGGCAATGCGGCCTAAGCGGTGAGCCTGGGGTCCCATTAGCAGACCCTGCCTCAAAAATGAAGAAGATTAATTCTGCTCCTGTGGAATGACAGCCAAGGTTGACCTCTGCCCCCTATGCACGCATGTGAACCCACATACATGAGCTCACACACACACACACACACACACACACACACGATCAGTAGCAATCAGGTAGCCATTTAAATCAGTAGCTTCCAATGCCAATCACCATTGATACATCTAAGTCCTGCTTCCAGAGATCGCCGTTCAGTAGGCCGAGGAACACTTTTATATCCTTTAGAGAGACTTTTAGTTAGTGTTGTCAGCTTGACAGGGTCCAGAGTCGTCTGGGAGATGAAGCAGCAGACAGTATCTTGGTTGAAGATCTGCCTACTGTGTGTGGCACTGTCCCCTGGCTGGGATCTTGGATTGTGGAGGTGGAGAAAGGGGGTTGCTAGCTGCCTGCATTCACCACTCTCTGCCTCCTGAGAACAGATGTGCTGTGACAGTGACAGCTGCTTCAAGCTCCTGCCACCAAGACGGACTGTACCCTTGAGCTGGGGACAGAGTGGAGGGTCCCTTTCCCCCCTAAGCTGCTTTGTCAAAGTATTTCATCACAACAAAAGAAAAATATAGTGAGACTCCCTGATTAGAAAACAAAACTAAATTAATGACAAGAAGAAGACAGTTGGACTGAAGGGAAATGCTAGAAAAATCTGAGGGGGAGATCCCAGGCAGCCCAGACATGAACTCATCAGGGTGAGGGGGAGATCCCAGGCAGCCCAGACATGAACTCATCAGGGTGAGGGGGAGATCCCAGGCAGCCCAGACACGAGATGGGAATGGAGCTGAGTTTTCACCTTGGTTATGCCTCTGTTGTGACCTCAAACACCTCACTTAGATCCTTGCAAGGTTTGTGAAAGAAGAGAGTATGCAGATGGAGACACTTAGGTCAGACCTTAGCAAAGCGAGGCTGAGACCACCAAGGAGGTTCATGCACGATGCAGCTACGTTAAGTCACAGCCACCACCTATGTCCTTCATCTACAGAGCCTTTTCCAGCAACAGGTGTGGGATTTATGACAGGTTTATTGCAGCCCACACTATGAAATTATAATCTTCTGTCCCCTTTCTCATGATATTAAACTGCATAGTGTTGAGGACGGAAAATTACAGAGGATGGGATTTAACTGCGCCTTAGCAGAATTTCCGTGTAATTACAAAACAAACAGAACAAGTTTTGGAGGACATTCAGGCTGATAGAAAGGTACCCATTGTGCCCCTCGGGGCTTTCTTTTAAAAATTTACTTTGAACATCATTCTAGGTTAAGTAACGGACG
Source organism: Chionomys nivalis (assembly GCF_950005125.1). Taxonomy (NCBI): domain Eukaryota; kingdom Metazoa; phylum Chordata; class Mammalia; order Rodentia; family Cricetidae; genus Chionomys; species Chionomys nivalis. Next base: position 12,795,718 of record NC_080098.1, on the reverse strand, counting down.
TGTTTCTTCCTGGTACACTTCTGTGCTCACCTGATTTTGGATTCTAACTCAGAAAAGTACAAAGGGGTCCAGTCCAGCGGACGGCTGGGGAGAGGCTGAGCCAAGTGTGCTGGTGAGTTAGCTGCTTTCCCATTTCTGTGACAGAACACCAGAGACCATCACTTTTAAATTAGAAAAAGTGGATTTTAGTTAACGGCTTCATGGCTACCGGGCCCTGACCCTTCGGACCTCGTGTCACGGAAGCGCCACGGTACAAAGGGAGCCTGTTCACCCCCTGATGGCTGGGAAGCAGGCGGGGACCAGAAGAGGTTGAGTTCACACCTATTTTAAGGGCACCGCTTCACAACCTAACTTCTGTCTCCTAGGCCTCACCTTTAACACAATCAGAGAAACGACATTTGGGGCGTATGTATGCATGTGTGTAGGTGTACACGCCATGGTATGTCTCATCAGATAACAACTTGCAGGAGACAGTTTTCTTATTTCACACGTGGTTCTAGGGATTGACCCTTTGAGCCATCTTGCCAACCCCTGCCTCCATTCAGTGTACAGAACAATGGGAATCATGACATTTCCATGTACATCATGTATTTTGGTCATATTCACTTCCAATCATCCTCCTATCCCCTCCCTTCCCATTGCTCCTCTTCCACTTCTGAAATGGTTCCTCTTCCAGGCTAGTCTTAGAATAATATTCTTTTAAAGCCTAAATTATGTATATGAGAAAATGTGGCATTTGTCTGAGACTAATTTAATTCACTTAATATAGTCTACTGTTCCTTGCATTTATCTATAAATGACATAATTTTATTTTTATTATTGTGGAATAAAACTCCATTGTGTATAACAGTATATATTTTTTAAACCACTAGTTAATGGCTGGATTATTAACCACTACAGTTATCTTGACTATTATGAATAGTGCCACAGTGAACATGGGTGGGGCTGGGCAGACTGCTTGTGGGTAAAGTACTCGTGAGAGTTTGGACCCCCAGAACCCAAATAAAAGCTGGGCAGGTGTAGCAGCTGCCCGTACGCCCAGCATCCAGGAGGCAGAGTTCAGGGATCCCGGAGCAAGCTGGCTGGAGGGACTAGCCAGAATCCGTGAGCTCAAGGTTCAGGAAGGAACCCTGAACCAATAAATAAAATGAAGATTGATGGAGAAAGCCAACTCTGAGTCTCCACACACGGACAAACATGCACGTGCGCTTACACACATGTAAACATACATGCAAGCACACATGTGCACACACATGTAAACACACATGCATGTGCACACATGCAAACACATGTAAATGCACACATGTAAACACACATGTATGTGCACACACACACAAAGAGGAAGTTCAGGTACTGTGATCTAGCATTCTTTGAGTCCACACCTTGAGTGATAACCTGGGCCATGGGTGGTTCTGTTTTTAGTTTTTTGGGGAACCTTCGTACTGACTTTCACAGCTGCTGCACTAGCAACAGACAAGGGCTCATTCCATCTTCCCCAGTATTTGCCGCCACTTGTGTTCGTGATGAGAGCCGTTCTGACTGGGATGAGATGCAATTTCAATAAAGCTTTCATTTGTTGTAGGGGTAGCCCCAGCCAATCACCTTGCTTGTAGGGTGGGGTCGCCTGAGGATATTTTTTACTAATAAATATTGCTGGTGTGCTCTCCCCCCGCCCCTTCTGCTTTCCTGTTCTCTGCTAGAACCTCGGGGTCTGTAAGTCTCTTTCCCAATTAAGCTGAATATATTATTAAAATTTCTGTCTGCCTTCATTTACGCCGCTACAATCTGCATTTCTCAGAAAATTCCCACCTTCTAGTTTCTACCAATTCCAATAGTGTCACAGGCCAGGGACCAAGTGTTCCACACAGAGGCCTTTGTGGGAGAGTCAAGATCCAATAAGAGCAGCACGCGACTCAGGCACAGGAATTCAATACGTTCAGCAGAGCTTCTTCCCTATCGAAAAATATACTTCATGATTGAAATAAAACAATCTCCACATTATGTGACTAAGGCTGAATACATTGTTACTTAAGAAAATGAGATGTACGTTGGGAAGATGGCTCACTGGATAAGAGTGCTTGCTGTCCAAGTATGAGGACCTGAGTTCAAATTCCCAGTGCGCGTGCACGGACACACACACACGCACATGCACGCACACACACACACAAACAAAGGAACCTGAACTAAGCTGCTCCAATGACCATCAGGCACTCAGCACTTACATACTCAGACAAAGGCAGATCCAAGTTACCACTGGCTAAAACAGAAGACCACAGCAATCATTGAATTTCTGGGAAAATTACAAGTAGGGGTGCAAAGCCCCAAACCTCACCAGTTATATGTACTCAGGGAAAAAAAAAGAAAGGGTACTCTATAAAAATGGCGGTCCAGTTTCAAACATGCTAAAGGATTAAAAACATGCACATCAAAGATGTTACCTGCGGCAAGGCTATGGGAAACCTCGTAGCCCTTGGACACTACAGAGTGGAAGGGGGCAAAGATGACGACTGGTGTGTGCTGATGACTGGTGTGTGCTGATGACTGGTGTGTGCTGATGACTGGTGTGTGCTGATGACTGGTGTGTGCTGAAGACTGGTGTGTGCTATGACTGGTGTGTGGTATGACTGACTGGTGTGTGCTGATGACTGGTGTGTGCTGATGACTGGTGTGTGCTGATGACTGGTGTGTGCTGATGGCTGGTGTGTGCTGATGACTGGTGTGTGCTGAAGACTGGTGTGCGCTATGACTGGTGTGTGGTATGACTGACTGGTGTGTGCTGATGACTGGTGTGTGCTGATGACTGGTGTGTGCTGAAGACTGGTGTGTGCTATGACTGGTGTGTGGTATGACTGACGACTGGTGTGTGGTATGACTGGTGTGTGCTGATGACTGGTGTGTGCTGATGACTGGTGTGTGCTGAAGACTGGTGTGCGCTATGACTGGTGTGTGGTATGACTGACTGGTGTGTGCTGATGACTGGTGTGTGCTGATGACTGGTGTGTGCTGATGATGACTGGTGTGTGGTGTCAGACATAAGGTAAAGGCAGCGACGGAAAGCTGTGTCTTCTGTGGCTCGGGTCAGCAGGGTGCGGTTTTCTGTGTTGGCCTAATCTTCCATGTGGACCAATACTCACACTAACAACATAAAGTGTGCATTATGTTTAAATTACACCCTGCTGCATCAATCACATGCAAATTATAGTTTCGGAACACCTGTTACCGCAGCAAACATCGTGTTTGCCAGCTGGACACTCACGACAGCAGAACACGTAAACAGCCCTCTCTCCTCATGGTACAACGAAGGTTCAAAACATGCTATGACCAAACTAGCATGGGTTATTTGTAAATAATCGCACACCTTTACATAGTATTCACTGAGGTGTGTGTATATGTCTGTGCGGTGTACATGCCTGTGTGTGTGTGTAGACCTGAGATTTGACGTCAGGAGTCTTCCTCAAGTCAGGTCTCCATTGAGTCAGGTCTCTCACTTGAACTCAAAGCTTGCCCATATGGCTAGTCTAGTTGTCTCTCTCCTGCTTTCAGAGTGCTGGGATTAGCGGTGGGCTGCTATGCCTACCTAGCATTTACGTGGGTACTTGTGCGGCGAGTGCTGTGTGTGGCGAGCCATCCTCCAGTTCTGTGGTTTTGTTTTGTTTTACTTATCTATTGTGTAAGGAGTCCTTCTGTCATTTCCATGTCTTATTAGTCACTACAGATTGAGGGGCAGGCCCCAGAGTGTTAAAAGCTGTCACGTCCCTTGGCTGAGGAACCCCCAGTCCTACTCACGAGTAGTCGCCCGCACAGAGAAGCACAACTGTGTGAGGCGTCAAAGTGCTTTATTCATAAAGCCTGGCTCTTGCCTTGAGTGCAGTGTTAGCACTGGGACACCACACACATCCTCGCTTTTGTCCAAACAGTTTATCTGCATGACAGAGATGATTACAGACAAAAACCAAAGCGTTTTTTGTAAACGTCTAAGAGCGTACAGATTGGCCGCCGAGGAAATGGTTACTCAGATCATGTATGAGTACTTTTGGTTTTACTTTAGGTTTGTAAAGTTTTGGGCTCTTGGGTTTGTAAGTTTTGCAATCAAAAGCTACAGTAGAGCTTCAAACGCTGCAATTAATAGTGCCCGGAAACCGAATCACACAGCATCGATTATTTTAAATGCATCAAATACAGATTTGCACACCTATGTTACAGTGGAGTTAACACCATCAGCTAAGGATCCTGGCAGGTCAGTCTGTCGGAGTCCGATGGTGCTGATGCAGGATTCCAGACGCTGTGCACGTCGGGCACAGCTGTACCTGGAGAGGCCTGAACTGACGTGACTGGGAAGGAAGGCAACCTGCCAGGGGGCTTGCTGACTTCTAAGTAATTATTGAAAGGTGGACTTTTTTTTTCCTTTCCAAACTGCCCACAAAGACCATCTCACATATTAAACGGGGGTTTTAAAGGCACAGCTTCAGCACAGCATGTAAGCTGATAATGCTCCAAGCAAGTGAAGTGTTCTGTAACTTGAGGCCTTTTAGGAACACAGGGGAGGCGGTGGGAACATGATGGTGCTGGAAGGTTTTTAACCTGGTTAAACACAACCAGCACAGTTTAGGGCAAGGAACTTACAGAACCAGATTTGGGGTTTAATCAACATTAGGTTGATAAATACACATCTCGAGGAACAAAATCCTTTTGCTTTTATGTGAAAGCCTGTCTACTAGGTACTCCGAACAAAACACTCACTCAAAAACACAACTGCAAGACGCATCTCAAAACACAACATGTTCCTCACACTGCAAAATGGCTTTACATGTAAACTTCAAAAATCACATGCTGTATATTAAATTTTTAGATTCAAAAATATCCCTGTTTTTCTAACCATGTAAACAGTAAAACTGAGGGTTTCAGTTAAAGGGGATAATACATAACAAAATTCCACTCTTTAAACAATGGTTGAACATAAACCTCATTAATTGGGATTTGCCTTGGGTTACAGGAGGATTTTAACCCCTTGCTCATCTTTCTGCAGTGGGAGGTGTAGCTCCTATTGCCCCAAACTATGCACCTTTCAGGGCAGTTCTGCATCTGTTTTGCAGAATGCATTTCTGCGGCTCAACACCAGGGTCTAACGATGAGAGTCTCCAGGCGAGAAAAGAGAAGCAAGCGGTTTTCCTGGAAGCATTTAGGTAGGTGAAATTGTAGACAGTCTTGGCATCAGAATCTTGGAAGATGAAGGGCTCAGCCTGGGACACTGGGGAGGGGTGACACGGTTAGGACAGAGCCCTGAGCCAGTACACAGGGAAATGCTAGCATCCTTCTGCCTGGGGCTGTGTGCTTAGGCAACCATCACTCAGGAGTAGTCTCTGTGCGGGCCAGGAGTGTAACATTTGAAGTAAATCGATCATTCTTTTAATCATCATCATTGCTATCATCACCATCGTCATCATGAACACTCTCACATCTTACCTCAGCAAACGGAGCTGCAGTTTATCTTGCGGTACCTGCCACGGCTGCGCTGACATGCATTGCCTCTTTCCCTCCCCATATTCTGTCCCTTCATCTACCCATTCAGCCACAGCTGGAATCAGACGGGGTTGGCTGTTACAAGCTCTGATTCAAGCTGACTGGTTTTAATTAATTAATATTAATTAATTATTTTAAAATGTGTGCTAGAGCATGTGTACACACACCTGCGCACACACGAGTCAGAAATAGCTAGAACGGTGCTGGGGAATATCAGGTAGCTGTTAAAGCGAGTAGCCCCCCACTTCAGTCATCTCGGCTTGAAGATGTAAACAAGGAGGTTTGCTTCCTGCAAGGTGGGTGCTTCATCGGGTTTTGTTGTAACTTTCCCACGCCGAAGCCACCACCAGCCTTCCCGGGCTCATGTCCATGGGGGCCATGCAGGAGGTTACGTCAAGATGTGCCCAATAAAGTCCAAAAAGCGCTTTGAATACTGTTCTGGATTCACGGTTGAGATCTCAGCTCCAGCCTAGGTGGTTGTGAAGAAAACGGACATTGATGAGACGCTCATTAATCTCCTTCTTTGAATTACCACTCAGCATCTACAGCGATTTCCAAATGCAGGTGAACGCGTTTGACAATCACCTCACCACGAGCCAAACCCCAACCCTACAGTTAAGGACACAGCTGAGCAGCCCATGTCCTTAAACGGCTACTCACTTGTATTGCTGCCATTTGGACAAGCAAATCAGAGTTCTCAGGACCTATGACCGCTGCAACGTTAACATGGAAGACAACAGCACCAGAAATGGGCAGGAGAGGAGGCTCAGCAGTTAGAACACTGGCTGCTCTCCCAGGGGACCCAGGTTTTACTCCCAGCACCCAAATGGCAGCTTACAACAGTCTGTAACTCCAGTTCCATGGGATCCAGCACTCTTCTGGTGCCTGCAGGGACCATGCATGCATATGCTATACATGGATATGCACCAAATAAGAAGAAATAAACCCCAAAACACCCTTCCCCCCAAACAAGTCACATTTGAGACATTACCTTTCTACTCGAAACCTTCCAATGTACGGCGTTTATTTTAGATAAATGAAATAGTGTCTCCCTATGTAGCCTTGGGTACCCTTAAGCCCTAACCTTCCTGCCTCAGTCATCCAAGTGCTGGGATTACAGGCACGAACTACTACATCAAACTTCTGGGAGTTATTCCTGGGGCTGTCAGCGTCTCCATTATTAAAAAAGATCCACTGAGGAAGGGGTAGGGAGTGAGCAGGAATATACTAAAATTACATTAAATGCTCTCACACTCACGGCCTTATACAGCCCTATGTAGGAAAAAAGGTTTGGTGTAAAAGTACACTGAGGCCCTTTTTTTCCTCAAAAAAGAAGGAAGGGGAGAAACACAAGGGAATCTCCCCCAAAGGCTTTTAAAAGTGATGAGGGCGGATATAAGATGCTGGTCCTATACGCAAAGATCTCTGTGGCAGAAAAACAGATTACTGTGAGAGAAGAAAGTCAATCCTGTACATTTTGGAGCACCTGCTTCAGGCCGGAACATTTCCTAGGAAAACACTGAACTATCTTAAGTATGCTCGTCTTTGGGGTGTTGTTCAAACATGGAAGGACCTACAGATGCACAGGGCTATGAACTCTGTGTGGAAGGCTGAGTCTAAGCCGGAGTGAGCGCTCGTACTGAGGCTGGCCTTACCCCAGACAATCATCATTCCAGAACTGAGAACAGCTAGGCAGAATGACAGAGATGTGTTTACAGGCTACAGAAAGTACCAGGGACAGTACCAGGGACCTGTGGGGCGCAGGGAGGGGGGAGGGAGCAGTACTTACGCCATGTTTAACAGTTTTTGCAGCGTGGGCAGCTTTCTTTTTTGCATCGTAATGAGTAAGAATGTCAATAATGGCCATGAAGTAGACCTCTTTCCTGGGCGAGTCTGGAAAGGGAGGGGAGCAGAGGCTGTGGGACATGTGAGGACAGCTGCTCAGGGAGGGGACGCAGTGGAGGAATGCAGAACCCACATCCCAGAAACCACATCCCGCTTGGCTCCCCGCACCAAAACAAGAGCACCTGGAAGTCAGAACAGCGCACGAAGGCTGTGATTTTGTTTCCTAATCTGCATTTCTTTAATGACAGCGTAGTTTGTGTACAGAAAAATGCATTGTTAGAACTTTCTGCAAAACAAGTAAGATTAATAAGGCTTATTAATCCCTGTCTACCACCAACACTGTACATACCTCCACTTGGATAGAGTATCAGAAATGAATAAAGGATTTTATGCCTCTATTATCTACTTTCTACATAGTTTCAAAAATATATTGTTTCAATTATAAAGAGTAAGAAATGTATATTTAATTATATCTAATTTTCTTATGTTTAAGGAATGATTTTGGTGGGTAAAATTAAAAACATAGCAAAATACAACCTAAACCTGCTTGGCTGATATGCCAAGTTAAAAAAAAAGGGGGGGGGATGTGTGGCATAACAAATTGACTATTTTATTATTTAAATAAGCAGGGTTTTTTTTTTTTTTTTTTTTTACTATATCAGTAAAATCGTTTTTGTGATGCCCATGCAGCTAAGGCAGGAAGCAAACAAGCAAACACCTAGATAGACCCTGAGGACTGAGACAGGTGTGATTGTGTAGGAGGGTCGCAGGTGCCAGTACAGGGACAGCAGAAGGGGCAGTGACTCTCCTTGTGTGTCAGGGCCTGCCTCTACCTCCCTGAAAAGGTAGGCTATGCAATGCTAATTCAGCTTTCCCATGAGGTTACCTGAGGGGCACAGTGGGTGCACACACTTGCCTCACTCGGAACAGATCTGTGACATATTGGATCTATTTACAAGAGAGCCAAGTTGGATTTACCAGCTTCTGTCATGGGCTTGAACCCAGGACCTCACACATGCCAGACAAGGGCTTTACCAGTGAGCTACAGTCACAGACCAGCTTTCGTTTTGAGACAGGCTCTTGTTAAATTGCTCAGGCAGGTTTTAAACTTGTGATCCTCCTGTCTCAGCCTCCAGGACAGATGAGGTTTTCTTTGCCACTGAGCCTGGCAAGAAAAAATTTTTTAAAAAATTGCTTATGTAATCTGGGGAATCTAGCCTTTTGATGTTGAGGTACAACATTGAGATTGTGATCTGCAACCACGCTGGGCTGCATTGCTGTATACACCTGTCAGAATACATCAGATGGGTCTGTCATATCCATTATTTACACACGTGTATGTGTGTGTATAAAAAATGGTAGGTCAGGTGGTGGTGGTGACGACACATGATCTCAACACTTAGGAGGCAGAGGCAGGAGGATCTCTACAAGTCCGAGCCAGACTGGTTTACAGAATGAGATCCAGGACAGCCAGGGCTACACAGAGAAACCCTGTCTGAAGAACAAAACAACAACAAAAATGGTTTGTAGTTTTCTTCCGTCCTTTAACATGAGGAACCACTGTTCCCTTTAAACACGTAGGACTGTCTGCTATCAACACATTTGACCCAGTAGACGGAGCCCTGCACCAGCACCCTTGTAACTAGGGTCAGAATTACTGACAGACCACTTTCTAGGCAGAAGAGCCAACAGCACCGAGCTTACTTTCATGGCATTTAATTGCATAAACATCAATGTTCGGATCAAACTCGCCAGGAGCCAAAGGTGGTGAGCTGTTGAGCGTATTTCCAGGGCTGTCGGGCGGAGTCCCGATTGGGTGGGTGCCGTCACTCTCTCCCTCCTCTTCCCCTTCGTTCTCCTCATCCTCCACTTCTTCTTGCTCTGCTCGCTCCACGTCGTGGATCCCCACCAGGAGGCTGTAGTCCATGAGTTTTAACTGCGCAAGGAACTGCAGGGGAAGGGGAGAGGTCAGTTCCAGCTCAACAACGGCTAAAATTCAAAGAATTCAGGAGAATTTAGGATCTGAAGAACGCACATTGGCGGAGGCTGCAGGGAGTGCGCGGAAAGAATGCTAATGGGGACCCGAGAGCCTCCTTCATGTGGTTTCAACACCTTAGGCACCTAGGGTTATTGTACCTCACCCCCAAATGCGCAACTGTTTTCTGAGGCTGGCATCTATTATGTACAAGTGGAGGTGCTCCTAAGAGCATAGGTAGATGTCAGGGAAGAGCCCTGGGAGTGGGGGGGGGGGCTTATCTCAACAAGGAAGACTGGCTAATGGGGAGAACCAGGCAGTCCCCAGGTAGCTTCCAGCAGAGCTCCCGGGAGCCTTCTAGAAAGCACTTGGAACTGAGCATACTCCTAGCGGATAATTATCATGCTGTCTGTTACCAGTAAGGAAAAGCTTGTATGTCCCTATCAACCAGTGAGTGAAGGTGTCAGAGCTCAGGTAAGTGCCACGCTCCCTCTGTGCCCACTCCAGGTCTGGCTGATGACAATGCTAAGGTGCTCTGCTTCCCATGCGGTCCAAGGGGTACTGCCCCCTTTTCCAGACAAGGCTATGGTGAGGCAAGGCCCAGCTGTAGGTCTGGCCCCTCCTGCCTGTCAAACTCCCCGACTTTCCATGTTCTTTCTTCTCCCTTTCATTTTCCTAATTAATTGGGTGCACACAGATACATGACGTGCAACGTTCCAATTGATCCACAGAAGTGTGGACGGCTGCGCTGAGAGCAGCCCATCTGCTGGCTGGCTCTGCAGAGTGCAGCGGCAATAGGCGGAGGGCCACAGCTCCTTGAGAATGTGCCATCACTCTTGCGTGATGGAGGCCACTGGCTGGGTTGGAGGAAGTGTGCTTCCATACACAAAGGGCACGCCTGTGACATGGCAGGTCAGGAGGTTCCGGATAAAAATGAAACGAACTTGTCTATATAATTTAAGTCGGAAGACAGGTATGAGTCAAGAAGAGACACGTGGGAAAGGCTCCTGACTCGCTGGCTCTCGTCTCTCACTAACTTTATTGCAAATCACTTTGGTGGTTCAGTAGAATGAGGGGGGCAGTAAAACCAAAGCTTGTGGGTAGAGGAGAGTCCCAACGAGAAATCATAGTACAAGCCCACGGGCAGAAGGAGAAGGCAGGCTAGGGACCAGGGCTCCGTTGTAGGACTGGTGCCTGCGAAGGCAGGAAACACAAGACATATCTACTTTTCCCCTTACTTGCCCCTTTAAGCTTCATAGTACGTATGCATGTATGTATGTACATATATATATGTATGTATTATGTATTTGATTATGTAGTCTTGGCTGGCCTGGAGCTCAGTATGTAGACCAGGCTGGCCTCAAACTCATAGCCGTCTACCTTTGCCTCTTGAGTGTGGGGATTAAGGTGTGAGTCACCATGCCTGTCTTAACTCATGTATTTATCTTAAAAATATATAATATTTCAAAGTGCAGACTCAGAACTGCTTAGGCCCCGCCTGCCTTTTTAAATAAGCCTTGTGCTGCTAGGCCTCTGACTGTCTCTTCTTTCCTCTCATAACATCTAATCTAATCTGATCTCTTTAGAATAAATTCCTCATTATGCCAAATACATGTCTCCTAATTTTTCTTTTTAGTGTTGGGTTTTGAACTCAGGGCCTTGTACATGCCAAGCACATAGTCCATTACGGACTCAACCCCCACCTCCCGGTCTGTATTAATTCCTGGAGCTGATTTTTATAAGGACGGAAGCCAACTCTTCTACCAGGCCATGTGGTCAAGAAGCAGGTTAAACTATTCTCAGCAGCCTTAAATGAACTTCCTTACTTCCTCAAACCCACCTCCCAACTATATGAGACATGGATTAAAACTCTAACCATACTGTTCAGCATTTGACCACACTGCTAAAAACTGCACTCCCCATAAAATTCTCAAAAAATGAATAAAAAATTATATTAAAATAAAAACCGTAGTCATCCTCCTTTAAAGCCATATCAGAACACCAGGTCTCATCTGTGCTCCCATAGTTCCCGGTCTACATTTCATGTCAGTGTAGTTAGGAGTGTAGACTCTTAGTATTTAAATCATGGTCTGATTTGGTAGCTGTCTGTCTGTCAGCATCCCTGGATCAACTTTCCACTGGACAAAGAAGGAGAGTAACAGCACCCAAACAGAAGTAGGCGTTTTGAGGCTGAAAAAAAGTAACTTTAATGGGAAGGACGCCACGCTCCATAGATGCTGCCCACCCTGCCTCCCAAGTCTTTATGCATCGCCACAGTTGTGGGTCTGTAACACGAGAGGCTGAGAGTGGACTCTGGACACTCGGGAGAGCACAGATTTAAACTGCGATGTAGGGAGTTGGTGTCATTGACTCTCCTTTCTGTCAGAATCAGAGTTGACAAGAAACATGAGAGAAATGAGAATTTTGTTCTTTCTGAGATTCTTTTTAGCTATTTTGCAGGAAAGGGGTTTACACACATATATATACAGAATGTAAGTATGAAAGCTATCTATACTACTGGATCCTGCCTGGCATATAGGAACAAAAGAGGATTTTTGTTGCAGGGAATAAATTAAAAATAATTAGAATAAATTTTCAAATGACTATTATGTCTTTTTTTTTTCAAAGAAAAACACAGGCCGGGCGGTGGTGGTGCACGCCTCGGGAGGCAGAGGCAGGCGGATCTCTGTGAGTTCGAGACCAGCCTGGTCTACAAGAGCTAGTTCCAGGACAGGCTCCAAAACCACAGAGAAACCCTGTCTCGAAAAACCAAAAAAAAAGAAAAAAAAAAAAAAAAAAAAAAGAAAGAAAAAGAAAAACACAAGCCATCTACTGAGTTATAATAAACTCTGACCTTCTTTGCTTCTTCTTTACTTTTTTCCTCTTTTGAGGCAAGGTCTTGCTGTGTGGACTTAGCTGACCTAGAACTCCCTCTGTAGACCAGGCTGGCCTTGAACTCACAGCGATCCACCTGCTTCTGCATTCTGAGGAGCATATCATGTCTGGCTTAAACTCATAAATAGTTTATGGAAAGAAAATTAAAAATGAAAATAATATACACACAGACGCACAAAGTGGCACCCATGCACACACGACACGCAAACACACAAACACACAAGCAGGCATGCCTACTGTCGTCAAAATTAGAAAAAATGGAACTCATGGAAAAAGAAAACTGGATTAAATGCTAGTCTCATTATCAAGACCAGATGTCAAGTTGCTTCAGCCTAATTACCCGCTTAAAAATTTAATGATGCTTCTGCATTGTTTCCAAAGTAAAGACACTGTTAGCAGCCACTGAGGAACATTTTAAATGAATGAGCACTTTATGCTCTGCCTCCACTGCCCCTAACAGCTATTTGTGTGTGAGAGCCATACACAGGGTTAACCTATCTAACCCTTCAGTCACCAGCGTTACTAGAGACAACAGAAGCATGGAGCACTGTCACAGAATTTGACTGTGTCTGAACTGCCCAGGTTACCTTCTTCCTGGAGGCTTATTACCTAAGTGGTGTGCGGTCAAGGGAAATTTTTGGGTAGGTCACAGATCACCCTAAGAGCTACTTACAACAACTGTTAAAATGATATTATTTTCAAGATCAGAGATTTCTTGATTGGGAAGTGAAAATCTAAAAGAAATGTTTCCTCTATGCTGCAGTTTTTAATTATCAGATAGATCAAGTTGATTGTCAAGCAAAGAGGAAATACTTAACTAACAGATGTTTTTAAAGGAAGCACTGACAACCAAGCAAACTGTTTATTATAAAAGGTGAAAGAATGGTACATGAGAAAAGCAAACACTTACCTTACAAAACAAAAATCAAAAAAAAAAAAAAAAACCAAACCCACAAAAAACCTCACAAAACCAAACGACTCACTGTGCAAGTAAGTCATCTCCATACATATACCATGGAGCCATCTCCATACATATACCATGGAGTCATCTCCATACATATACCATGGAGTCATCTCCGTACATACACCATGGAGTCATCTCCGTACATACACCATGGAGTCATCTACGTACATACACCATGGAGTCATCTACGTACATACACCATGGAGTCATCTCCATACATACACCATGGAGTCATCTCCATACATACACCATGGAGTCATCTCCATACATATGCTATGGAGTAATAGCCAAGAGAAACCTAGTAACTGTCTGCTTTAAAATTATCATTGTACCGTCTCGACAAATTACAAGACAATAACTCCCCCTCCCTGAATTTATTTCTAGAAGAATGAAGTAAGGAAGCCAAACAGGAAAGATAAACAAAATGATAAAAAGAGGTTTTAATTCTTAAAAAAAAAAACAGTATTAAGAACAAATCTCTTTTATAATAGGCTAAAATCTCACTGAAACAATGAGTCCTATTTCTTGCCACCCTCACCGAGGACCATGAACCCAAACAGTTCCATGCTGGGCCCTTGGCATGGCAAGGCTGGTTCTTTGGCCTCATGGTGTCCACACAGCTGGTGGAAACAGTGAACAGAGGTGAGGTTGTCTATACCAACATGGAGATATGATTCAGAGGGAAGTGTGACCGACTCTGAGTCACCAGTGTTCCTGTCTGACATGCTCTGGGTAGGACATCTTCACTACCGAAGGCCGGGGACAGCAGGGCACTCTGGTTTTGTCGTCCTGACTTGACACACTTCATCATAAAACCGGATCCTGTAACGTGGGGTCTATCTATATGTGAGTCACAGCTAATGTGGAATATAAACAGTTCTGCCTCACTAGATTTGAAAAGATGAACTAAAAAGCCAGGGCAGTCGAGTGTGACCCAGTGGCACATCCTTCTTACCAGTTTTTCTTACCTCGACATCCTTTTTCAGCTTTTCCAGGAATATCTTTTTGTTGTTGTCATCAATATAAATCTTTTGGCCCTCATTGATGAAGTCATTATCCTTTAAAGTTGGAAGCTCTTTGGCCTAGAACAAATGAGAAGAGGGAAGAGCTTGACTAAAGCCTAGAAGCCATGTGTTGTCTCCGACCTGGACACTGAAGTTTGTTTCACCCACTGAGGCAGGGGCAAAGAAGTGTAAGGTTGCTTATCATCGGGGAGCCAGTGTGCTATGACCACTGGAAACATTCCTACCGGGGGTCAGGGGCTGGCATGCTCCCCATCAGTGACACTTCATGATTTCCATAGGAGTGAACCCGATGGCTTCCTTTGGCTCACTTTCTTACAAGAAACTCCCCAAGTGGTTAACATACATATCGTACAACCCAACACTACCCGCCGACACTCTGGGCAGCCTAAACGGAATGCTGACTACAGAGTGCCTGCCCTCTTGCCTCACAGAGTCCCAACCATGAGCTGTGTGCATGCAACCCGAGGCTCGGCAGTTGCTCTCCACCACAGCCAGGAGGGGAATTCCCACTGGACAACTCCAAAGAAATAATCTTGTACCACACAGTGGATTAAACTGGGAAATTTTAGCCTTTACAAGTAACCAAGAGAATGAGCAGGCGGGTAATTGCACTTCTGTTCCCCAATGCAAGAGGGCTGGAGAAACTCACAGTGTAGGTTACAGCGGAGAGAAAGCATTAGCCTGTGCCCAGGCACACAGAACTCAGGCATCTAGTTTTAAGATTATGTGGATTGTACTTCGTGCAATCTGCACTCTGGGAAAGTTCAAAGGCCAAACCACCTCCTCCACCCCAATTCCTTTCTGCTAACCATAGCTTATTTCTTTCAGCTGCAAGGAATCCAATATAATACACTGCCCCCTTTGGCCTAATACTGATCCCCAAATGGTCCTTTTTCAGCCATTTCTTGCCCTTCAAATGTCTGAATGGTACGCATCTCCCTCTCATTTTATAAAGAATTCAAAGGTATGCAAGTCATACATCGTCCAGTATGAATGCATATGTATACTGCATTTCTAAATTACTAGCTTTGCTTATTTTGCTTCACTTTTAGAAGACAGCATTTTGGGTATATTGTGACTGAGATCATCATCATCATTCTCTTCATAAAGAAGGTTTGGCAAGTTTTAGAAATTCAAGGATTCTATTCAATAGGCAGTTCCTGGTTACTGCCACAGGCAGGCTATCCTGTCTCTACCCCCCCAAATCCCCCACAGTGCAGAGGCTACCGCTATGCCTGGCTTTCACATGAGCGTGAAGAGGCTACCGCTATGCCTGGCTTTCACATGAGCGTGAGGGATTTGAACTCAAGTTCTCATGCTCGCATGGCACTTTACTCACTGCGATATCATCCCAGCTCCCCAAACAGTGTTTTGAGGTGAATGAAACATAAACCCTAAAGTTTTAGCAAACTTCACTCTGAAAGCACTAAGAGGAAACACCCGATTCTGACATGTTAAAAAAAACCAGGGCCCCCGAGCAGTCAGACCTCCCCATAAAGCCCAGGAGTCCGGGACTGAGACTCTCCAGGTAGACATTTTGAACGTCTTTGTGCAGTTATGCTTTGGGGTTATGGGGTGGGAGCTGGAGAGTGTTAGGGATTTAGGCATCCACTTTGATTCTATAACCCATTTATGTATGTAAAATCAAGACAACTTTAAGATACCATCTTACACCTGTCAGAATGGCTAAAATAAAAAACACCAATGATAGCCTTTGCTGGAGAGGTTGTGGAGAAAGGGGTACACTCATCCATTGCTGGTGGGAATGCAAACTTGTGCAACCACTTTGGAAAACAGTGTGGCGGTTTCTCAGGAATTTCGGGATCCACCTAACCCTGGACCCAGCAATACCACTCTTGGGAATTTACCCAAGAAATGCCCAAACATACAACAAAAGTATATGCTCAACTATGTTCATAGCAGCATTGTTTGTAATAGCCAGAACCTGGAAACAACCTAGATGCCCTTCAATGGAAGAATGGATGAAGAAAGTATGGAATATATACATATTAGAGTATTACTAAGCAGTAAAAACAATGACTTCCTGAATTTTGCAGGCAAATGGATGGAAATAGAAAACACTATCCTGAGTGAGGTGAGCCAGACCCAAAAAGAGGAACATGGGATGTACTCACTCATATTTGGTTTCTAGCCATGAATAGGGGACGTTGAGCCTATTATGCGTGATCCTAGAGAAGCTAATTAAGAAGGTGAACCCAAAGAAAAACATTTAGGCGATGAAAGGAGACAGAGACAAAGACCCACATTGGAGCACCGGACTGAAATCTCAAGGTCCAAATCAAGAGCAGGAGACAGAGCATGAGCAAGGAACTCAGGACCGCGAGGGGTGCACCCACACACTGAGACAATGGGGATGTTCTATCAGGAACTCACCAAGGCCAGCTGGCTGGGTCTGAAAAAGCATGGGATAAAACCGGACTTGCTGAACATAACGGACAATGAGGACTACTGAGAACTCAAGAACAATGGCAATGGGTTTTTGATCCTACTGCACGTACTGGCTTTGTGGGAGCCTAGGCAGTTTGGATGCTCACCTTACTAGACCTGGATGGAGGTGGGTGGTCCTTGGACTTCCCACAGGGCAGGGAACCTGGATTACTCTTAGGGATGATGAGGGAGGGGGACTTGATGGGGGAGGGGGAGGGAAATGGGAGGTGGTGGTGGGGAGAAGGCAGAAATCTTTAATAAATAAATAAATAAAAATAAATAAATAAAAAAGAAATTACTGGAGAAAGAGTTTTTGTTTTGTTTTTTTGCGGGGGGGGGGGATTCAAGACGTTTGAGGACTGAGATGATATGCCACAGATGACAGAGTAGATTACACACTGGAGGTGTGTTTGGAAGATAAGTCACATTTATGAAGATGAATGCCATTTCAGGCTCACCCCAGTAGCATCCCCCCATGTGACAGGGGAAAGTCTAATCCCACCTCATGAAACTCTGGGTACCCTGTACTATATTACTAAGCTTGCTCGCGAATTTCACAGGCACTAAGGATGTGAATTATCTAGACTGGATCAAGTTCGGAAAAGGGCGACCAGATTGGTCAAACGACTTAAGGGCTTACTGAAAGGGTCAAGAGGCAAAGGCAGGGCCTCAGCAGGGCAGCCGGGGTGGGCAAATGCCCCTTTCCTAGATGCTCTCCCTAGAACAGTGCTTAGTAACACACCCAAATCCAGACCCACTCAGGGCAGGCAAGATAAGGGCTGGATTCAAGGTGTGAGATCATCACTAGTATGATGGACAAACACACCAGCACGGCTAAAGACATACCCAGAGGGACCCTCCTCCCCACCATCGACCACTCCAGTGTCTGACCTGACATTCGGATAAAATGAATGAGCACGTAACCAGTCCTTCACTTGCGTGCTGGAATTGGAAAATGCCCAGCTATGGGCTGACTCTGCACCCCCACTTCTGTCCAGGGGATACAGACCTAAGCCTGTGGTTCTAAATACAGCTGGGCCCAGACTGGCTGTTAGGTTGATCTCAGCTGTCTAAATACTAGCTGTGTGTCTTTCAGCAGGTCACTCCTTCTGTGACTTGGTTCTCATCTTTAAGTAGCAGCAAGTAGAGGGTTGTCATGAGGATTTCATGTGTCACACACTTTGAAGGGGCAGAGCAGTGTATGCCACCCATGGTTCCTGTGACTGGCTTGCCATGTCTGCGGGCATGGTTCCTGTGACTGGCTTGCCATGTCTGCGGGCACGATTCCTGTGACTGGCTTGCCATGTCTGCGGGCATGGCTTCTTTAGACAAAGCTGTGACTGAGAAGTCCCGAGCAAAGCCATCTTTTCTTTTCTACACGATGTCACATCAAGCATTGCCTCACTAGCCATGACCCGGACTAGCTGCTTGGACAGCCCCAAACTGCTTCCTCAGCTGAGTAAGGAAGTCAATCATAGCTTCGCGATAGGGTTGGTGTGTGAGCTGGAAGGCTACATACAGTGCTTGCCCGCAGGAACTCACTGAGTGTGTTTTCTCTCGGCCCCCTTTCATTTTCCTTCCAGGATAGTAAAAGATAAGGTAAAACTTAGGCTGTCAATAATATAGACCGTGTTTAAGATTTCCTTTGATTTCAGTTTTTCCTCGGTAGTCACATATTGCACAAGGGTTTGCAATGCAGCCCTTTATGCTGAAGAATTGACAAACTCAGTGTATGCAAGGGCTGTTGTCCAGAGCACACGGTGGCCCAGGGCACACACTGGATAGATGCAGCCACGATGGCACCAGCCAGTGGCTCTTACCGCCCTGCCTCAGCGGCTTCAGTTCCACACATGATTGTCTCACCGGCTAGAAAACCCGAGCTCTGCAGCAGAGGTTACCCAGCAGAAAACCCTGACTAGTAATCTTAAAGAAGCAAAAAAGCAAAAACCAAAAACTAGAAACTCAAGAATAGAATGTGGCCATATAATAAAAATTAGCTAAGTTACTTCTTGGAATACTTATTTAAATTTACATAATATTTATTAAACCTATGGACTAAAATGTGATGCTTCTATACATACGGCCAAAGACAGGAATTTTTTTTCCCTCGTGTTACTTTTCTATGGGTTGGATTTTCTTGGTGAATGTCTCATCATAGCGTGTGTTTAGTGATTGCTATTTTGCTGACCTAAAGCAAAAGTCCATGTGTAGTGGCCAGAAAATACGACCGGAGTAGAAGGGATAAATTGATTCGTAGGAGGTAGTGAATTCCCTGGGAACACTGACCTTGCTATGAGCCATGGAGGACAACATCTGCAGAAACTGAAAGCTTTTGGCTTCTTCTACAGCCTACAGTAAACTCTCTCAGCAGTCAGCACTGTCCTCCAGCGAGGAGCAAACTATGCTGCAACACTGATCTAAGAGACAAACGAAGACGGCAGGAGAGGTGCACCACATTCAGCATGGAGGTAAGGTTTTAATTAATTCTTATCCCCCCTGGCTTAATAAGGAATATAAAGGATTCTCTAGGAGCAGATTTAGCCTGACATTTGAGACTTTAAAATGTTCAGAACAGCACACTCAATTTTAGATGTGACCACAAGCCTCTGTGGATGGCTTAGGAGACAAAGATGGCAGTGAGACAGACACCTGGGAGGTGGCAACCTCAGGGGAAGGAGGTGGGAGGCTCCAGACGCTTCCCGGGGAGCCAGGTAGACACGAGGCAAAGAGCAAGGCCCTGAAAATTTGTTTCGTATTACTTACCCTTTATTCTTAAAATGTAAAATTATGACTTTTTACAGAATCTTGGAATGTAAAACCAAAAATGTAAGGAAAATCTTTTTTTACCAATATAATATTTTTACCAATTTTTTCAACCAACATAAATAATTTAGGGAAAGTAATTTTTTCTAATGAGGATCAACTAACACATATACACATGCATGTATATGCTCAACTACTGCTGTTTGTACAGAGTTTAGTGCAGTCCATTTTAAGGCTTGTAAGATGAGAAGTTATATAGGCTTTTGTATTCAATTAAAAAATTACGTTATCTTTCAGATGATAATTTAAAAAATACTACAGGAAGTTAAATTTGTATGTACAGTCACAACTATAACTTTAAAACATACAGAATTCAAACTAAAACAACATTGGGTTTTATTTTCATTCTATATTTTATACAATCTAGCCAACTGTATTATAAATGGTGTTAGCAATAGGAAAGTGAGAAATACATGTTTCTTAAGATTTAAATGCACAGAGTCCACAATCACATAACACGGAGCCCGCTTGTTTCAGTCTGCACACAGACCTTCCTCGGAAGACGAGGGCCTTGGTCACACTTGAGTGTTTAATGCAAACAGGATTTGGTACCAGAAGGTTTTAATGCAGAGGATTAGATGTATCATCGTACGTTGCGATTAAGACTTGTATTTAGAATGAAATGAATTTTTGTTTGATGTGCTCACTTAGTAACCTACTTAAATGTGTTTTTCATCACCGTAAGCCTCAATGTCAAAGATGGCTACTTGGTGTGTCTTTGATGGCTATTTCCGGGACACTTCAAGTCAAACAATTTAAAAAAAACATGTAGTCACTGCTGTACCAGAGACTGCTTATGTTCCTAATTTACTTGTTATTCTAAGCTCACCTAAATGAAAATAAACTCATGTAATAGAATAAAATTCTATGCTCATCATAAAAAGAAAAAAATATCAGTCTACAAGGTAGGAAATTCCCCAGAATGTTCCTGGAAGGGAGAGAATGCAGGCGATTCTCGCACTGGAGGCAGGAAAAAAAGCAGTTGATGAAATAACATCACATGTATGGTATCAATTTTGGGTAACAAGAGATGCTAGGGATTTATAATAAAATCGGTTCCGCCTCCCCAAACAGCTAAGCCACAAATTTGATACATGAAAAGGCAAATTAGTGAATGTGGGTGAAGCTCACTGAGAAGAGGCGAAGGTAACAGGTGCTTTCCCACAAGATGACACGTAATGACCTCCCTCATGCACAGAGGCAGATGTTGACCTAAGCACCTACGTAGGGAAACAGCCTACGAGACCCTTATTAACTTTTAACATCCACAGTGGGGAAAAGGAGAATGGCCACATCTGTCAGCAGCGTCTGGATAGGACAGTTTCATCAGTTCAGACTGGAATCTGTTTATATGTAGACTGTGGAAAGAAAATATACTTAGCACACCTGTAAAACTATGTTGTAATTAAAAGCAAACCATTGGTAAGTTTAAGTGTCATATTGCTATTTAGAACTGTTAAACTCTAGCTATGGGCTATTTTCTCTAAGTATCTTAAGATGACATAAAAAGAATTATTACTTAAGAATACTTTTATAGCCAGGTGTACTGGTGCACACCTTTAATCCCAGCACTTGGGAGGCAGATGCAGTTTGAGGCCAGCCTGGTCTACAAAGTGAGTTTCAGGACAGCCAGAGCTACACAGAGAAACCCTGTCTTGAACCCCCAGCATCCAAGAAAAGATCAAATTGAAATAAAACAAACCACCAAAATACCCCCCCCGCCAAAACACAACCAACCAAGAAAAAAAATTCACATTTTAATGAATATTAAGTAGCTATATAAAAGGTGATGGTTTGATCTTCTTCCATAAATAACAACGTTGTTGTTAAACAGTGGTCTCTAAGATCTACAAAATAGGACCTCAAAATAGGTTTGTTCAGGGGTTGAAAAGTTGACTCAGTGGTAAAGAGCATGTGTCAGTCTTCCAGAGGACCTGAGTTCAAATCCCAGCCTTGACTCAGGTGGCTCATTACTGCCTGCAATTCCAGTTCTAGAGGAACTCAAGACCTTTGACCTCTGCAGGTACCCACATTCATGTGCACAGAACCACACACACACACACACACATACACACACACACACACAATTAAAAATTAAAAGGAAAAAATAATATTAATTAATTAATTTATTTATTTATTTTGGCTTTTCAAGACAGGGTTTCTCTGTAGTTTTGGAGCCTCTCCTGGAACTAGCTCTTGTAGACCAGGCTGGCTTCGAACTCACAAAGATCCGCCTGCCTCTGCCTCCTGAGTGCTGGGATTAAAGGTGTGTGCCACCACCGCCCGGCCAAGAATAATATTTATTAAAAGATAGGTTTGTTCCAATTCTATGTCATAAATATTCACTGTTAGTGACAATGTGAAAACTCTCATAGACTGAAAACGCAAAAGGAAGTTTCTTAAGTCCTCTTGATTCTGCCTTAACATGAACATAGTAAACTTTACATCTATTGTAAGGTGTGCACATCTGTAGCAGGCTGGCCTAAATTCAGAGCACATACTACATGTTAGACACGTTCTCTCTTCCCTAACTTCGCTGGAAGTAAGCTGGCTTACAGGCCTTTCCACCTCTAATAGCAGAGCTCTGCGTTTCCGATGCTTGGCTGAGTACCCAGCACTTCATGTCAAAACTGCTGAGCAATTTCAATGCTGCCGTGTGTGCCAAATCTGGAAGGATGCTCGTGAGGCTCAATGCATGAGCTCATCAGTTTTTCATATGCCAGCCTTACCAGTCAGGAAAAATTACAAGTAAATTAAAAGTTGGAAACCCCTACTTGTAAGCCAGGGATGCAGCTTAGCCATAGGGTACTTGCCTAGCACACAAAAGAACCCTGGGTTCCATCTCCAGTATCTCCCGCAACACAAGCAAAACAACTCCACTTCTTAGAATACTCTTGGGGTTTCCTCAAAGTCTCCCAAGGGGCATGCTTACACATTTGCTGATATGTCTCAGAACATGTTTTCATCAGTGTTATCAGTCACTTTAAGCTTTTCAAAGAACAAGTGTAATTTTGATGACACTTAACTGTGTTCTACTGTTGGCCAGTATTCCTAGAGGAATCTCCAGGAAGATTCCATTACTGGCATTTCCTTGCTTGGTCTTAAAGCTGGACTCAGATCCCTGACTCTCCAACGCAGCTGGTCCACAGGACTGAAGTTCCTGCTGTTATCTTTTAAGTTCTGTAGCAGGGGAAGGAACTCAATGACTCCATGCTTGCTTTGCATACAGGAGGCCTTGGGTTTGACTTGCCAGTATTGCAGAAAAAAAAAATTAAACACAATAATTTGTGCTTCTGTTTTGAAGGGAAAGTGTGTTCTGTCCTTTGGGTGTTTTTCATGCCACCTAAGAAGGAAGTCAATTCCTTCCATCCGGGAGAAGAGGAAATACAGAGTGTGTTTAAAGCATTAGTTGTCTGCAGAGAGCAGAGTCCCCAATAATCTCCCTGAGCCGACAGGGTGCCCAGAGTGGAAAGGCATGCTGGAGAAAGATTTCCTGAAGAGCTCACTGCTGCGCTTTTTGTACCCTGCTCAGTGCCTGGTACCCTCCGATCCTTGCCTATAAGGACTAGATATGGGTAGGTATTAGTTGTAATTGGGGGACCATTTAAAGACTTCAGAAGAAATGCTGAAAACTGGTTGGGGGAAGCAGTTTTAGGTGAGAGGGTATGGATGATTAATTCTACGATTAATTCTAGTAGGTAAAATGTCAGAGCCAGCGGCAGCCTCTTAATCGCCAGTGCAATTCGTGATATGTAAGAATCAACAAGGAGGCTTTCCGAGGCCCATTATCAACGACGATTACTGCCAATACAGCTCTGTAAATGCCAATTGCGGGGCAGCTGCTTTCTTTCCAATGGGTCCCGGGGAAAAAGTGGCGTGTTAAAAGGAATCTTCTTGTTCTGACCCTCTAACTCCCAGCACACAGGATTCACTTCACCCGAGTTTGGAGACCTGTGTGGAATGAGGAGTAAAATGCATTTGTGTAAATCCCGGGGACTCTCTCTCTCTCTCTGGAGAACACCGGCTTTTTAAAGAGTCAGGTCAAATCCCCTGGAGATCAAGTGAGTCCCTGCTGTGGGGCTGGCTAGCTGGCAGCATGCTAAGACTGTCATTTGTAAAAAGCAGTCTGCCCAGCTATAATTAGGAATTTGATGTCACACTGGAATTGGAGCGCAGCTGTGAAAAGATCGACCACCAGGGAGATTCGCATTTCTCTGTCTCATTTAGAGCGGGTGGAACTGCTGGAGTCATGAAAGGAAGATGCCCTTCCACTAAAAAGAAAAGAATTAGGGAATGAAACAAGTCATAGCAGCTGTCAGAATTTGACAATTTTTTTTTTTTTTTTTTAAAGAACTGTTCCTATAAAAAAAAAAAAACTCTCTAGACATCTGTACATGCATGCTCTGATACTTGTTGCCACAAAGTCATCCCATTATTGTTAGAATATGGGGACTTTATCTCCTCCAGTTCCATCCCCATTATTATGCTAATGCAAATCACACTAATTGTGTGTCAAGAAGAAATTCAAGGGATGGGACTTGTCTGCACCGATATCACTAAACACTGAAAATGACAGTTTCAAAACTTGTCATCAACAAGTTAAAAGTATGGGAAATTAAATAATGGCTGCAGTGAACAGGTCCCGGAGAAGGGGAAGAACTGCAGTCCCTAATGAAGCTGTGTCGGTGGAGAGTCTGGGAAGGGCGCTCTGCAGAATGGCAATCACTCTGAACAAGACAGGGACATGCGGCAATTACAGCGGCAGTGACGAGCTTTCCTGTCTAAGAGGCTGAAAGATAGGAAATAAAGCATTCTCGGCGTTACCCACGTACTTCAAACCACAGGTACCAGTGATTATTCTGAAGGTGTTTAAGGTTTTACTCAGGAACCCCCCAAGGGCTATGCTTTTAAAGAAGAGTCAAAACTATTAACTGATCCTGGAAGGAAGGAAAACCAATAGCTGGGGAGGGGGCAGGGGAGGAGAGGAAAGGAAAACAGTTAAAAAAAAAATACCCTAAAAGCCCAGTGTGTCCGAGTTCAGTTACGGCAATGCATTCCACTAAATGGTGGCAACGGAGTGTTTCTGGATTATCAGTAAGCTCCCAGATAGTGGACCACGATGGCCTTTGCATCCCCTATGTGCGGGTGATTTCTCCTCCCCTTCCCAGTTAGAATCTGAAACCTACATGGATAGGTAAGGTAGCCCTAGGAAGCATCCTCTGACCTTTTGGAAAAGAGCTGTCAGATCCCCAAACCTCCAACACAGTGCAAAGCCCTGGGTTCTTCCTCAAGGCAAGAGTGTCAGCCTCAGCGACAACAGTGTTTGCACAGCAGGAGGCCCAGGGCCCAGGACTGTCTGTGTACCAAATCAAACACTTGAAATCATGCATGAAGGTGGAGGAAATATAAATATATAAATGGGTTGTTTTGTTAAAAATAGTCTGAAACCAGATCATTTACTTAATTACTTAAAAAATAGGACCCTGGGTAAATTGTTTTAGCACCATATTTAGCCTTCATGCAGGATGTGACTGAGTGACCCATTATTTCAGTCCCTGAGGCTGGGACAGTAACCATGAAAACATATGTCCGTGCACACACACACTTGTGTGCACACATGCACACACTTCTGAATGAACACAGCATAGTAGATGTGCAAATTCATAAAATTCAAATTGAAACAAAATAATATTCTAAAAGAAATTAATAAAAAAATTTTAAATCCTTGAGTCTAACTTTAAAGAGATAGTAAAGAGAAGACCCTTCTGAGGCTGGTGTGTAGGAATATTCGAGAATCCAGGCAAGTCTTTCCCCCAGTCTGTCAATCAGTGCGTCAATCTGGGCTAGTTTAGATCTACATGCAGGAAGCCATTTCGAAATTCTTTTTTTTTTCTTAATTTAAAAGTATTTAATTTTGAAAAGGAATCACATATGAAACCATTTTTCCTTATTTTGCTTAGAATAGCAGTTTTTTTTAAATTTAACAGCCCAAAGCTTATTTCTAGTCTTTCATTAAATAAATGTCTCTAATGACCCGTGTTTCTGCCATAACCCAACAGATTTAAATTATCTATCCCTCTCTGTTTATTTGTGCTCTGATCTATTATAGTTGTTCAAAAATCTTTTCAACATGTAACCACTTAATCCTAAATTTCCACATCTCTTCCAAGTAATCACTTTTAACAAAATTGGATCCAATTCTTTATGTCTCCATCTACCAATCTGAACGAATTACAATCTTCAAACTGACTTAAAACTTAGATCTCTCAGGAAGACTTCTGCAAATAATCGCAACTATGAACTTAGTTTTTCATGATGAGCTGTTTCCTGTTAACATCTAATGTATTTACAAAGCACACACACGGTCCCTTTCCAGCTATCACTTGGAATGTTTCACTAGCATCTTACCAACTCTCTTTCCGCTTTATCAATCCTATCGCAGCCCGGATCTTATTTATCAATACTGAAATATTATACTTTTAACTTTTAAAACTGAAAAGTTACTTTATAATGTCCCCTAGAGACTGACCCTTCAAGTCTGTAATTCTATAAAAGAAAGCAAATGAGATTCAAGTGTTACTTGATTTATAATCAGTCAGAAGATATGGAGATATAGTCCTTTATAATCTTTTCATACTTCACTTTAAAAATCAAAACCAACTCCGACCTCATCTTACCATTGTATACTCAAAAGGAAATTTAAATCAATATGTAATGGCCGAGAAAATGAACAGAGGCAAAGACCACAGTCAAGGTTACATATGGCGAGCTGGGGTAAAGAGGCCTTGGGACCCAAGTTCCTCAACCCCTAGGACCCACATTCTGAGTTGGAATTTCCATTTCAGTTGACAGTACAGGCAGCTCTGTCTGTGCAGAGCCGGTTGTCTGTGACCCGTCTGTGTCAACTGCACATATAACTAGTAGGTACAGTATCATACAGTCACCAAGAAGGTGATGAAGGCATGCATCCCCAGGCTGCACGGGTGCTGGCTGTGCTGGCTGTGCTGGCAGCAGCAGCAGCAGCAGCAGCAGCAGCAGCAGCAGCAGCAGCAGCAGCAGCAGCAGCAGCAGCAGCAGGGGAATGGGAAGAACCACACCCAGAGCTCCCCGGACAGGGAAGAGGCGTGATGGCGCTTACCTTTTCTTTGTCACTAGCTTCTCTAGCCACTGTGGAGCCCTGAAACACAAATAAATGGTCAGAATGGATGGACTTGCATGAGGTGTACCCAGCATGAGACAAACCCAGCTCTGTCCACCCTCAGTGTGTTCCCCTGGTCCCAGCAGCCCTCACCTGGCCTGTGGCTCCCCCTACAAGTGTTCTTGTCCACTGTTCACTCTTCTCCAAGCCCACTCCTGTCATTTTTGTCTGACCCATCATTCTCTCTGGTCCTGACCTTCCTGCTTGGAAACCCGAGAATCTGGCACCACTTGAGCAGTCACTGGTTAAACACTGATCAGAACCGTACCAGTGGCTAGAAATGGCTGGTTTCACTATCTTCAAAAGGAAGATGTTGGCAACAAAAGCACGGAATGCCCCTTTGCCCATGTCATGACCTCCAGATGTGGAGCATCCTCGCCTCTGCCGCCTTCCTGGCACCACGGTGCTGTTCTCTCCCCAGGCAGTGACTGAAGGACAGTTCCACTGAGCTCCCAGCACACCCTCTGTGAGAGCACTCTGACTCCTTTTACTTTGGAGACTCCTTCAAAGCCACAGGCTTCCCGATGTCTCTTTTGTTCTAGGCCCTATGCTGAGCACAGGAGTAAAAAGTGGAAGAAAACACAGCCCTTGATCTCCGGGCACCTAGTCGGCTGCACCAGTTTTCAAAAGCAGCCTCTCAGAGCTGTGTTAGCCAAAATGTCTGATGGGAGATGGGATGTTACCTCGGAGGTCCACAGGAGGTTTGGGGGGCAGGCAGAGTTCAAGCAGACTGCCTTTTTGTGGAAGGTTTTAATTCAAAAGAAAAATCAAGGAACACAGACAAGTTGATTCTTAAATTAGAGTCCCAAATATGTGAATTCAGCAATCCTTACTCAATTCTTTGTGTTTTGCCCATGACAGAGTCTGTGTTTACTGAAGTGGGTGGAGAAGGATCAGAGTTACAGATTCCTTTTCCCCAGCACCAGGTGCCTGAACTGCTATGATATTCGTTAATTTGATCACTGTCAAATCCACAGCCATCATCCTGGACCATTAAAGTGGCCGATCATGAAGGGAACCCATATTTGACTTGAGCAAAGAAGTTGGTTAGCTTTGGAAAGAAAAACAGATTCTAAATGCATACAGCATGTCTGTTTAAGCAATGGGTGCTGCCCAGAGCCATTCTTCTGAAAGGAGCAGTTATGAATCAGTTACCTTCTTTTCCAGAAAACCATTTTATTTGAGAAAACCACAAATAAACTGGAAAACACCTGCTCGACAGTGGATGGGGCCGCAAGGGTCTGAATGCGCTGTGTTCTGTCATTCCACATGATTGACAGCATTTGAGGTCAGCGATTAAAATGCCATCAAATGAAAACCAGACTTCTGAGAAACTGTATTTGTCCTCAGTTTCCCCATGTGAAAGACTTTCAATGTGGCTGGTGCAGATGGTCACATGACTTTTGATACCGTATCATTCGATATGCTGACATTGGGATACTATGTTAATTAAGAAACACCTATGTCAGGGCAGGAGAGATGGCTCAGGAGTTAAGAGCACTGGTTGCTTTTTCAGAGGACCTGAGTTCAATTTCCAGCACCCACATGGCAGCTCACAAATATGTATAACTACAGTTCCAGAGGATCTGACACCTTCACACCGATGCACATAAAATAAATTTAAAAAGAAACAAATATGTCTTCAGTGAGACATGTATGACTAAAAAAACCACACATGCGGACCAGTGCATGCAACTGACAACAGATCTTAATGAACAGGGTACAAACTCCTCAGTGTAACAAGACTGGAGATATTACGAACTGTTAAGTTTTGGTGTATTAACAAACGATGTCTACAATTACCCCTCTCTTTTCCAGCTATATATCTGTATGAGCTCAGATTCTTTCCCACCAAACAATACCCAGCACACTACACTGACAGCAGGACCAGCCATGACATCCCCACTCTCCCACATTGATGCAGACACTGCAGAGATATAAAGTAAGGGGCGGGAGGGAAGCTGAGTGAGGATGGAAGGCACCACGTACACACATGAAACTCAAAGAATAGATTTAACTAAAATAAAATATGCTGGGTGGTAGTGGCACATGCCTTTAATCCTAGCCCCACAGAGGCAGAGGCAGGCGGATCTCTGGGTTTGAGGCCAGCCTAGTTTACAGGGTGAATTCCAGGACAGCCAGGGGTACACAGAGAAAACCTGTCTTGAATAACCACCCCCCAAAAAAAGAAAAGAAAAGCAAAATCATGTTTGTCTAATATTTCATTTTTTAAAAATAGCTGTTTTCATAAAAATCCATTAATACATAATACATTTTCATTAGTTAAGGTAGCTATTAATAAATATTAATATAAATTTCAATATTTTATAATTTTATGTTTAGTATTCTCATAAATTTCTTTTAAGCAAAGATTTTCTTTATTTAACTTATGTGTAAGATATGTGGGAGAGCCTGCGGCGACCAGAAGAGGGTATTAGATTCCCCTGGAGGTGAAGTCACAGGTGGTCATGAGTTGCTGGATGCTGGGAACTAGCCCTCTGGAAGAGCAGCAAGTACACAGAGCCACCTCTCCAGCCCCTGCATCCATTTCTAATACTGTAGACATCCACAGACAGACCCTATACAAGGCAAACCTTCTTAGGGTCCTCTTTTGTATATGTGAATGAGTTCTAAGATTAAAAAGAAAAATCCTGACACCCAAGTACCTCAGATCAAGAAAAAAACCCTTTTCTGGGGCCATAGGCTAAATATATTTAGCTCCGTGGTCCGTAAAGTCTCTGTGGTTCCTGCTGAACTGGTCACTATACTGCAAATGCACAGATAAGACAGACCACACACATGATACAACAATAAAACTTTTTTTTTAAAAAAATAGAAACACAACCCTCTCTTTGTTTTGCCATGCAATCACACTACAGTTGGCTGAGTCTAAACTTGTAAAACTCAGATCATGCCGCTGCAGCCAATTTTCCAGGGGTTCCCATCTTTCTGCCATCTTTGAGCTGTCCAGTCTTGGCATCTCCTGTCTCCTTTGTCGTGAAGCTTCCCCCGATTCTTACACGCTCTCCATTGGTGCCCTCATGGGTGCACCTTTCTTTACATCCTGCTTAGCAATGCAGGCCTTGCCAGCTGGGGGAACAGGCCTGCGATCTCAGCCACTCAGCAAGCCGCGGCCGGGATTACTAGTCAAGGCTTATTTTGACTTCAGGGTGAATTTAATGCTGGCTTGGGCAACTGAGTGAGACCCTCTCTGAAAATAAGAAGAAAAAGGGCTGAGGCTATAGCTCAGCAATAGAATACTTGTTTACTGTTAACAAAATAGTGTGGCCTTCCCTGTTCATTTCTACAGCACTCATCATTTCCCTAAATAATAATAGTAATATGTATATATGTTTATATATACACACAATATATATAAAATGAAAAAATTATAATATACATATATATAAAATCTTCAAAGATTTGTTCTGTTGTTTTTATTTATTTATTTACTGTAGTGTGTGTGTTCTGGGCATGTGCAGGTGGAGGTCAGAGGCCAACTTCTGGGAACCAATTCTTTCCTTCTACCATGGAGTCTGAGGTGTGAACTCAGGTCATCAGGTCTGTGGGGCAAGTGCTTTTGCCTGCTGGGCTACCTTGCTGCCCCAGTCTGGTCCACTCATCAACTACTCCCAGCACACAGACCACTGCACGGCACTGGCTGACAGACTGCAGCAGCATGGACTGAGATACGAACTCTAGGTGCATCTGAATTATTTCATTCACACAATTAACTATAACATATACAATATGGACGGGTACGCTTGAGCCACTTAATGCAAATGACCGAAGCCAATCTCACCTTTAAGTCGTATTTCCTATACACAGATAAACGGTGGCTGAACACATTCCTGGTAACAGTCACGTAGATTTCCACTCCATCGGCATTAAGCCGGTACATTCCCAAGAACTGAGGAAGAAGGGTGACCCCGTGACATTCCACTATGTACTAGACAGGAAAGAGAGAAAGGAAAAACAGCCGTCAAAACATGGCGGATCACTGTGAAACTTGGCCTTTCTAACTGTGGGCTTATTTAAAGTAGAATTTCTAATTCTTGAGGCTTTATTTTCTGAAAACAATCACTTGGTGTTGCTCACCCCTCAGGTCTGTGTTCTCCATATATATAAAAATTAGAACATTCAATCTTTAAAAAAACCTTTTTTATTAATTCTTTGTGAATTTCACATCATGTGCCCCATCCCACTCACCTCCCCATCCCTCCTCCAATTCACCCTCTGCCCTTGTAACTTCCCCTGCAAAAGAAAACAAACAAACAAACAAAAACAAAACAAAACCTCACCTTGGAAGCTGCGGTAGAACCCTCAATCTTATCACTAAAGAGATACTTTTTTTTTCAGTAGCTCAACTAATCCACTATGTCAAAATTGGATACAGAAGCACAAGGCAAGAAAGAAAATCCTTTTAGCTGCAGGGACAGCCCATCTAGGTCCTTCTTATTCCCCAGAAGGCCTGAGGATAACCTCATCCCTTGATCTTGAAGCTTGTGAGGTGAGGGTAACGAAGAGACCACTGAAAGCCTGGTGCTTGGGGCCTAGCTCTTCGGTTTCTTGTCTAGACGTCGGTGGGCATGAAGAGGCCTGAGCTACAAAGAAGCTGGAGTTGTCTGGCCAGGCGCTGCCTGCCATCAAGTCTCAGGGTTGCAGACACAACATGACTTGGGTCATATGCCAACGAGCCACAAGAGGGAGCTACTTCCTCTTGGAAGCAGTTATTGATAAACTATGGGTACCACCACAGGGGCCTTCCCTGTAAACAACGGGGGAAGATTCTAAATGAGCCTTTTAACGTCTATGACACAGGGATGAAACCTCCAGGATAGCATCAACACCACAGTTCCAGTGTTGTGGGTGCCCTACCCACTGTGCTCACCAACAGTCAAGGGTTGTAGTTTGGGTTCTTCTGGTATGCGTATGTGTTGCACACACGGTGGCGTGTGCCTGTGGGTCAGTGTACAGAGACCATAGTGGGCTTTGGGTGTCATCACCTCGAGGCAGGGTTTCTCACTGACCATCTACAAACTCACCATCTTGGTTAAGCTTGCTGGCCAGGAAGCTCTCAGGATCTGCCTGTCTCTGTTCCCCTCAGTGCTGGGGTTACAGGCACACGCAGCCTTGCCCGGCATTTTACATGGGCAAGGGGGGTTGAAAGCCAGGTCTTCACATCACCAAACAAGTGCTCTTGCTCATGGAGCCATCTCCCCAACCCCTATTTTGAGTCTTTGAAACATTAGCAAAAATGTTCTAATTGGACTTTTTAGTGGTAAACATTACTAAGTCTGGGGATATTTAACTCTCTAAAGAACAAAAAGTCCTTGGCTCTTCTCATTAGAACTGAACAGTGTCTATCTGGTTTTTGCTATTTAGAGTTCTGACAAATCTCAGAGATGCTCCGGCCCCTTTCCTTACAGATAACAACTGAGCTGTCTACTTGAGCTCAGTCTAATTTCTTCCATCGAGTCTCATCCCAGCTTGTTACTTTAAATAGACGAGCAGAGCCTAATTTGAAGCCAATAAATCGACTTGAGGTTTGCTAGTGCACAACAGGTGGTTAATAGTTCTTGGCTGAAAAGGAAATTTCCCACAGTGATTTAAGGGATTAAAAAGTGTGTTGTTTGCCAGTAGGGGAAGGTGGATGAGCGGATCTTAACTCAGTCTGGGGGCATCCGTACTGCGTGAGGGAGGGAACAGGCTTGGGAGCCAGGAAGATGAAGCACAAATCCTTGGGTAGCCATTTACATGCTGTGAGGTTTGGGGTAAGTTAACTAGCCCACTTTATGTTTTAGTTTCCCTTCCCAGAAAACGGAGTACCCAAATGCCCACCTAGAATAAAGTTGTGAGGATGGCAAGGGAAAGCATTCAAAAGACCCCATGCCACAGTCTGTACTGAACCCCACTCTTTCTCAGTTACCAATGATGGGAATGCAAGCTGTCATTCAAAACCTGGGAAAGAAACTGTTGCATCACTTCTATTTGCCCCCTGTTCCAAACTTCTCACAGCCACATCCTAGCGTCCGTTCTGGGGGTCGCTCTAGGACAGGAATTATTTTTGCAGACATGGAAAGTTATTAGAGGCCCCAAAGGCAGGGCAGTGGCTCATCACCTCTTCCACGCACATTTTTATCCTTAAGAAGGTGTCAGGGATGACAGAGTCCTTACCACAGATGCGTAAGGACAGAGGTTCAACCCCAGTACTACAGAAACCAAGGCATGCCAAGATGAAAGTCTTTGTAGAACCACAGAGAGCCTGGCTCCCAGAGGCTCTACCCATAGTCCTACTGACCCATGCTGAAGAAATTGAGTGGTACATGAAATCGCCAAGCTTTTGTTTCTGAACCTTAGAACCTTCATCTGGCGATGGATCGAGGTAGAGACAGAGTCTCAATTTGGAGCAACGGTCTGAGCTCTTAAGGCCCAAATGAGGAGCAGAAGGAGGGAGAACATGAGCAAAAAATCAGGACCACGAGGGATGCACCCACCCACTGTGACAGTGGAACTGATCTATTGGGAGCCCACCAAGGCCAGCTGGTCTGGGACTGAATAAGCATGGGTTGATTCCGGACTCTCTGAGCATGGCGGTCAATGAAGACTGATGAGAAGCCAAGGACAATGGCACTAGGTTTCGATCCTAATACATGAACTGGCTTTGTGGGAGCTTAGCCTGTTTGGACGGTCACCTTTCTGGACGTAGATAGAAGGACCTTGGTCTTCCCGCAGGGCAGGGAATTTGGACTGCTCTTCAGTATCGAGAGGGAGGGGGAATGGAGTGGGGGGAGGAGAAGAGGAGTGGGGATAGGGGGAGGGAAGTGGGGGGAGGGCAATATTTGGGAGGAGGGGAGGGAAATGGGAAATGGGGAGCAGGTGGAAATTTTAATTAAAAAAGAATAAAAATAAATAAATAAGTAAAAAAAAAAAAAAAAAAAGAAAATAAGCCCACTTTATATTACACACTACAGCTTCCCTGTCTCCAAGTCTAGATAACACAGCAAAAACAACCAACTCTGATGCATTCCATCAACAAGTGTCACGTGTCCTCAAAGGTTCCGTTCCCCCATGGGGCTCTTTGACGAATACTTTGAAAAACACAGATTAAATGAACCTCAAACTCCTGAGTGTATAAACATGCGCAAAGCCACAAGTCACATCAAAGTCCACCTTTTCCACGTCAGTGCTGCCAAAGTGCATTTGATGCTAAGAACGAAGGAAGAACTTAAGGATCAGCAATTCTGCAGGAGAAAGTTGTACCCACTGGCTGGAGTTCTGGATGGGAGTCCGGGAAAGTGTTCCAGGTACTGAGTGCTGGAGCCGACCCGGTAGATCCAGGCAGCTCTACACACAAACTCTCTCTCTCTCTCTCTCTCTCTCTCTCTCTCTCTCTCTCTCTCTCTCTCTCAAGGTTTTTATTTAGAGATTTATTTTATTTTATGCAGTGAGGTTCTTGCCTGGTGCCCCGGGGTATCAGAAGAGGGTGTTGCAGCTCCTGGAGCTGGAGTTAATGATGGTTGTGTGCCAGTGTGGGTGCTGGGAACAGAATGGAGGCCTCTGTGAGAGCAAGTGCCCTTAACTGATGAGACATCTTTCTATCCTTCTGCTCACAAACTCCTAACACCAAGGACAGAAACTTCTAGAGCACTGGTTCTCAACCTTCCTCATACGGTGATCCTTTAACATAGCTCCTCAGATTGTGACTCCCCACCATAAAATTATTTTGCTATGACTTCATAACTGAATTTTTCTACTGTTATGAATTGTAATGTAAATATCTAACACGTAACCCCGTGAAAGGGTCATTCAACCCCGAGCGGGTCATGACCCTCAGATTGAGAACCAGTGTTCTAGAGGCAACCTGCACACCAGTGATTCTAAGCCAATGTCTACAGACCACCGGAATACTACATGACCCAATCGCACGCTGCCGGGACCTATTCAAGAGCTGCAAGATCTCAGGTGAAATGCCCCACTTCTCTGACTCCTGCATTTGGAAAACAAAACCATTTCAAGGGAACAAAATGACTGACCACAGGGTTTTGATGAGCACGAGGTAGTGCGGAAGTAGTGTTTGTAATCTGGGTATTTCGGTTTCCCAGAAATCTTACCCCACCTGTACTCTCAACATTCATTTATAAAACATGTTTACTGAGTATCTGTTGCATGCCAAGCACTGTGTGCGCCAGCATAACCTGTAATAGAGAGACTGGGCTCTCCACTTACACAATCCATCCTACAAAAGGCGCCACTGGCGGGGAATGGCCTCTACTTCCTGTTGTCAGCTCTTCAGGTAGTCTCCAGTTTGGTTCTACTGCCTGCTTCAAACTGCAGCACAGGGTGAGGGTCCGGCTCCTTCCAACACCTCCCTCCATTTTATCCCAGGATCTACCTCAAGTTCCCAGGTACCACGACCCCCGGAAGTACCTAGACAATGTCTAAGTGGACTACAGATTCCTTCATGAAACTGAACAGAGACCCAAACACTCCCTCCCCCACAGGCACCAACTGAGGCCAACTGGGGACCTGTGCAGATGCCTTCACTAGGTATTTAGTGGTCATGAGGGACTGATTAATCGTCCACTATTTTTGTTAAGGGTTAAAAGACCTACGTTTTAGGGAAGCAAACAGAAGTATTTAGAGAGAAACACTATGTAGGTGTCATTTACTTTCAAATAATCATGCAAAACCTCAAATTGATTTAATTTCCTTCATGTTTGAAAAATTTTATATCAGAGAGTAAAATTTGGGGTATGAGGAGACGGCTTAGTGAGTAAACACCCTTGCTGTGCACGCATGAGCAGTGGAAGCCATGCAGGAATGGGGTGCATGAGTCTGCACAGGTTCCTCTCAACCAGAGGAAGAGCTAGAATTCTTGGAGGTAGAAGGACCAGATGGCCTTATAGAAGCTGTGAAAAAATAAGAGATCCTGCCTCCCACAGGGAGAAAGGCAAGGACTGAGACCCGAGACTGTCCTCTGACCTCCACTGTGGTTCTCACATACCCCTCCCTCCCGCCCTCCCTCCCTCCCTCCCTCCCTCCCTGCTCAAATGAAGAAGGTGAACTGAACCCACGCCTGTATTTGGCTCATATCCTTCTTCACCTATGACTTCTTGACCAGCTTCCTGACTGTCTGCATTTGGTTTATGGCTTTCCTTGTCTTCCATTCACTCTGGAACTTCTGTCCCCACTACATTTGCCCTCTACCTCTTCAGGGCACCTGCCCTCACTAAGATCATCATTGGCTCAGGGGTTGGTAAATGTGGCAGATGCTTCTCAGTCTTCCCATAGAGCACGTGACCTTCTTCTAGGTCTTTACTGTCTAATTTCAACTTGGCTTCTGAAGTACCTGTCTAGTTTCTCTCTCTTGGTTCTCTTTCATAACTTGCTGGCCAATTCTTCCTTCACCATGTGCCCAGAACACGTGGGTTTGCCCAGAGCCTTCTCATCCTCTTATCCTGCACTGCTTTGTTCTCATTCTCTCTGAATCCTAGCAGGTCCTTGGACTTTCTATTTCCAGTCAATAATCATCCTTTGAACTTCACTCACACAGGATTCAACTCAGGAGGTGCAGCATCTTTGTAAAATATAAGTCCCATGAAGGGGCCACTGTTTCTGTTTTGTTCACAATCAAATCTTGATGTGGGATTCCCCTCTGTATGCTGTGAATGCCATTGGTTAATAAAGAAACTGTCTTGGGCCTGTGCAAGGAATAGAGGTAGGCGGGGAAATGCTGGGAGGAAGAAGGTGGAGTAAGGGAGACGCCATGTAGCCCCGCTGGAGACGGACAGATGCCAGAACTTTAGTCAGTAAGCCACAGCCACATGGCCATACACAGATTAATAGAAATGGGTTAAATTAATATGTAAGCATTAGCCAATAAGAAGCTAGAGCTAATGGGCCAAGCAGTGATTTAATTAATAAAGTTTCTGTGTGATTACTTTGGTTCTGGGCAGCAGGAACCAACAAGCGGCTCTGTCCTCCTACAAAATCCCCAACACATGTCCCTAGCATGTAAAGTGCATTTAAAACGTAAATATGGCTGGGCGGTGGTGCACGCCTTTAATCCCAGCACTCGGGAGGCAGAGGCAGGCGGATCTCTGTGAGTTCGAGGCCAGCCTGGTCTACAAGAGCTAGTTCCAGGACAGGCTCCAAAACCACAGAGAAACCCTGTCTCGAAAAACCAAAAAAAAAATAATAAATAAATAAATAATAAAAAAATAAAAAAAATTAAACGTAAATATGTTGAGTAAATTCAGAAAACAATTCAAGGAGCTGGAGAGACAGCTCAGTGGTTAAGAGTGCTTGCTGTTCTTTCAGAACCAAATTTGATTCGCAGCACCCACAAAGCATCTCACGATTATCAGTAACTGCAGTTTCAGGGGTTCAGACACCTTCTTTTGGCTCTGTGGGTACCAGGCACACACAGCGGCAAGGACAGACATGCAGGCAAAACACAAATATTCTTAGGAAGAGTGGGGGGAGGAAATGACCCAAGGGATGTCTTACAAATGCTCTGCAGTGTGGACCTTCTCTCGCTTACTGCTCTGTTCACAATTACAGCAGGACTCTCAGTTCTTGAATTAGAAATCGAATGTTTGCATTTTGAAAGTAGAAAGAAAAGCTACAATTTGGTTTATGATGAGGGGCAAGGCCCAGGTGTTCTCCTGATGTCAGAATAAATGAAGCATATTACATAAGGAAAAGGAAGGCACGTGTCTGTGGTGGAATATTTAACTATGTAAAGATGTGTTAATTTGTTTATTTTGCAGAATATTACTTTATATAAAGGTGTGCTACATTTGTTTATGCTGTGGGATATTTGTTTAACTATGGAAAGATGTGTTACATTTGCTTATGTTGTGGAATATTACTATGTAAAGGTTGCTGCATTTGGTTAACTATGTAAAGATGGGTTGCTTTGCCTACTTAAGGCGCCTGACTGTCTAATAAAAAGCTGAGGGGCCAATAGCTAGCAGCAGAGGGACAGGCAGGGCTGGCAGGCAGAAAGAGTAAGTAGGCGGAATCTAGCTTCCCGAGGAGGGAGAGAGAATGAGGGAGAAGAGATGGAGACACCTGGGGTTGGCCAGCCAGCCAGACATGGAGAACATACACAATGAAAGCAAGGGAAGAAGCTCTGAGGTAAAACGTAGATGAAGAGAAATAGGTTAAATTCGGTTACAGGAGCTGGTGGGCCAAGCCTAAAGGAGGGCCAAGCATTCATAACTAACGGTAAGTATCTGGCTCACGATTTGGGGCTGGCACTCTGATAAAGCCTGCTACATGTGTCAGCCGTAGAGAGATAAAAGTGTTTCAGTTTCACCTCTGCTTGCTGGATAAATACTGTGAGTGGCTCACAACTCCAGGTTACAGTCCACCATGGCAGGGAAGTCAGTGAGTGCTCACACCACACTGGTTTAAAGCAGAGCACTGAACGGAGGAGCTCACTCTCCCGCTGCCCGAGGAATGGTGCCACCCACAGTGGGCGAGGACTAACTAGGAACTCCCGCAGACATGCCTCAGGCCAACCTAGTCTAGACAGGGCCTTATTGAGACCGCCTGGGCGGTTCTAGACTGGTCAAGTTGACTGAGGGAAACTGCCCATCACAGAGCCATGACAAAGTACCTGTGGACTGTGGAAACTACTATCCCATGGTTAACCAGGGTGGCTCTGGGAGGGCTACAGCTCACAAGCTGTACACAGAGCTATTGAGCTAGTCTCTCATTCTGTGCATATTAGGCACCGTGTGACGGTTACAAGTGCAAGGAAAGGCAGCTGAGTCACAGCCCCACAGACACAAATGTGTCACCAAACATGAGTCAGTAATGATACTTGATGACTTACACAGAATTCACAGAAGAAACTCTCCCAATGTCCCCAAGTATGTATGGACTTACAGAGACGGCAAATGGTGACCTTTCAAGTCACAGCACGATGTGCAGAAATCCACAGGGGCCTCCTTCCCTCCCCACCCTTGCTATCTTCACACTGACCAAGAAGGAATCTTGGGTCCTCCACAGGGACTAGGGAGAAACCTGGTGCTTTTGAACTGCTTTGAACAAGATGGGTGTGGTGGTACCCATGTTTAATCTCAGGACTAGAGGGGCAGGTGGCTGAGGTGAGAAGATTCAACGTCAGTTTGGGCTACACAGTAAGACCACTCCTCACGAAAAACGCGGAAAGAGGGCCTCAGGTAACTAAGGAAGAGACACACAGGTTGAGGAGGCTTAGGAGCGAAGGAACAGGGAGGAAGAGCGAGGTGGGAGGACCTCTGGGGGTCTTCCTAAAACACTCTCAGAGAAACTGTTATGCAGAGACATAGTATTTTTATCATGTGTGTGTGTGTGTATGTGTGCCTGAGTGCATGCCTGTGTGTGCGCTCATGTTCTGGGCACATGCATGCCACTGCACGTGTGTGGAGGTCAGACAACAACCTTGCGTGTTAGGTCCCGCCTTCCACCTTGAGGCAGGATCTCTTGTTCACCACTGGGCACCAGGCTAGCTGGCCCTTGAGCCCCTGAGGACTGTCCCATCTCCACCGTCCACCTTGCCAGAATGACAAGGGCTTTCCCACCTGGCGTTTTGTGGGTT
Source organism: Chionomys nivalis (assembly GCF_950005125.1). Classification (NCBI taxonomy): domain Eukaryota; kingdom Metazoa; phylum Chordata; class Mammalia; order Rodentia; family Cricetidae; genus Chionomys; species Chionomys nivalis. The sequence goes on along the minus strand of NC_080098.1, from coordinate 12,756,430 downwards.
CCAGGGATCCCAGCTCAGGGTCTCAAGCTTTCGCAGCAAGCCCTTTGCCCGCTGAGACATTTTGCTAGCTCAGGAACGGTTACATTTTTTAAACGTGTGATGGGAGATCCCTGTTTCAAGGAATCTCTGTAAATTAATTTCCAAAAATGAATAATTGATGGAGGAAGGTCATTTGTCAATAAACAAACTGCCTTGGCCCATTTGATAGGCTACCCCTTAGGTGGGTGGAGTAGACAGAATAGAATGCTGGGAGGAAGAGGAAGTGAGCTCAGATGCAGGGCAGCTCCTCTCAGAGCCAGAAGCGATGCAGCCAGCCACCAGGTCAGACATGCTGAATCTTTCCTGGTAAGACTGATGCTACACAGACTATTAGAGATGGGTTGATCGGGATATGAGAATTAGCCAGTAAGGGCTAGAGCTAATGGGCCAAGCAGTGTTTAAAAGAATACAGTTTGTGTGTCGTTATTTTGGGGCATAAGCTAGCCAGGCAGCCATGAGCCGAGCTGTGGGAAGAGGCCCGCAGCTCCCTACTACAGAATGGCGCCCAGGCATGGGGCACTGAATCTACAGAAAGCCTGAGAAAGCTTGGGAAAGAATAGAGTAAAGCATGTTTTTTTGGTAGCAACAATTTCTTGGGTCTGCTCTGCTTGCCAGAGGCAAGCAAACGCTCTCATCTAAGAGAGGCTTCCTGACTCAGCTTTAGCTGCAAACCTTGCTGCTCATTTAAGAGGTCCTACCACGAAATACTTAAAACGGTGTTGGTGAAAAGCTGAAGGCATGCTTTTCGGTTTTCAGCCATAGCAGGAAAAAAAATGTGCTGTTTTAAAATGCCGGCTTTCTGGGCCATCCTGCCAGGGCAAACTCTGACTGTTTGAGGCAGGAGGGCTGACTACAGAGAGAGGACTTGAATGTTGTCTGTGGATATAGTATTGCAGCTTGTTTGCTGGCAAGGACCTTGAAACGCCACAGAGTTGTGGTGATAAACATGGCTACAGCCGGTACCTCAGCCATGAGGCTGGAAAGCTAAGGAATGGCTGGATCCAGTCGTCGAAGCCACGGCTTTCGTCCTACTGATATTGCTTGGTAAATTAAAGACTCATGTGGTCAGAAAAAGAGAGAGAGATATACAGTAAAGAGAGATTCAAAGACAAAGAAAACTTTAAATGATTTACAGTGTGTTTAAAAATATATGCAGGCTGAAAGATAAAGTTCTTAAAAGTAAAAAAAAAAAAAAAAAACAAAAATAAGGAAGTAGTTGGGTGTGGTAGCACACGCCTTTAATCCCAATGCCTGGAAGGCAGAGACAGAAGAGAGTTCAAAGACAGCCTTGTCTAAAGAGTTATTCCGGGACGAAGATATACAGAAAATATAAAGTAAAAGTAAACAAAATAGAGTTAAAATAAAGCTGCACAAAGATGGAAATTACACAGAGAATCTTGATACTGTATGCTATTATGCTCTCTTTGAATTGTTTGAATGCTGAGGAAGGAGCAACAGATGCTAAAAGATATTTGTTTATAAATGCTGCTGAACTAATCCAAGATAGATATTTTCAAAATACCTTGACTTCAGAATTTGGATCTAAGGATATGATACTTTGGAAAAGAGTTTCTTCTTTTGTTTTCACAGAGGATGAGACTCTTTGGATTGCTTCTTCGATCCCAATATGGTATGATAGACCACGTCCTCCTGAAGGGTTGCTGTGAACACCTTCAAAAAATTACTTTGCTCAACTGCCGACTGAGAGGAACCTAGCACACAGGTTATACCATGAAAGACTTGATTAACAGCGCCCCCATTCAGCAGGAAGCAGTTTGGAGAAAAAAAACTGCGCCCATGTTCCCATATATTGTTTATAAATGTTCTTTTACATTTAAAGGGGGAGATGATATAGATGTGAATAATTTGCATTGATATGAATCTTGGTTTACTGATATTAATTTAAGGTCAATTTTATTATATGTATATGTATTTCTGATATTGATTAAGGTATTGTGATTGTGTAGTTCACTTAAAAATGTAATGTCTATAGGTTGTTAATGGATAATTATCAATAATAGTCAAGTTTGTAGTCATGTTAGTTAGATTTTCTAGATGTGCATGCATATATTTCAGATAGGCATTCATCATATCCTTCAAAGGCTAGAGAATATGATATTTTAAATGTTTTAATAACTTAGGGTTTTTCAAGACAATGAGACACTCTGCTCCTGGCAGCACCAATCTACTTCAAGAAGAAGAAGATGGGCATCGAAGAGGATCCTTATGGAGTTTGACAGCTATTTGGGCAAGAAACTGCTCTTGCCTGAACTATTGTATAAACTGGACACAAAGAACCCGCAGAGAGAGGACTGCTGAACTTGCCTAAAGGTGAGATGATCTTTTGGGGTTCCTGATTCATGAAAGAGACATGAATTCATGCGAGACATTCTGCAGGACACAGCAGATAGTGACTGAACTGCCTTTGAAATTTCCTGCTTCATGGAAATGTCTGCTGGAAACTATGGGCCTGTAGGCCGAAGATGGATGCCCCAACGGTACAGAGAAACTTTGGGTGACTGTCAAGGCAGCGAGATGTCTCTGTCATTTCTAGAGTTTGAAAGTTGCTTATTTTTTGTTTGCTTGGGTAATATTGTATCTTTCTGGAGTCTTTGATGGAGTTGAAGAATAGATAGATAGTTATAGTTTTCCTTAGTTATGATAAAGATAAAATAGATGGAAATATTGTAATTTTTACTTGATAACTGTTTTGTTATATGTAATTTTGCTATGTTAAAGTTAAAGCCTTCCTTTTTTTTTTTGTTTAAACAGAAAAAAGGGAAATGATGGAGGAAGGTCATTTGTCAATAAACAAACTGCCTTGGCCCATTTGATAGGCTACCCCTTAGGTGGGTGGAGTAGACAGAATAGAATGCTGGGAGGAAGAGGAAGTGAGCTCAGATGCAGGGCAGCTCCTCTCAGAGCCAGAAGCGATGCAGCCAGCCACCAGGTCAGACATGCTGAATCTTTCCTGGTAAGACTGATGCTACACAGACTATTAGAGATGGGTTGATCGGGATATGAGAATTAGCCAGTAAGGGCTAGAGCTAATGGGCCAAGCAGTGTTTAAAAGAATACAGTTTGTGTGTCGTTATTTTGGGGCATAAGCTAGCCAGGCAGCCATGAGCCGAGCTGTGGGAAGAGGCCCGCAGCTCCCTACTACACCAAAAATGAATAATGCTGCATGTGTGTACAAGGTAAGGCAGTTTCTTTGCAGATATAAAGTATTTAAACATGCATGCTGCATTCTGCGACTCTTGGCTCACAACTCCGAGAATTTCCCTTTTAAGATAGTAAAGATAGCAGGTGAATCAGGAAAACAGCTTGTCCAAATACTTCAAGAACAACAAGCAAGTGGACCAGGGCACCACAATGTTATGGTTTTTCTTTAATATCTACTGTTTGGTGCCCTTAAAAAAAAAGCTAAAGCATCTTTAGCATCCAGTCATTTCTTGGCACTGCCGACAGGCACAAGGCAATCTGAGCAATCTGGCTTTCTCCCTTTTCCACGCTTGATTTCCAGATTATAAGACTAGAAAAGTCATCACTCACGGTGGTGCACACCGGTAAATCCACCCCTGGGGAGGAGGAACCATGGTGACCTTGAGTTTGAGGTTAGCATGGGCTACTCCTGAGATCCTGCCTCAGGAAAAAAGAACAGGAGCGGCAAGTATTTAATCCTCAGAGCTAGTCTTTAAATTGCTCGTACAAATATTTACTTCATTTTCAAGCACTGCAGTATGGATGAGCAACCCTCCCTAACTGGCCAAAGGGCACAATTACCCTGGGTGTTCCCACGTGTTGTAGTGATGTACCAGTTTACCAAATCACCATGCTCAGAGCCCTCACAGAGCCAATAGATGTCTTTCTAGAGGGCAAGAGTCTCAGGACTCCTGTGCTGGGACCCTCTGAGTTCCCAAGGGAGTCAGTTGTTTTCCACCGCTGGCTGTCTCCCACGACTCAGATATTCACAGTATGTGGCAGACCACAGTTTACTCTCTCAGGCAGGACAGGGGCTGTCTACACAAAGCCTGACGCTGCTCTCAGGCAGGCAGGACCTGTCTACACAAAGCCTGACGCTGCTCCCAGGGGCTGTACAAAGCTAGCATTCTCCTGGAGGCACTGCTTTTGGGACCCAATGATAACGCTAATTTCCACACTTCTGGGCTCCCAGTGTCACCAAGCTCTTCTGGAACATCAAGGAAGCCCTGTCTGCCCCCGAATGCACCCATGACCTGAGCTTTCATTTGGACAAATGCTAAGTTTGATCAAGTGAACTTGTTACCTATTCCTGATGGCTAATTCGAGCAGTCACTGGGGTTTTCTTTTAACATGCAGCCAGTATGTCTGGCTGTAATGGTGTTTCTAACATAAACAACTGATGCTGTGTTCTTCCTTCTGCTCAAACGTTTATGTACACGTGATGTCATAGCATCATCTATAGAGACAGATTTCCTCTTCTTGGGTCTCTCACAACTGACTGTGGGCTTATTAGAACTGCAGTGCATTGAAGAAACGACCTGTTGGAAGCGGACTTGCAAAATATGTGGATGTCAAAGCCTCAAGATCACAGTTCCCCTTGCCCTTGGGCTGAAAACAGGCCCATGAATTTCTTATCTGCTGCTCTTCTCATGCAAAATGAATGGCATTCAAAGAGCCACAGCCTCTGGAAGGGTCCAGCAGAGAGGGCTGTGACGTGTGAACTGGATTTCAAAGTTGCTGTTAACATGGGTTCACTTTTTTTTTTTTAAAAAAAGAGGCTTGAACTGAGAGTTTCACATAACACCAAATTAATACTGCATTGTAAAGTCTTATTGTACTTAATGTTTCGGAAGATTAAATTATCTGTAATCCTTACTGTGCCTGTGGCTATGGTTTCTTTTAAAGGATTATTTTTGTTTAGGTGTATGTGGATTTGTCTGTTTTAGCATATGCCATCTTTGTAGAAAGAGAGATCTATGGAAGACAGGAGAGGGTGTCAGATACCCTGGAGCTGGAGTTACTGGCAGTGCTGAGCTGCCTGCCAGACATGGGTTCTGGGAACCAAACTCGGTCCTCAGGAACAGCAGGAAGCCCTCTTAATCAATGAATCACTGAACCACTGCCAATGCTGTCACCATCACCACCACCACCACCATCTACCCCCCACACATCAGAGGGACAGGAAGTAGGAAGGGAGAAAGGGAGGGAGGGGGAGAAACTTTTAGAAAAAACAACTAAATGAATGAATGAATAAAAAGTTTCCTTGAGTTCTTGGCTTGGGATAACAAACAATTTGTCCTTTAATACAATTTATTTTGGCTTTAAATGCTTTTGGGGTAAAGAAACAAAACAAAGGGATGATTACATTTACGTTAATAAACAAATGAAGCTCCCCCTTTTCTATGATGCTGGCTACAGCCCAGAGTCTTGTGCATGCTCGGCTAGTGCTCCACCACTAGGCTGCAGCCCCAGCGTTCTAACACTCTTCTTAAACTCCAGAAAATCAGGCTTAAAAAGGAATCAGTATTCCTCTGTAGTGTTGTGGGTGGCTCAAGACAATTTGTCCTCATGCAATGCGGTTGAAGACAAAAGGCTGGACCCCCTGGTTTACAGCACTTCTTGGAGCTGGGATGATACAGAGGATGTGCACATGCAGATGCTGTATTACATCACTTCCATCTGTAATACTAAGGCAAGGAGAGTCCACAGAGCATCACCATTCACAGAGAAAGAACTCAGCTCTGGGTGTAGTGCATGGCAAGGCGCTTGGCTGACATCCTACTTTCTACCTCCAGAACAGCAAAGAAGGAAGAGAAGGAGCAAGAGAATGAAGTAGAAAGTTTGTAAATAATCCCACAATCAATGGTGTTTACTGAAAGCGACAACAGAATTGGAGGCCCTGATGGGAAGCTTGGCTTGTACGTGGTCCTCTGGGCCTTGAATGGCTACAACTGAGGACCGGGTTGGGTGGGAGGAACTGGGGCAGATAGGCACTGCAGAGCTAGTGCCCTAAAAGAGGGCATGAAGTAGGGAGAAGGCATTGGATAGAACCCAATACAGAGAATTCAATGATGAAGAAGGGAGCTTGGGACCCCAATTCTCAGCTGCAATCCTTGAAGGGGGCTGGCACCCCTGTAGTGGATCTCTGTCTCCTCCTCCATCAGTGACAAACTTTGGAAGCAGTTTCCTAAAAGTCCCAGGCTTTCCAGAGAGTAAGCAGAAGCAAACTCCGTGAGTCCATCAGACACATGGGAAGCTAGTGGGGTGGCACGGAAGGAGAAGCAGTGATGCACAGATGCCCCAGGGATGACCCCGCCACTCTGCTCTGGCCAGATGTTCTTCCCTCTGGGTCTACAGTCATCCAATAGGGCATCCAGCTGTGCTGGGGCTTCAGGGATCATCTCAATGGTGCCCCACCAGCTTGCTATAGCACACGACTGGACAGTGGTGTGATTTTTCTCTCTGTCCAATCTTGCCTCTTTCCTCTGTCCCACATGGCACTGATACCTAGTGATCTCCAAGTCTGGTATTGGTTTTGATTAGTAACTGCATAAGCCACCAGACGGGAGGGCCAGAAAACTCAGGTCTCAGGAACCGCAAGCATGGACCTATCAACAGTACAGCATAAACATCTAAAGTATCAGATGTTTTAAAGAAACAAAGGCCAGGAGTGTTGGCTCACACCCCCAATCCCAGCACTTTGGGAGCTAAAGCAGGATTGCCATGTGGTTAAAACCAGCCTGGGTTACAAAGTGAGATTATGTCTTCAAAATCCAAGACATAGAGAATAAGCATGCAACAAAAAGCTGATGTGTTCCGCTACTGAGCTACCTCCCTGGCCTCATTTTTACATGCCCTTCTGACTTGCTTAGCAAACTAGCTGATCAGTAACCATCATTTGTAAGACCTGGGAGTGTTAGAGCCAACAGTGAGTTGAAGAAAAGCATATTTACAAAGTATTATTTCCCCAAATACACAAAAGAGAAAATCAAACAGAAGGCTCAGATTTGCTATGTGTAATATGACTTCCCCACTGGTCTGAGGCAGGATGCTGTCCTTAGCACAGAGTGGACTAGGGAAGACAAGGACATCACTGGAACTGTGAGGACCTCCCAAGGTCTGGTGGCCTAAACCTCTATCAGTCTGCGTCAGTGCCATCTGCTACTGGAACCAGGCCTCCTAATGGATTATACGAGTCCATAACCAAATAGAACATGATTCCAAGGGTGGGATATAAGAAGTTAAAGATGAGAACGGCACCTAATTAACTTAATCGATCTTTTATATAGTACTTATTCACCAGACACGGTCCTGAGCATGTTACAACTATGATTTTACCTAATTTGCACAACTCTTAACATAGTTTTATTATGTTTATTTATTTGTATATGTGGGTGGGTATATATGTGTAGGTTAGAAGACAGCTTAGGGAGACAGTCCTCTCCTTCCATCATGTGACCCTTAGGAATCAAACTCAGGTTGTCAGGGCAGCAGAGGCTTCTCCCTGCTGAGTCATCTTACCAGCCCTAATGAACGAAAGTCACTACTAACCCAAGGCCTTGTCATTGGCTAGGGCAAAGGCAGTGTGTGGAGGAGACTGGCTGGGCCAGATTCTTGTCCTGCAATGCCCTCCCAAACCACACACTGGCAAGGGGTGGCAGGCATAAAATAATGCCAGAAAGAATTTAGTTAGGATGTCTCCCGAGGCTGGCCTCTTGGTAGTTTCAACCTCAGAAAACTTTATGACTCACTCAAACCCTCGTGTATTGTGGGCCCACTTGGAGCAGGAACAGAAGGAGGAAGAACAAAGTCAATGACATGTGGAGATGCTGCAGCAAACCCCATCATTCTGTAAGCTAGCTTAAGAAAACGTTCGTATAGATAAAGGTGTATGAATTCTGAGCATCCCAGAACAGAATGAAAATGACGTCCCTTTGTGTCATCTGAAAGGATGGACCCTCAACTGACAAAAACGAATTTATGAGACCCAGCTGTAGGGCATTTTCTCCAAGTATTGAACAATGCGGGAGGAGCCCAGCCCACTGTAGGTGGGACCATCCCTGGGTTGGTGATCCTGGCTGCTATAAGAAAGCAGGCTGAGCAAGACATGGGGAACAAGCCAGTAAGCAGCACGCCTCCGGGTTTCTGCCCTGTTTGAGTTCCTGTCCTGACTTCCCCCAACAATGAACGGTGCTGTGGAAGTGTAATCCAGATAAACTCTTTCTTCCCCAAGTTTCTTTGGTTATGGCGTTTCATCATGGCAACAGAAATCCTAAGAGAAGTTGGCACCAGGACAGTGGGATATTGCTGAGACAGACCTGATCATGTTGTTTTGGGAGGACTGTAGAGGACTTTGGAACTTTGGGCTAAAAAGACATCAAATGTTGAGAGTCCAGTGAGCTGGTATACAGGAACTTGGAAGCTAAGAATGTTGAGAGCAGTTCAGACAATGGAGGCCTGGCTTGTGAAGCTTCAGAGGGAAGGTTAAAGACTCCAATGGGGCCATTTGTTATTCTGAATTAAGATGTTGCAGTTCAAGTTAGCTGGTGCTGAAGAAGCAGCCGTGGTTAACAAGAGACTGGCACCACTGAAGTGAAGCCTTTGTATTCCTGTAACAATCGAGGCTGGTCAGCTGGAGCTGAGAAGTCAGTGGTGCTTGAGAAGAGAGCAGCGTCAGTGAGGTGGAATCTTCTGGAAAGTGTTTCCTCGGGGTCAGCACACACAAGCTGTGGCCGAGGTTGTATCTTGTCCTGGCAGCCAAACTTGGCAGTGTAAGAGTCACCCAGGAGGTACTGGTTTTGGAGGCATGAAGGGGTCATGGAGGGCAGCTGAGGCTTGGCACTGTGAGGGGCCAGAAGAGGCCATGAGTGATGTGCAGCCTCAGACAGTTGAAGGCCCAGGACTGAAGGGGTCTTGCAAAGAAGTTGTCTTGGTACCATGAAGAGAACCTATGAGAGACCACTGGTGAAAATGCAGTCCAGCTGCAGCAAAAGACCCCAGCACTTTGGAGATGCCAGTGCCATGGGATGACCACCAAGAACAGCAGCAGCAGTGGAGTGCAGCCTGCTGGGAAAAGACAAGTTGTAGGCGCTGCGGATGCCAAAGCTGAGAAGGGTCCAAGCCCTAGAGGAGCCCAGAGACTGTGAGTGAGCCCCAGACACTGGGTCCTGAATTATTCACACTTTGGGGTTTCGTTTCATTCTGATTTGACTGTTACTATGTGCCATTATTCCATTTTGAAGTAAGAAAGTATCCAATTTATTTTCTATTTTACAGGAGTTCACAGTTGAGAGACTGAATTTGTGAAAATGGTGGGACTTTTAAAGTTTGTAAAAAATGTTATGTTGTCATGCTGATATTAATGTGTAATCTTGGGGAAGAACAAAAAAGGAAAAGCTATGTCTTAACAGTGTTGTGTTTATGTGTCAAGTTAACAATTGTCCCGGCTAGTTTTATGCTAAGTTGACACAAGCTAGCGTTATATAAAAGGAGGGATTTTTTGTTTCTCTAATCAAGTGAGAAAATGCCTTGTCTTAGTTAGGGTTTCTCTAACAAGCTGGGTCCTCTCCACTGATCACTAATTGGGAAAATGCCTTACAGCTGGATCTCATGGAGGCATTTCCTCAACCGAAGCTCCTTCCTCCTTGATGACTTTGGTTTGGGCCAAGGTGACACACAAAACCAGCCAGTACAATGCCCTCTGGCTGCCAGGTAGCTCAGCTCAAAAAGGTGGCCCTCAAGGTAGCAAGTGTTCTCCTAAAATGCTCTGAAGACCGATCAATAAGTTTTAGGTTGATTTCAGGTTGCAATTAGATTCTTTCCTTTTTATCCACCCTTCCGATTTTTTTTTAATTTGTCTTTATTTCTCTGAAGGCGACTTTGAATTTTTTCTGGAACACGGTCATGGGTAAGTGCCCAACTGAATGAGTTAATGAAATGGAGCACTGATGAGCGATGTGAGGTCACAGATTGCATAACCAGCAAAGGTCTATGCCATCTGACTCTGATTTAGTGTCCTGTAAGTACATTGTATCAACAGTGGTGGTTCCCAGTGACGAGATGCTTTAAGTTTTATCTAAAGCATACAGTTTCTAAGATGGGAAGAAAACACAGATGTTGACTAAGTGTGACTTTTCTGAATAAAGGACATACCAAAAGCAACAGTGTTGTAGTCGTGAGACAAAAAAAAAAATCTTAGCACTGTGAGTGATCCTGGAGTGTATCAGCAACGTCTTGATGCCCAGCGTGCCTACAGAACACTGGGGTGACATCAAGAAAAACACCTCGTGTTGGTTAGTTTTATTATCAACTCAACATAACCTAAAGTCACCCGGGAAGACTTCTCACTAAGGAATGAGATTGGTCTGTGGGCAACTCTATGGGGGATTGTCTTGATTGTTAATTGACCTAGCTCACGGTGGGCAGGACCATTCTCTGGAGAGGAGGCTCTAAGCTGCACAAGAAGGAAAGGGGCCGGCTGAAGGAGAAACGGCAAGCATGCATTTATTTCCCTCTGGTCTTGACTGTGGACATTATGTGACTGGCTGCTTTGAGACCCTGTCTTAAGTGTTCCCTGAGAACGGACCGTAACCTGAAACTAGAAGACAAAACACTTTCCTCCCCTAACTTGCTGCTGATTAGGGGTTTTCTCACAGCTTCAGACATGGAACTAGAACCCAGCTCGATCTGTGATTCTGTAATGCTGAAGGATTCACTCTGAGCCCAGGCTTGTCAAGAAGGCATCTTTGCCATTTATCAGAATATATTCTTACCGTCACAAGACACCACTTTGCTTTGAGTGGTTCCAAGATAAGTGAAGCGTAAGAAGGATGCACGGCTGTGACATCCAATCCCAGAAAGGGGGAAGCACATGAAATGGCGATGAGCTGGAATTCAGGCGGTTCAAAGTCAGTGTCTTTACCCTCACAGGGATTAGCCGGCACTTCAAAAGTTCTTTAATAATAGGCAGTAGTGTAAGCACGGCAGAACAAATTTCAAAAGCAATTGCTGTTATCAAAGATGTATTAGATGTTAAATGAACTTAAAGGTAGACTAATGCTTTCAGAAAACACATTAGAGGCAGTCACAGGTTTCCAGAAACAAAATGCAATGCAAAGGGTTTTAGACTTCACTGCAAGTGAAATGCGATCGGTTACATCTGCAGAGCCTGGAAGACTGACAATTGCTAAGACACGGTCTACCACATTAGGACACAGAGCACGACCAAAGGTAACACTTTCAACAAGTCATTTCAAAGCTCACAAACACACGAGAGCTGCCTTAAAAACACACAGTCCCAGAGGCTGATGCTTGACAAACGTGCCTAAACTCTCTGTAAATCCTAGCCTAATGCAGCCAGGGCTCACAAGCTCTGGGAACAGTCTCTGTGATAGCCAGTCTTTACTGCTGAGGGGAATTTAAAGGTGTTTACATTAAAGCAAGGTAAAAGCTAAATATTTGGGTTCCCTCAACATTCATATTTTTATATCCTAATCACAAGCTGGAACAATAGCTTAGCTGTTAAGGGTGCTCACTGCTCTTCCAGAAGACTAGAGTTGGTGCCTAGCATCCAGAGTCAGGAAGCCCGATAACCTATAACTCCAGCTCTAGAGGTGGTGGGTGGGGGTGGTCCTGATGTCCTTTCGGCCTCCACAGGCACCTACACTCACTTGGCACACTTACATGCACACTCGCTCACACATGTACCCACACTTGTGCGTGCACGCACACACACACACACACACAAATAAAACATTGAAAACTCTAATCACCATTGTCTGGTAAATGGGTCTGTGGATGGGTTCCTCACCATGTGATCCATGTACTTACTAGGAGGCAGCAGAGTTTCCCCCTCCCCCAAGTGAGGCGACAGAACAACACCAGCAGAAGCAGAGTCCTCTCCTGACCTCCACCATGTTGGTTCCCTGATCTCAAATTCCCAGCCTCTAGAAATACAAGATAAAAATCTTTGCATCTAAGTTATTCATTCAGTTTGTGTTAATATAGCCAAGCAGACTGAGACAGACTCGAAGGCAATTGTGTGTGTGTGTATGTGTGTGTGTCCATGTGTGCATGCATACATGTGGATTAGTTTGTTTTTTGTTTGAGGCACGGTTTCTCTGTGTAGCCCTGGCTGTCCTGCAACTTGCTCTATAGACCAGGCTGGCCTTGAATTCAGAGATCCACCTGCCTCTGCCTCCTGAGTGTTGAATGTTGGAATTAAAGGTGTGCCTCACCACCACCCAGCCCATACATGTGTTTTAAATACCACTTTTGAGGACAATTACTGCAATGGCAGGGACATTTGTGCAGTGAGACTACAATTTCTCAGGATGACTTACTATTATTGGGTATTGTGACATGACAGGCATTAACGTCATGGTCACATGACAACCATCACTGCCACTACTTTCTCATCTGCTGAACACGGAGTGTGTCAGCCACTCTGCTCTGTACTTGATATGTGTTCTCTTATTTAATTTTCAGGACTGGGGAGGTATTAATATTTTCATTGTATACGGGAGAAGACAGGTCCCCACATCCAGAAGTCACATGGTAAGGAGGTCCCTGAGCTGGGATTTAAACTGAGGACTGTCTGGCTTCTGGACTTGACGCTCTTCCTATTTCATAGTATGTCTCTTATGGTTCCGGCTGGACCTGTGGATCTGTGCTCTGGCATGCAGAACTAGGGCTTATTTCAGCAAGGAGAGAACACACCCCCGAGGCAGCTCTTTCTACCTCCAGGGTGACTACAAAATGAGAGTTGTTGGGGATGAACTGGCACAGGAAGTGACCAGCACAACTCTAAAATTGGAGAATTTTCTACGTAGTCCAACTGGGCAAAAGGTGGGTCCTGGACAGGAAGAGCCAGAGTGAGAGCAGCGTAGGAAGGACGCAGTGGTGTAAACAGACAGACGTGGGGGTAAACGCTAGCTCGTGGCACAGAGGACACTCAGTAGTGACTCAGAGGGAAGCACCCGACTCCTGGCACAGAGGGACTCTTCCGAAAAGCTGCCAGATCTTTAGGGAAGTGATATTTACCATAGTGATCACTGAAAGCACCACTGGATTAAATTTATTTTAAATAATTTAGATTATGATTATGTAAATGTGAGCATAAGCATTCTCATGTTAAGGGTCAGTAATCAGGCCAGTCATTCTGGAACACCAGGCTAGAAGACTCTCATGTCAAATGTGGTCCCATTTACACTGGCTGAGTTTAGAAGCTGGGCCTTGACGACACTTCAGCATGAATGTAAACCTGTTCCTAAGATTCAATAAAACAAGGGGACATTACCTGATGGTACTTCTTGAGAATATTGTGCATCTCTGCTACGTCCTCGCTGGTGATGGTCTTGATGACGTATCTTTTGTCATAGGATGTGTGAAACCGAGCCCCACTTCGTGCCTGGGAGTCATTGGGAAGGGGTGCACTTCTGGTCAAGGAGTTCTTCCCGGTGGGATGAGAGAAGAGGAGGGAAGAGAACTGGTTAAGGTGTGGCTTTTTGGATTTGGATCATCTGTCGTCATAGCAAGAACATTTTCATCTGGAGTAAACTGGTAAGTGGCTGACATTATTTTACAATTCTCATAACTCAATTGCAAGTCTCTTACATGAAATGGATGATTTCAATGTTTTTAAAGGAAAAAGTGCTGGGCATGGTGGTACAGAGCAGTCAGGAGGAAGGCAGCAAGCTCTAGGCTATCTGGTTTTGGTTTTGAGAAAGCCCTAGCTGTCCTGGAACTCTCTAGGTAGACCAGACTGGCCTTGAATCCACAGAGATCCACCTGCCTCAGCTAGGATTAAAAGCATGTACAACCTTATGCCTGGTTTGAGGCTAGCCTAGAACTCTGTATGTAGACGAGACCTACACAGGCCAGCATGGTCTACACAGAAGTTTCAGACTAAATTTTCTTCTGAATAGGACCAGGTTTTAGTCACAAAGCAAACCGCATAGACACGAAGCATCCCTTTCTAGTGCAGGCCACCAGGACGCTGCACCTCTGGTAAGAGCCTCTGCTCTTATCACTTCATAGATGACGAGATGCACTGAGAGAGGTTTAGTAACAGAGTAAAAGTCATAGAGTCAGTAAATGAAGAGCCAGAATTTCAGCTTGTATGGCTGGCCTAGAGCCTAGGTTCTCAACTAGTAGACTAGCAAAGTATTTAAGTGGCTAATGGGACCTGTACAGGAAACAGGAGCTTGGACAATTGTGAGTTCAACAAGACCTGATTAGACTCACCCCACCTCTCTGCAGTAGGTTCTGAGCATTACTGGGGTGGGTAGGAAAGGGCTCTCTGCAGAGACTCTTTGCAAAGCAATGTACCCCAGAATGTGGTTCAGGATGTCCACACGACAGCTAAGGCCCCCCGACTCTTATCTCATATGAGTCCTCCATCAGTGTCTCTGAGTGGCCAAGGAAGATCCTCTGCTTGGCTCACTCTTTTTACATTGGTCATGGAACTGGCGGCACTAGCGAACTCCTGCGTCTAAGGAAGTCTGGGCTTCAGCACTGCTAATTGCACCCTTGAGCAATGACATCATCCCCTTCCAGGCCTTGCTTGCGGGCTGTGTGGACAGGGATTCAAAGGCAAAGCTGCCGTCCCCCTTCAGTTTGCTCTCTGAACAAGGCTTCCATAGGAACCAGCGGGTTAAATAATTCCATGTAGACTCCGGAGAGGCAGGCAGCATCAAGGAGCCACAGATTCTCAGCTAACGGGAGACTCTGCCCCACATATTCAGGCCACTTTGTAGTTTTCAGTTTCAGGTGAAATACAGCAGGCCTGGACCATCCCTGGGAGAACCAGACCACAGGACAGACACTGAGGAGGGAAATGGCCCATCAGCTTATCTTGATTTCCCAGGTACATCCTGAGAGTGCAGCTCGGCTCTGGTGTAAGCAAGCACACCTGCCAAGTGCAGAGGGAAGTCTGCCAATTAACTAAGTCTGCTTCTCTTAGCTTATCAGAAAACTCGAGATGGAAAACATAAATCCATGTAATTCCAGCAGGACTTTAACCATCAAGACTTGGCAGTGTTAAATTATTGTTAAGATAACCGAAATTCATCAGGTAGACAGACTGTAATGAAAGGGCTTTCAGGAAGAAATAGGGACATTAGCAAACGTTTAATTCTCAGTTAATTATTTTTTTTGTTGTTAAAACAACAAAAACAAACCTTTATACTACTTCCTGCTTAGAATAAAAAGGAAGAAAATCAAAGTGAATGTCTCTTTTGTAGGTAAACGCTAGCAAAAAAGTTATTATTATATGTTGCTAATGGTCTTATTTTTTCCCCTCCCAAACATTCATATGCAAAAGGGTATTTGCTGCAAATAAGGACTGAAGATATTGTTAAGACTGTAAATTACCTCCAGCCATAAAATCAAGGAACAACTGACTTAGACAGGAGGAAGAGGGAGTGGAAACAGCAGGATAACTCTGGGGGCGGGGCAGGAACAGTGGAGGACTCTGTTCTTAGCCAGGGATTACCACCTAAGAGATACAACTTGTTGAAGGAGACATTTATTTTGAGTCATGATTTCCGTAGGCTCGGCTCATGGCTACCTGGTCCCATGAGCTTTACAGAACACAGTGGCAGGAACATGTGGGTATCATATCAGGAGGGTGTGGGCGGGACACGTGGACACGCCTCTGGCTTTGTCCACATTTTATTCTTCCTGGGCTACCAGTCATTTGATGGTGCTGTTCACTCTCAAGATGTCTTTCCCCCTCAGCTACTGCCCACGTATTAATCATTTCTGGAAACGTCCCCTCATATTCATCCAGCGATGCCATTCGCTAGCCCTGGACATCTTTCAATCCATTATACTGACAAAACAAGCCGCTTGAGTTTCATAGCTCTAGGAAAGTAACCCATTCTCTGGGAAACCGTGGAGGAGAACAAATAGAAAGCTGGTTAGTCAGTGCAAGCTCGGTGCACAACCAACTTAAGAGACCATGTGGGACCGCAGCTCCTGACTCCATAGGCTTGTGTCAGGACATTCCAGGACGTAGGCAATGCTGATGGAGGTGACCTGTGGCCCGCCTGTGATAACTGCGGCTTTCCTGAGCGATGGCTGCAATGTGTTTCATCTGCAGTGTGTGACAAGCACGTTTAGTATGCAGTAACACACACATGTTCTAACACGCTGGTCATTCTACTCCTTCCAACCTAAGCTCAGTAAAGCGGGAAGCTATAGCCACTCACCTCATTGACAACTGAGCATGGGCAAGGCTGCAAGTGTTTACTGATGTTAAAGCTGCATTAACAACATAGTGTAAGAACTTGGCTCTGATTGTGCCTCACGCCAGGATCTCTCCCTTTCCCTTCAGCTTCAAAGACATTATGAACATCTTTTATTTCATACTTTGTGTTAGGATACTGACCATGACTTCATCATGGCATATAAAATCTTATAAATTCTAATCTTGATTCTGCCTCAACTTACTTCGTTAGTAGTGCCACAAGTGTTCCCAACTTTCAGACTATGAAAACATGGTTCCTTAAGACTCTTGGTTTCCAAATAGTCGGTGAAGCTAGGGACACTTTGTCAAAATTTAGATTGTGCCTACCACACTAACATAACATGTATTAATCAAATTTAGTGAATGCCTCATCTAACAGACAGCTAGAAAGTCACAAGAGTTAAAGCGACTGTACACAAAGTGCCTGCTCCTGGGGCGACTGCATGCTCTGCAGAAGGCCAGCTCATAATTTTGAAGGTAAAACCTGGCACACAATGACGTCACATGACATGTCTCAGGTCCTAAAACTCCCCTGGGGAAACTAAAAGGACTAACTGACAGTCAAAACTAAACTTCGGCCATTACAAAACATAACTGTGGAATTTTTTTTCAGCCTTTGTTTGAGGTAGACATGGGATGAAGAGATGACAACAATTAAGGTTGCTCTTCCTCATGGTGGCTCACAGCTATGTCTAACTCCAGCCACAAGGGCTCCAACGCCCTCTTCTGGCTCCACAGGCATTGCACACACAAACATTCAGATAAACACATATATGAATACAAATAAAGGTTAAAAAGTAATGTAAATTTGTTTGAGTTTCTGGGCAATGCAGTGTAATGCTGAAGATGAGGGTCAGGTACCTAGAATGTTCTCTCCTTCATCCCACCTGACATTCCTCAGCCTTTGTGTATGTCACTAGCCTCTCCGAGTCTCAATTTCTGGTCTATAAAGTGAAGGGCAATAAGACAGACAGGGAGCTAAGTTAGCTAATGTTCAACCTCAACAAACAAACAGATAAACCTCCACCTTTCCTGGGCTGAGGAGACGGTTTAGTGGCTCAAACACTTTCCACATAAGCCTGAGTATGGGAACTGACGTGCATGTAATCCAGGTTCGCAGAGGCAAGACACAGGGTTTTTGCAGCAAGCTGGCTAGCTAGGCTAGCTGACTAGCTGGTTTCAGCCAGAAACCCTGTCAGGAGTGATTGAGGAAGAGAGCAGACATCAAGTTCTAGCTTCTACCGTACATGAATCCCAACACACATACACCCACACACCTGTAGACATGCCTACACACAGGCATACACACCAAATCAAAAACCCAACCCAAACCAAAATACACTAAGATATGGCTCTGGGCTTAAGCAAAGATTGGGGGGTACAGATCATAGAAGAGCTCAGAGCATGTTTCTCAAGGAGATTCTAGTCAGGAGATTATAAGGCTACCATAGTCTCGGTGTGATTAGGACATTTAGGTCACCATTTAAGAGAAGATGACAGTAACTCACAAGGCCATATAAGGCACACTTTACAGATTCAGATGTGTTCAGGACAGTATCTGCAAGGGTACGCATCAGCATTCAAAGCCTGTGATCTAATGGAATATGGAACAGCTTGGGGTCCTTGTTCTGTTGCAAAGGAAAATGAATGCCAGCACTGATACAGGAGGCTTGGACAGGAGGGAGGCCAGGAAGGCTTGTGGGAAATAGAACCTAGCGCTGACCTATAGGTGCTCTGAGGGCTCTTTCTCACCATAAAAAACACCAGAGTTGGAAGCAGCTTTTTGCAACACCCTCAACCTAGAGAAAAGAACACAGACCCAGAGGGTGCCAGCAAAGGTTCATCTGAGTTCTTAGGAACACACCCAGATGCTAGCACATGTATGAGGCCTCAGGCTCCAGCGTGTGCAGCCATTTCAATGGGACAGTCATATTGACTTTTCCATGGTGACAAACACCTTCCTTCTAATACCAATTTAGAGTGTGAACCAGCTGGCACAAAATCAAACGTGTTCCCATGTTTTCAATTTTGCCAAGTCAAGTGTGTGGAGAATATCAGCAGCAGTCATAGTGTTGAAGCCGCCCTGACTACTTTACGTATGTTTTTATTAACCTGTGTACAAAGTCTTGGTTCATTCATTCTTTGCTGAACAGCACCTGGAGGAGGTAGGAGTAGGAGCTGTCTTCTCTGCAGACAGGAGCTGAGGCACTTGTGTGACTGGGGGACACACTCTAGCAGGAGCAGAGTCCTGTGGTGTTGCACCTGGGAGCTGGTCTATGCAGCAAGAGGATGGGACTGGAGGATGCATAGGTTTATTTCCTATGAGTCCTGTCGGTATAATGGCAGTGCCAACCTTACGACTTCTTCACGTGTTTCTCGTCATGTGGCCCACTTTATCATGCCTATCTTATTAATTCACATAGGCTAGGAGAATTTTAATTCTCTTTCCATCACTGGCTTCTATCTGTCCCGCTCTGTCTTCCTTTGCTGAAAAGCATATAGGTTTCCCTAGCAGAAAATACTACGAGAGGACTCTTTTTTTTTTTTTTTTCCGCACTGGGAAGGCACCCAGGACTTGTAGCTTGCACTCCACAATATTAGGTTCAGAAACAGAAACAGAGGAAGAAGATGGAGTGGGCAAGTCTGGAAAAAGAAAGGCCAACAGAGGCATTAAAAAACCTTATTTTAATTAACGGAGGAGAAAAGAAAGACTGTCTCAGATCAGATCCAATCAAGGCTGAAAAGTGCCACTTCGGGGTTCTTTTAATCTTCATTATCTCCTTTCCCGAAGCCAAACACTTACATTTCAGGAATCATATCCACTTATATGTTTTCAGGAAAAGGTCAGACAAAACCACCCACAGACCCAGTCCAGGTGTGGAGAGATCTGCTGCTCCGAAAGCCCAAATTCCTGTCTGTGGACAAGTGTGGACAGGTACTCGCTCTGAGATAAGGTTGACATTATTTAAATTCTAAGTCTAGGGTTCTGCACAGATCAGTTCAGAAGTGACAGGATTATCTGCTTCCTACAACAAGTTTTTATCAGAGAATTCAAACCACTTCAGGGAGCAGCTTCAAGCTGAAAATCCCCAGCTGTTGGGAGACACTGTGGCACAGCATTGCCATTATCACGTTAGTCGGGGCAGCTGTGACTCCAAACAAGACAGTGACAAGGTGGGCTACTGGAGCTCCTGCAGGGAGGGGGGTGGACAGGGGTCGTAGACCCTCACAGGAGATCTCGGACACTTGTTTCCGCCCTCTCGCAGCTGTCAGTAATCCTGCCCTGCCTGGACTTGGGAAGTGCCGGCTAGAATCTATCGGAGTGGAGGGTTGACGACAAGGGGAGGAAGAAGGGAATGGGACTCCATTCACCCAGCTCTTGGCAGTTGTCAGGGACGCAGCTGTTTCTGGGTAAGGCATGCTCCTGAAGGGGCACTAAAACTCAGTGCTTCACCAGGCTGGACTCGGTAACTGCTTCTTTGGTTTGCTGTTGGAAAATAATTTATTGCCACCTCTCCAGGAAAGCTGACACAACTCTCCCCCACAAGGTTCTCCTTCTGTCCTTGACCTCTGCTTATAGTTCAGCATCTTCTCAAACTAATGGCTAAAGATGGAGGCAGGGGGACGTGGAGCAGGACAAAAGAGGTCTGCAACAAAAACCAGTGCAATAACAATCAGAGCCCAACAGCAATGGCCCCTACTCCCGCGACACAGCTCAACTGAATGAACTCCAAGCTTCCTACTTCCTCTTGTAATTATTAATCAGGATTAATTGGTACTGTTAATTCCCAGAAATTTGGGAAATGGCCAGTGATTTACCATTAATTTATGAAATAAAAAATGGATAAATGTAAACAAAATACAAAACATGCTATATTCATTGGCTATAGCTTTTCTTCTATACATTTGAAAATTTCTTTTCATAAATTCTATAATCCTTTAAAAGTTGTCATAAGTAGATATACCTTGTCCCAAGAAAAAGGCAGACAAAAACCAATATTGGGAAAAGTCTCATACTAAATACACACCAATTTCAAACTCTGAGTTTATTTTCAAAAAGAAATCAATTTTGCGTGCATGTATGTGTATGCCTGCATGTCTCTGTGTGTATGCATGTGTTTGTGTATATACATGTGTACATGTATGTAGGCAAGAGGTTGATGTTGGACGTCTTGGTCTATGCATCTTTTTTTGAGAGACAGTCTTTCCCTGAACCTGGAGCTAGCTCATCAGTTCGGCTAGGCTGGCTGTCCAGCCCACCCCAGCAGCTCCTTTATCTTTCTCTGCTGCGCTTGGGTTACTGGAACATTTTGTTTTTACATGGGTGCTTGGGACCTGAACTCAGGTCCTCATGTTTTCACGCCACACACTACACCTACTGAGCCATATCTCCTGTGTCCCTAAACATTCTTTTGTTTTTTATGTAAATACATAATTTATTTGTGCACGCGCGTGCGTGCGTGCGTGTGTGTGTGTGTGTGTGTGTGTGTGTGAGAGAGAGAGACACACACCCTGTGAGAGTCACATGATCACTTGTAATTTCTTTCTTCTATCTCATGGGTTTTGGGAATTGAACTCAGATCATCAGCCTTGGCACCAGATGCCTTTATCCACTGAGTCATCCTGACAGCCCCTAAACATTTTTTTTCAGTAGTTTTATTTAGAAACATCTCACAGACCATACCACTAACCAAAAGCACACAACTCAGAAGCTTTAGCGTGTTTACAAAGCCATGCAGCTACTGCCATATCCTTTTAGAGCAATTTTAGCACTCTGTACCCGTTCCTGCTTTGATTCCTTTCTCTGGCTCTCACCTGAGAACTTCGTGTGGTGGTAGATTTGCCATTCCAGACATTTCACACAGTACAAAGGTGCCGCAAGCAACCCACACACTGTTTCCAATGTGCGGAAACACAGGCATCCCTGCATGAGGCCATTGACCGCACAGTTCTGCAAGCTACTGACGCTATGCTGACTCAGGCTGAGCAAGGGGCACTATAGGGGATCTCTGCTCATTTTAGTGCCTAGCCATAATTGCAGGGGACACATCACAGGTAGCAGATGTTGCTTCCCGGGCTGCTCCTGGGCTGGCTGGGGCTAAGGGTAAAATGAATGTTTGGACTTAAGTTGAAGTTCTAGGACAAAGCTGATTGTGCTCTGAGACTACTTAATGATGCTGTCCTTTTTAAAACCAAGCACACAATTTGGTATATAAGCTCACTCTCCCATAGACACATTTCTGGTCTCGTGCTATCTGATATCCTGTCTCATCCTCAACAGCTGCCTTTGAAGCTCAGGGGCTCTAGCAGCCCTCAACAGGAAACAAAGCAAGATAATGAGAGAAGTCCCCTTCAGTGGCTTTTCTGCATTTATAATTGGAAATCGACTATCCTTTCCCTTCAGAAAAGGATTAAGAGTGCTGCCTCTTCCAACAGTGGGCACTGAAGATGTTGACCTCCACAGTGGGAGGCCCAGGATTAGTGGAGTCTCCAGAAGGAGGAGAAAGCATAAAGGTCAATTTAATGAGCTCATTCCAATCACCAATCCTTTAGAGTTCTCATGAAACATCCTGTTTTAGTAACTGTTACTTTCTCCAGTACCTTTTTAAAAAATACCAAGTACTTTCACACTTAAGTCTCTTGACCTAGTCTCATATTTGCATATATTTTTGTAGTTTTCCTCCTCATTGGTAGCCTGTATATTCTAGGAAAAGTCCCATATGAAGCAGGATGGCTCAGTGGTAAAGGTGCTTGTCACCAAGCCTGACAGATGACCTGAGAGGGGTGCCCAGGTTCACACTGTAGAAGAAAGAACTGTAAGTTGTCCTCTGACTTCCATTTGGATACTGTGGCACCTCAACCCACTCTTTCTCATAATATACACACAAAATAAATAATATAAAAATGTTAAGATCACATATGAAATGTTTTTAATGTTAGTCAGAAGGAGGAACACTTGGAAAATCAATCCTGCCAAGCTCAGACACAGGAAATCATTAGCTCCCTAGGAGAGTCTGTCAATATTAAAAAACATGTATTAGTTACAGTTTAG
Source organism: Chionomys nivalis (assembly GCF_950005125.1). NCBI lineage: Eukaryota > Metazoa > Chordata > Mammalia > Rodentia > Cricetidae > Chionomys > Chionomys nivalis. The sequence continues at coordinate 12,734,108 of NC_080098.1, read as the reverse complement.
GTCACCGTGACAAACACCTTACAGGAACAACTCAAGTAGGAAGGGTTTATGAGGCCTGCACAGTCACCTGGGGCATCATGCAGGACATGAAGGCAGCAGGAGAGAGTGGTGGGCGGGCATGATGGACAGGAAGGAGAGTGAAGCTGGGACAAGCTCTGATCCTGAGACTTGCTTCTGCCACTGAGTCCCCACCTCATGCACCGCATCCTCCCTCATTTCACAGGTAACACGGAGACACGCTGTGGAGGGTCATGGCATCAGTCACGGAAGACCAAATTCCCAGGAGAGGCTCTCCCGCAATGTGGGCTACCTGTTTCATGGACCTGAAGCCTGGAAACCAATCCCAATTCTGTGGACGACTCAGGGTCATGACTACAGGCCTCAAATTCCACAGCCCAGGAGGACAGTGTGATCACGGCCTGGAAAGGCTATATTCTGGGATTACCCTGGACATACGTGAGCAAGCACAGGTGGTCTTCTGACATCACCACACAGTTAAAGACCAACATGTTAGCCGTGACCATCCAGAAGTCATTAAATGCATACTGTGTTCAAAGCCCTGTGTTAAGCTCTTGGGGAATTTCGAAGAAAGTCTGAACTGGGCTCCTAAGCACAGATTGGCTTTCACTTTAGAGGGGAGCAAAATACATTTAATGCTCATCAATAATGAAAAAATTCTCAGAAAAGGGAGGACAGCAATGGAGTCTAACGGACTGCAGAACGGAAGTGCAGGAGCTTCACAGAGCGTTGTGAGAGCAGCATTTTAAACTCCCAGGGTGGCACTTGACTTTGGAGACAGAAATACCAGACACCAGCACCCGAGGATCGTGAAAAGCAAACACTGTGTTTACCCCATACCCAGGGTACGACTAATTCTGACTAATAATTAGCCTGGGCTATACACAGTGAGGAACAGCTCAAACAGGCTCAGGGAAGGAAACACAGGCCAACAGGAAGCCTGGGCTAGATCGTGGGGGTGGGGTGGGCTGTGATAGGGAAAATCATATTCTGGGCGCTCAAAGAGGAAGCAAAAAATCCCCAAATCAGGGGCAGATTAGATTGGCTGTGGGGTGTGTGCTACTCTCAGAGTGTTGAGCACCTGAGACGGAACTCCTGCGTGTTTTAGCTCAAGTGCCTCCATGCACAGTTAGAGTCACCATCCAGAGCCCTGTGTGATGTAGAATGTGATTATCCTGAGAGAACAAGCTGCAAGAGCCAGCTGGGCAAAGCCAATGACCCAGGAGTGAAGAGGCAAGAGTAAAACTGCACGCACACACACCTTCAGACGGGGACACTGTCGATGTGGCTGTCAAGAGACAGAATCCTGGAAGAGTCCCACAAGGACTCCGGTGCTCACACTTCCTGGAGCTGCGCCCTTCCTGCTCACTCCTATGAGTACCACCAAGGGCACTCAGCTGAGTGGGTCACAGTCTCTTTTGGATACTTCATGGTCTTCTCCAAAGCCACAGGTCAGAAACTCAATTTCACTTCCCATCTCTTACACTAAGCTCCAAATTTCCCCGAGACCCACGTGACTTGTTCTCTGAGTTGCTGGACAGCAGCTCCTCCTTGGTGCTATTCCTTTTCTCTCACTGGCCATTGGCCCTGACTTTTCTGTTTGACTTTCTTTGTGTGAAGCTGTTCTCTGTCAGTGACAAACGACTTGGTTCTCTTTTCCTCTGTAAACACTGGGATTCTCCTAGCCTCCCATCTTCTTACCTCTCACGAACCATTACACTACCTTTAAAAGGTGTGTATGGGGTAAGAGGAGGCCTGGAGAGATGCTCTGGAGTTCCAGGTGCCCTTGGCTGCTCTTTCCACTCATGCAGGGTGGATCACAAGGGCCGGAACTCCAGCTTTTAGATACCTGATGCCCTCTTCTGTCCTCCATGGACACCTGCACTCATGTGGCATACATAAATATACATAAACAAAAATAAATCTCTTAAAAATGATTTACCAGCCCACTCCCAGGTTTCAGAGGCTGGGAGATGGCTTGGTGGATAGAGTACTTGTCATCCAAGTTAGGATCTATAGAATCACATAAAGCCAGACAGGTACAGTAGCCCACTGTAGTCTCGGCACTCAAAAGGTAGAGACGGGGTTCCTGGGGCAGCCAATGAGCTCCAGATTCAGTGAGAGACCCTGAATAAAGTAGTTTTCAATTAAGAACGATATCAGATATCAGTTTCTGCCTTCTGCATGTTTGCGCAATGCATACATGCATTCACACATGCATTCAAATCATATAAATCATAAAACCAAAAACAGACTTTGTAGCATTTCTCCTCTCCTGCACAAGAACCACAGACCTGCTTGCTAGATGCAGAATAAGCGTGAGGCATTCAGAGCTGTTGCCACACTCTCCGTGTGTGTGGCCATTCCCCATCTGTGTCTCCCACGGGTCCCTCTCTACCCCGTTGGTTTGACTGCATAAATGCCCCTACCCCTCTCTCTTTCTTCCAGAACTCTCAAGGGTACCCCAGAAGGGTAGGCAGTAATCAAGACTACAGTTTCTTCCTTCATATAGTTTGAAGTCGGCTTGAGAAATGTATACTGAAAACATCTTCATTCAACAGAGTTGACATCCCAGATGGATTGGTGGGATCCCCCTACTCCCTAAGTTTAGTGAACTGGGGAGTTCTCCAACTTAGAGCGTAAAACTTAAAACAAGAACATCAGAAGTTGAAAATGTTAGCCTTTAAAATGAATTATTTTTAAAATTAGAATTCTCTGTTGCAGACACAAAGAAGAAAGGGCATCAAACGTGAATAATGAGGGATTCTAATTCAGGAGGCGCGGTGGGGGAAAACAAAACCTGGTATTATCCAACACAATGAACAAGAGGGCTCGGTTTCAACTGTGCCCTGTATTTAGGTTGAACAGTGCAGGCTCCATCCTGGGCAACTTCTTGGTTTTTGGTGGGCAGTCCTCTCTGAAGCTCACCAGCAGATCGGAGCTTCCAGCTGACTTCCCAGGACTGTTTTAGAGGTCCCAATATCCTGCAAGGCCAACAAGGAGGCTGCAGATTTTCTCAGAACGAATTAGACATCTTTCGACTGCTTTATTCTTTCATCTGTATCCCAAGAATGTCTAGACCCTGGCTTCAAAACCGAGGCTGTAGCTCAGTTGGTAGAGTGCTTGCCTAACAGGCATGAAGCTATGGTTCTGTCCTGCGTGCATAAAGCCGGGCGGGATGGCACAGGATTATAGTCCCAGAACTACTGAGTAGGGGACATGTCTGGGATATTTAGATAGAATCTGATGTTCAGGAGCACAAATAGATACATGTAGAGTCAAATAGCTTGAGTGAAATCAGAATGGCAGAGGCCATGGCTTAAGGTATGAGAAATACAGAAAAAGTAGTTATCTTTAAACGCATCTAGAAAGAAAGGCACAGGGGATCACATGGACCTATAATAATCAGAAAACTGTGACTCAGTCTAGGACATCACAAACCGATCATATAATTAAACACATACTAGGGTACTGTAGTCAGACTGAATCTGAAATTACCATGTCCCAGGAAGGCTCGTGTGTAGAAGGCTTGATCCCCAGCTGGTGGAGCTCCTGGGGGCTGATGAGACTGTGTGAGTTCTAAGCCAACAGCCAACATCAAACTAAATGGAGACAAACTCCCAGTAATCCCACTGAAATCAAGTACAAGACAAGGTTCCATATCTATTCAATATAGTTCCTGAGGTCCTAACTAGAGCAATAAGACACCAAAAGGAGATCAATGGGATACAAATCAGAAAAGAAGTCAAACTCTCAATATTTGCTGATGATATGATAGTTTACATAAGCAACCCCAATGCAAAATATAGATGACGAGAAACAGGTTAAATTAAGACATAAAAGCAAGCAAGAAACGAGCCTAAGCTAAGGCCGAGCATTCACAGCTAATAATAAGTCTCTGTCAAGATTTGGGAGCTGGTTGGATCCAAAAGAAACCCGCTACAAATACCCACAGCCAAACATTAGGCAGAGTTTGGGATTCCTGTGGAGGAGGATAAGAAAAGGGTATAGGAGCCAGAAGGGTCAAGGACACCATGGGAAGACTCACACAGTCAACTAACCTGGGCTCATAGGGGCTCACAGCGACTGAATGGACAAACAAGGAGGCTGCATGGGACTGACCTAGGCACTCTGAAGACATGTTACAGTCGTGTAGCTTGGACCTCTTATGAAACTTCTAGCAGCTGTCTCCAACTCTTTCACTTGCTTCTGGGACCCTGCCTCTAATACTGGGTCACCTTGTCCAGTCTTAATATATGAAGAAGTGCTTAGTATTATTGCAACTTGATATACCATGTATTATCAATACTCATAGGAGACCTGCCCTTTCCTAGATGGAGGAAGAAGAGGAGGGAATTGAAGGGTGGAAGGGAGGTAATAGGGGAGGGCGACTCGGAGGGGAGGATGAGGAGAGGTTGTGTCTGGGATATAAAATACAGATGAAGAGAGCAGGCCTGAGGCAGTGAACTCTACAGAAGCAGGATTGAGCCAGTGCCCTAGGCCAGAGCGGCCTAGTTGCTATCCTAATATCTAACCAAATAGACTTCAAACTAAAATCAATCAAAAGAGACAAAGAAGGACATTTCATATTAGTCACAGGAAAATTCATCAAGAGGAAATCTCAATACTGAACATCAATGTCCCAAATACAAGGACACCCTCATATGTAAAAGAAACACTTCTAAAGCTTAAATCACGCATTAAACCCCATACACTAATAGTGGGAGACTTCAACACCCCTCTCTCACCACTGAACAGGTCAGTCGGACAAAAAATGAATAGAGAAATAAGGGAACTAACAGATGTTATGACTCAAATGGACTTAAGAGACATCTATAGATATTCCATCAAAACATAAAAGAAAATACCTTCTTCTCAGCACCTCATGGAACCTTCTAAAAAATTCACCACATACTCAGTAACAAAACAAACCTCAGAAGGTTAAAAAAAAAAGGAATAACCCCATGTACCCTATCGGACCACCATGGCTTCAAACTAGAATTCAACAGCAATATTAATTCCAGAAAGCCCACAAACAGATAGAAATTAAACAATGCTCACCTGAATTACTGAATTATCAATGGGTCAAGGAAGAAATAAAGGAAGAAATTAAAGACTTCCTAAAATTCAATGAAAATGACCACACAACATACCCATATTTCATTATGGGACACAATGAAAGCAGTGTTAAGAGGAAAGTTCATAGCACTAAATGCCTATATAAAGAACCTGGAAAAATCCCACACTAGTGAATTAACAGAACATTTGAAAACTTTAGAACAAAGAGAAGCAAACTCACCCAAGAGAACTAGACAGCAGGAAACAATCAAATTGAGAGCTGAAATTAACAAAATAGAAAAAAAGTAAATACTACAAAGAATCAATGAGTCAAAGAGTTGATTCTTTGAGAAAAATCAACAAAATAGACATTTACCTAAAGTTAACCAAAAGGCAGAGAGAGAGAATATCCAAATTAACAAAATCAGAAATGAAAAGGGGGACATAACAACAGACACAGAGGAAATACAGAGAATCATCAGGTCATATTTTGAACCTGTATTCCACAAAATTGGAAAACTTAAAGGAAATGGACAATTTTCTGGATAAATACCACTTACCAAAATTAAATCAAGACCAGATAAGCAAATTAAACAGACCTATAACTGCTGAAGAAATAGAAACAGTCATCAAAAGTCTCCCAACCAAAAAAAGCCCAGGATCAGATGATTTCAGCTCAGAATTCTACAAGACTTTCAAAGAAGAACCAATACCAATATTCCTCATATTGTTCCACACAATAGAAACAGAAGGAACATTGTCAAACTCTTATGAGGCTACAATTACCCTGATACCCAAACCACATAAAGACATTACCAGAGAGAGAATTAGAGACCAATCTCACTCATGAACATTGATGCAAAAATACTAAATAAAATATTGGCAAATCAAATCCAATAACACATCAGAACCATCATCCACTATGATCAAGTCAGCTTCATCCCAGAGATGCAGGGATGGTTCAACATAGAAAAATCTGTGAACGTAATCCACCATATAAACAAACTGAAAAGCAAAAACTACATGATTGTCTTATTAGATGCCGAAAAAGCTTTCAACAAAATACAACATCCCTTCATGATAAAGGTCTTGGAGAGAGCAGGGATACAAAGAACATTCCTAAATATAATAAAGGCAGTATACAGCAAGCCAACAGCCAACACCAAACTAAATGGAGAGAAACTCCCAGTGATCCCACTGAAATCAGGAATAAGACAAGGTTGTCCACTCTCTCCATATCTATTCAATAGAGTTCTTGAGGTCCTAGCTAGAGCAATAAGACACCAAGAGGAGTTCAAGGGGATACAAATTGGAAAAGAAAAAGTCAAACTCTCATTGTTTGCTGATGATATGATAGTTTACATAAGAGATCCCAAAAATTCTACCAAGGAACTTCTACAACTCATAAACACTTTCAGTAATGTAGCAGGATACAAGATTAACTCAAAAAAATCAGTAGCCCTACTATACATGGATGACAAATGGGATGAGAAAGAAATCAGTGAAACATCACCTTCACAATAGCTACAAATAGCATAAAATATCTTGGAGTAACTCTAACCAAACAAGTGGAAGACTTGTATGACAAGAACTTTAAATCTTTGAAGAAAGAAATTGAAGAAGACACCAGAAAGTAGGAAGATCTCCCATGCTCTTGGGTAGATAGAATTAACATAGTAAAAATGGCAATCTTACCAAAAGCAATCTACAGATTCAATGCAATGTCCATCAAAATCCCAGCAAAATTCTTCACAGACCTCGAAAGACCAGTACTCAACTTCATATGGAAAAACAAAAGCCCAGGCTAGCGGAAACAATCCTGTACAATAAAAGAACAATCCCTGACTTCAAACTCTACTGCAGAGCTACAGTACTGAAAACAGTCTGGTATTGGCATAAAAACAGACAGGAGGACCAATGGAACCAATCAGAGACCCAGATATTAATCCACACACCTTTGAACACCTGATTTTTGACAAAGAAGCAAACAATAGAAAAATGGAAAAAAGAAAGCATATTTAACAATTGGTGCTGGCATAACTGGATATCAGCATGTAGAAGAATGAAAATAGACCCATATCTATCACTATGCACAAAACTCAAGTCCAAATGGAGCAAAGACCTCAACATAAAGTCAGTCACATTGAACCTTATAGAAGAGAAATTGGGAAGTACACTTGATCGCATTGGCACAAGGAACCATGTCCTAAATATAACTCCAGCAGCACAGTCATTGAGAGAAACAATTAATAAATGGGACCTCCTGAAACGGAAAAGCTTCTGTAAAACAAAGGTTATGGTCAACAAGACAAAACGACAGCCTACAGAATGGGAAAAGATCTTCATCAACCCAACATCAGACAGAGGTCTGATCTCCAAAATATACAAAGAAGTCAAGAAACTGGACACCAAAAGAACAAATAATCCAATTAAAAAAATGGAGTACAGATCTAAACAGAGAACTCTCAACAGAGGAATCTAAAATGGCTGAAAGACACTTAAGGAAATGTTCAACATGCTTAGTCATCAGAGAAATGCAAATCCAAACAACTCTGAGATTCCATCTTACACCTGTAAGAATGGCCAAGATAAAAAACACTGATGAGAACTTATACTGGAGAGGTTGTGGGGAAAAGTGATCACTCCTGCATTGCTGGTGGGAATGCAAGCTGGTACAACCCCTCTGGATGTCAGTGTGGTGATTTCTCAGAAAATTAGGAAACAACCTTCCTCAAGACCCAGTAATACCACTTTTGGGTATATATCCAAAGGATGCTCAATTGTGCCACAAGGACATGTGCTCAACTATGTTCATAGCAGCTTTGTTTGTCATAGCCAGAACCTGGAAACAACCTAAATGCCCCTCAACTGAAGAATGGATAAGGAAAATGTGATACATTTACACAATGGAGTACTACACAGCAGAAAAAACGACATCTTGAATTTTGCAGGAAAATGGATGGAGCTAGAAAACATCATTTTGAGTGGGGTAACCCAGACCCAGAAATACAATTATCACATGTACTCACTCATAAGTGGTTTAAAAATATATAGCAAAAAAAAAAAAAACAAAAAAAAAAAAACAAACCAGCATGCAAATCAGTCTCAGTAAACCTAGACAACAATGGGAAAATTTTTTTAAAAAAAGATCTCCTGAGTAAATTGGGAGCATGAGGACCTTGGGAGAAGGTTGAAGGGGAGGGGAGAAGCAGTGAGGGGAGCAAAGAAAAATGTAGAGCTCAATAGAAATCAATAAAAACAAAAAGCAAAACAAAAACTAATATATAGATGAATTTTAAAAAAAAAGCTGCTACAATGAAGCATGCCAGAAATTCTTAGAAACATTTAACAAAGGTGGGTGGGGAACGGGAGCTGAATCTTTAGGAACGTAAGTTAGGCAAGCCGAGTTTGCCTTAATGAGAGCATTCAAGAGAAACCATAGAGCAAGCTGTGGCAATACAGCCCTTGTTAGGGCACCTGGAGTGATAATGTGTCGCTTGAGGCAGGTTTCAAGTTTAGGGCAAGTTAGAGAAAGTGTTTATTTATTTGAGAAGGCTTTCGACAAGTTAGACCTTAGATTTCTGCTTTAAAACAACAAAACAAACAAAACCCTTAGCACTTATAGCTCTCCTGACCACATGAGGCTCAGGACTCAATGAGAGGTGCAGAGTTTGAAATGAGAATGGCCCTCACAGGCTCACGTATCTGAATACTTGGTTGAAGTTGGTGAAACTGTTTGAGAAAGATTAGCAGGAGGTGCGTCTTGAGGGGCAGGCTTTGAGGTTCTAAAAGACCATGTCCTTTCCAGTTAGCTCCCTCGGCTTCATGCTTGTGTCTCAGGATGTGAGCTCTCAGCTACGGCTCCAGCACCATGCCTGCCTGCTGCCAAGCTCCTTGCTATGATGGTCATGGACTCAACCTCTGAAACTGTAAGCTCCCCCAAATTACCGTGGTCATGGTGTCTTATCACAGCAATGGAAGGGCTAAGAGAGCAGCAGGCCTTCTTCTGCAAAACTGACCAGGGAGCAGCCGCTACTGAAAAAGCCACATCACACGTCAAAGTCACAATTGAGACTGCGCATGCAGGGAGAGAAGTGAGAGCCTGTTAGTACATGGTCGGTAGATAGGAAGGCACAGCAACAGTCAGCAGGCTGGCAAGTTCCTGCAGGTGACCAGAGCGCTGTGGCCCCTACAGTGCAGCACTGTAGACACAAAGCAAAGCCCGATGAGAATCATGCGGAAGGAGACAAGAGTTTGCCAACCTGCAACCCTGCAAATTAGCAAGAACACAATCCCTAAGGTTCCTAAGTGGCCTCTGCCAAAATAGAGAAGCATGAATTTAACACACACCTACACGCTTGCATGGACTGATGACACACCCCACCCTAGAGTGTGGCTGACAGAAACTTGCATCTAGAAGTGACAGTGTTCACAGAGCTAAGTGCTCTGTCTCTTTGCACAGAAAATCCATGTCTTTTCCTATAGACATCTCACTGAAATCAAACCATGCAGAAACCTTAAAAACTTCCATTATGCCTAACTTCAGAATGATCACTGAAAACTGTGCATGCAAACTCTCTCAGGAGAACTGAAACACAAGCCCTATTTGATAGAGCAAACCCATATCACAAAAGCAGCTCACCTGGAAATCTTGGTCATCGATTCCAAACCTCTCCCGAAGATTCCGGAAGACCATTGGGCAGTATTCCTTAAATTTGAAATGGCTCGGCATGTTTTCCCTGCAACGGTCACATTGTGGAATGAGGCTCAGACAGACAGGAGGTTAGCAGACTTCCCGATGCCCCCTCGGATCTGTGCGTAACAGTGAAGGCGAGAATTCACTGCCCACAGCAAGCACAGATGGACTCCACAGGACCAGGTACAACCCAACCAAATCTGACAGACTGACAATGCTGTCTGTCTCATACTGAGATTGTGTTACTCTTCATCTTGGCTGATAATGCCAGCCACTCTCTAAGGCGAGGGGTGGGGAGGGACAGTATGGAAGAGTATGAAGGAAGAGCAGACAAAATGGCAGTGAAAAGTGTAAGCAGTGTCAACCTTACTGTGGAAGCAGCCATCAAACAAGCTGGCCAGACACCCAAGACCCACATTCCAAATCCACAGGTCCAAAAGAAACTCAGGACAAATGGCTAATGGCACTGCCTAACAGCACACCAAAGCGCATACTCCCTCCAGGCTCATTCAGTAACTGTGGCTCCCCTCAGCTCTTCCATTCCACCCTACCCTAAACTTCTCCAGATCATGGCTTCCTGTCCCCAGTTTTCCATTTCCATATAACCCTGCCATTTTGGCCATGTGCTCTAGTGATCCAGCTCTCTTGGTCCTTGCGCGTGCACACACACACACGCACACACACACACGCGCACACACACACGCACACACACACACACATCCCCCCTCTCTCTGCTTTCTCTCTCGCCTTCCTCTCTCACTCTCTCCCCTGCCCCCACCATGGCCCAGTTCAGTCCACGGACCATGTTCATTGTACCACTGTGTCTCTCCCTGCTCTGGAGTCAGCCAGATGTCTCTGGCTGCACTCTCCCTCACAGCTACAATAAAAACCTTCCCCTCAACTATACCTTTGTGCAGTCATATGTTCTCATTTATACACTCATGAACGCAACCTCTAAACAGTATTATGGGGAGAAACAAACCCATACGTTTGCAACAGAACAACAGCCTGCTTAAGACCTTGCATGAAGGCCTGGGGTGTAGCTCAGTGGTAGGGCACTCGCCTAGCATGTGTGAGTCCCCAGGTTCAATTCCTTATACTACAACAAAGAGAAAATGAAGAGAGAAGTTTCAAACTAACTCTGATATGGGAGGCTACTCTTGGGCTCACCCCACTCGTACAGAATTGCCCCTCCATTGTGCTCTCACAGAGCAATGGATACAAATTGCGCACACCCCTTTATTACTAGTTTACTTTTGTATACGTGTCAGTTTCCAGGTATTGTCCTGGCTGTGAGACCTTTGAGGGAAGGACCATGTTGTATCTCCAGTTTTTAGATGAAATGCCTAATATGTAATCGACTTTTCATAATGATATCAAAGGCATCCCATTTACGTGATGGATATTAGCAATGCCCAAACATGACATCCAGTTATGTGTTATAACACATCTTAATTATTTACTGTTTTATAACATAGTCATTTTTATTAATAAAGCCACTGTTTTCAAAGAACAGAAGTCCATAACTGCTCAAACAATCCAAGTAATTTACAGTTCCAAAAATTTAAATAGTAATGAGGATATCACTTCTAATACATAAGATACCCATAGGGAACAATATGCCATATGGCAAAGGGATATTATCCCAGGGGGCCTGCTGCTGCTTCTCTGAATATGACAGATGGCCATGTTTACCAAGGATTAACTTCACCAGCAAAACTTTACTCCCACCCATTGGAAAAAGTATGTGAATACAGAAAGTCACAAAAAGTCCTATTCTGCAGAGCCAGGGCAGGCTCCAGAGAAGCTGACTGTACTTACTTGTTAAAAAGGTGATTATCCACCTTTATCTTCGAGTAGGCTTTGAAGTCATCTGGCATCAACATGACAGGGATTTGAACATGGCTCAGTTCGTTGATCTGGAAAAACACAAAATAAACAGCACCGGTTACTACCATCCTGATGAGGATAACTGGACTCTTCACCATACTGGCAAAGAAACCTGGTGAACGTGGGCATTCTGCCCACCCTCTGCGTCCCACCGTGAACTCTGTCCTCCTGCAGTCCTCACTCCTCCAGCTCTCACCCTTGGCCTGGGTGACACAGGGGGAACATGGGGGCCAGAACTGAAGGCTATTTGTCCCTCAGGGACACATCCTCCTCCCTTGTCTTCCTCGTCCCTCCCAGACACTCAATTCAGAACTCCCCGACCCCATTTCTAGGACAACTTCCTCTGTGAACAAAGTGTTGTCTGAGAAAGAGAATTTTAAATCCTGAAGTAAATATTTGCTGAATTAACAGGTACCATTTATATACTGGGGCACCCGAAGGATGATGAAGGCATAAGTCATAAACAATCCCACACCAGTTTGGAATTATGATTAATAGGGTGGTACTTATTTAAAGGGGAAAAAACTTACAGATCACCGTCCCAGACAACAGCCCTCTGTGCAATTAGGAAGAAGTCTAGTCGCCGGAACCGGAGCAGGAAGTAAAGAGAGCGAGGAGGGAAGTAGCCGCTTTTTTAAAGGGAGAGAGACCACGCCCCAATGGGCTGGTATCTCAGCGGCTATTGGCTGGAGGAGCAGAAGGACCTCCCACAACACCTCCCCCTTTTGTTTAAGTAAGAGAGTTCTAAACCTACTATGAAATTATATACAATAAGTACAAATATCTATTCTAACTAGCTTAGGTCTTGTATAATACATAGCTTGGCCAAGTCATGAGTGGAAAGTAACTACATTTATATAGTCTTCAACCCCATCGAAGATCTGAGAAGGGAAATAATGTTACCTGAGTAATTAGGAAGTGCAATCAAACAACTTCCAAAACATGCAACAAATCAGAGACAACTAGCTACCTGGGCAATCACCCAAGGTCACGTTTGCAGCGTTGAAGCAACCAACTTTGGCTAAGGCCTAACATAACTGACATACCATTTTCAAAGGCAAGAAACTTGTCAAAACTATCTTACCCTGTCTTGGCAGGATATGACAGTCCTGTTTTTTCCATTCACAGATACTCTGTATTTCTGTCAGTGGTTGAGATATGGGCATTTCTTTGCCCAAAGGCCAGTTCAGCCAACAAGAAAGGCTCCAGGTGGAGTGTCTTTGGTGCTCAACATTCTCTCGGGAATAGAGCGGTGTTGCCAGGAGCAATTGTGTCTCACTATCACGAAACTCTGAGTTAGATTAAAGGCCATTTTCTACAGCTCTTTGAAGAGGCTGAAGATTATCTATCTATACTGAGTATAATCTCTATGTATCTAAAGAACCTGATTAGTCTAATTATAAATGACAAACTTAGAATACTATTGATCTATATAATTCTCAATACCTATCTAACTTAAAGACTAAGACAATAAACGACTGAAACAAATGAGGACAATGACCTCCAAATATAAACAATGTACAAATATACACTGCAGTATGGTAAATATATATCAATACACAAACAATATGTAAGTATCTTAATCAGAGGTAGAAATGTACACTGCAATATGGTAAACATATACAATATATATATCAATACAATATATGTCAATACATAAAAAATGTCTTTAAACAGAGGTAGAAACATGAATGTATACAATAGTCAATATAATTTCACTTTGTATCAATATATAAGAATCGATACCAATATATTTGTCTCAAAACAATAACTCACAAGTACCAACAAGTACCAATCTATTATCCCATCATCCCTCTTTTTTTTTTTTCAAATGATCCCTGAGCTTATAAAATTCCTTCCCCAACCCTCAACCGTATACCAATTATAATCAACCCCTAAATGATGTCCCTAAACCCAAGTCTTTCTCACAGGAATTGGGTTTAAACATGAACACTGGGATGGGGCTTGAACGTGACAGTTAAGGACTTTCACTGAGGAAGGAGGAAGACAGCTTCATGGGGTGATGTGAATGAGAAGCTCCCACGGGGTCAGGAGCAAAAGCGGAGTCAGCTGTGGACACTTCCACAGGGGAGTCTGGAAGAAGAGGAAGGAAGGTTTGAGGCTAGCCTGGGCTACACAGTCACACTATCTCAAGAACAGAACAAAGAGCAGAGGTGTGACTCCAGAGGACAAAGCATGGAATCCCGTTTCCTTTACAGCACAGGAAGTGACAGGGTGTTCTGACAAATGACTGTGAAAACCCTGACTTTTTTTCTTGGTTGTTTTCACCCTTGATCCCCATGCTATTTTCTCCCCCACTGATATCAATAAAAATACTTTAAATGTCTGTACTTCCTGTAGAATGGAAGGTACTCTGAAGGGTTCTTGGGTCCAAAAAGCAAAAACAAAACCAAGCAAAATCAGTAAGTTTCTTGGTAGGGCATGTATTTTAATGCACGCTGGACTCAGTGAGGCGATCAGCAGGGAGCCTGATGCTGGTTCCAATACTTTCTTAGACACAGCTCATGGGAGCTGGTGGCTCAGGGACTTAAAGAGAAAAGAAGGGGCCCGGTAGGACCAGTGTAAAAGGTAGAAAATGAAATTTGAAGAAACGGGGCTTGGCTTTGGGGCAGAGTCCGTTTGCATTCCAAGTTGTAGGTGCCATGCTGGCAAGGAATGGTTCACAGAGCAGGCATAGAGATCAATGGTTGGGTGGCTGGGGCACTTGGGGTTTGAGACTCTTGTTGACCAAGTGTGGTATAGAGAGGAGCAAGGGAACTGTAGGACCATCACACAGAAATGAGAAATCCATGTCACTCAATTCCTCAGGGAGTAATTCCTACTAGAGTTGATGGGCGGGGCATTTGAACCCAAGCCTCAAGTCCAAGGCAGTTAAAAGAAATGCTTGAGTCTAAACAGTGAGTGTTCTGGGAACTCAGAGCAGGGGTGAGCTGAAAGGCTTCTTGAAGGGTGTGAAGCTGAAGTCATGTTGCAGGGGCAGTGAGCTGTGATTTGGGTGCATATATATTGATTTAGGTATGTGCTGGGTTTGTGTGATATGTGTACTTGCTAGTGCAGGAATGTGCATACATATGTGGGTGTGGAGGCCCAAGATTAACATTCAATGTCTTCCTCAAGTAGTTCAGTGTGTGTGTGTGTGTGTGTGTGCACGTGCATGTGTTTGGGTAGACAGGATCCCTCTTTGAACAGAAAGATCATTCATTGGGTAGGCTGGTTGCAATGAACTTCAGGGACCTGTCTGGATCCGGTCCCATTGCTGTGGTTTACAGGAGAACACGGCACCCTTGGCTTTTTACATGGCTGCCGGGATCCTGGCGATCAGAGTCCAGGTCCTGGTGCTTGTGACATGCAGAAGTCACTTCACAGACCGAGCCTCTCCTTCGCTCGCTCTCTTCCTTTATAACTGAGGTTGATACTGAGTTAAAGTAAAAATTTCGGGGCCATTTTATCTTTCTTCTACACTGTCTTTCATTTACAGAGGCTTTACATTTCCTATCTCCCTCCCCTGTCAAGTTATTCTTTCAAACTCCTGGGGCAGGTGAATTAACCACCCACGAACAAAGTGATCCGGAGGAGCCGGCACTCAGAGTAGCTTTTAATTACTAGTCAATGTGTTTCCAACCGTGTCCATTGAGCATCTATTTTCTTCTGTAGGAATTGCTTCATTTGGGTACATAAGGTAAGTGTCCTTCATCAGCTTTACTGAAATGTATTAGCTTCAGCATTATAACCGGAAGCTCATCCAACTTCCCGGGTGACTTTACTCCCTTTAGTCTGTGACCTCGCCATTACACACTAGGAAAGATGCTTGCTTCTAGTTCAAAATCACAGTGGATACAGGCAATGATAATGAGCTCCCATCTCAGATGAGGACAAACTAATCCTCTTTGCTAACTTCATGTGGGGCTTCATCTGACTGAGCCTGCAGATTTCTTGAACAGTGGGTTTTGAAGTTTTAAAATTTGCTGATTTAGCATTCTACTTTAGTCCAGTCATTCCATGTGGCCCATCCCAAAATTGGAAATAAAACTGACAATGGTTTGTTATTGTTCTTCTATTATTATTATCATCGTCTTCATCATTATTATATGGTGTTGGGATGGAGTCCAAGGCCTTATGTATGCTAGGCAAGTGCTCTACCACTGGACTACACAGTCAGCCCTTTTCAGTATTTAAAAAGAATTTCTGTCTTTATAGATATTTAAATTGAGACTACGTACGTATTTATGTAGGTTATATAATATTCATGGAAGGACACAAAAAGATTTGTGTTAGCCACTACTATATTAAAAGTCCCCACCCCCTAGGAATAAGCATATGTTATAAAAATCTAAATCGTTTTCATTTTTGAAGATAATAATGCAGTCAAACAAACTGAAAGCATTGGTTATATTATTCAGGGCACATTTTATAGGGTTGCAAATATTGAATCAACTCTTAGAGCCACTTTCATACTTGTGAGTGCCATCGGGTAATCAAACAGCTGTATTCACCATCTTACACTTTCAAAACTTACACCATCAGAACTTTCTAAGCATATCAGACACTGGCTGCGTCTCTCTGTACCCAGAGAAGGATCTCATGGTTCTGTTTATGCCGTGCCAGTCATCCCCAAAACACAGGTGTTGCTTACTGCCGAGTCATTGGGAACAGAGCCTGACAGCACCCAGGCCTAACATATGACAGGAAATAAAGGAGCTCTGTTGTCAACATCAATAGAAGCAAGGCTACAGCAGGCTGGGGAGGGCTGGTACAAATGCTTGTTCGTACCAAGGCCCAAATGACCTGAGCGTATTAGAATTCAAGAGAAGTGGGAGGACAGAGGGGAGTTGGCATAGGATAATGATGGAGGAAGGGAGCCAGGGAGATGGCTTGTCTCAGCTCAGCTTTGTCTGAACTCACTTTAATACTTGGCATTAATGCCACAGCTAATACTAGACACCTGCCAAATGCCACAATGAGGTTTCTAGAAACAGCATCTTATCTGATATTTATAACTTGGTAGTATAGGTACTATCATTATTCCCATTTTCCAGATAAGGGAATCGAGGCCTTGTGAGATCACTGCTAGGTATTAACTGGGCAGGCTGTATCTGAAATCCAGACCATGTAGTTTAGACTCCAGCAGTCTGGCTAGATTTCCCAAACTCAGGACCTTTTTACATTCCTGCTAGCCTTGAGGTTGAGAGTTCACAGCAAGGAGCCATTAAGAGACTAAAATCTATGCCTCTGCTGTCTTACAAACTTCTAAAGAATTCCCTTTTTTAAATAACGAACCAATAGAAAAATGCATGTTTAATTGAATATGTACTGTAGTCTATAATTAGACCAGCTGTGGTTTCAACCATACAGTCGAAACTGGGATTTGTCACCCAACTGTCATCATTCCTCTGCTTGTCACTCAGGCTGCATTCAATTTGAATGCTCCCAACAGTTATTAATGAAGGACGGAACATTTATTTCCAGAGTAATTATTTATTACAGACAACTGTCCGTGGTTAATAGGAAGCACAGTAGCATTTTGTGAATGTTTCCTAATATACAGCTCTATTTGGGAGAGGTGCCTTCACGTTTCTCATTTCTACCACAGGCAAGCTAGCACCAACACCATAAAGCACAGGCGTGTGATTTTCCGAGAATTGGGGGAGGGAAGGGAGACTCATTCCTGGAGGAAATTCACACTGTAAGCAAGCAATTATGTTGGAAAAAGTTGGGACCAGCAAACAGATTCTGGACAAGAAATAGACAAGTAAGGCCCAATTCAATTGGTAATGGTCCTAAAATTAAGGCACATAAAAGTATCCTTACAAAGCTGCTTCATACTGAGGCGTTAAGAAAAAAATAAACTTAATATAAACTTTTTAAGCCAAGCAAAGGATACATTCATAAACAGTGAGGCATTATTTATGACAATTAATTTGGATACATTCATCCAAAATACCATGCTTTCACACTAATAGATAATTGGCAGATGTTTTTGGCTTTCATTTTTGTTTCTGCTTGTTTGTTTTTAGACTAAGTCTCACTATGTAGTGCCTGGTGGCCTAGAACTCACTCCATAGATCAGGCCGTCCTTGAACTCTCAGAGATCTACCTCCCTCTGGGATTAAAGGGGTGCACCACCTCACCTGCCTAGTAAAAGACTTTAATTCAGCCAAGAAAAAAAGGATCAAAACCTCAAAATCCCTCGCATGTAGAAGAGACCCTAAAACATTTACTCTGATTTTAGTAAAGATACTTCTCTAGAGCCAGGTAGTGTTGGCACAGGCCTTTAATCCCAGCACTCGGGAGGCAGAGGCAGGTGAACCCCTGTGAGTTCAAGGTCAGCCTGGTGTACAAGAGCTAGTTCCAGGACAGCTAGGACTGTTACACAAAGGAGAAAAAAAAAAGAAAACTTCTCTAGAGCTCATGACTCACTGAGTTAAAACAGGAAGCCAGGGTGAGCAGCTGTGGGCTCCAGGGCTCCAGAGCTTCCTGGGGCAGCCAAGGTACCTATGATTGGGGCAGGATGTGAGGTGCCGACAGGGGAATGGGAACGACCCAGAGGTGTCCATCCATTCACCCCTCCTCCCAATCTCAAGCCAAGCAAATTGAGCACCCACGTTAAAACACAGGTCAGTAACAGAAAGCAGAGAGACTACCAGGAAGTAAGTCTACAGAAAGTAGACTACCAGGAAGAGCAAGCACCCAGGAGTCAAGACCAACAAGGACCCAGCAGGAAAAGGAACTCCCATGCATAACTCGACACGGTTGTTCAGAAGGCCGGGTTACCGTTGACTGATGTCTTAGGGAGATCTGATCACAAGAGTACCACACCAGATTTCCTACACTAGGCTTTCAATTGCTTCTGGCTCTCACAAAACGATCCTCACTTCACAACAAACAATGCGATGAGTTAGTGTAGGAAAAACAACAACAAACAACAACAACAAAAAAAAACATGCGCCCTTCCTTCCAGTATCACTATTTGAAAATAAATATTTTCCCCTTACCAGACTCATCCTAAAAAATTCCTTTGCAGCTCTTTGATAAAGAATGCAACAATTTTCCTGCCAAATCACTTTTTCTGCCCTGAGGTTCATTCCACATAGGAAATGAATGAAAAGAGTATTTACATGGTATGGCAGGAACTGAAAGTCCTGGCTCGTTCTACTCAACTCCCATACCAGAGGCCCCCCCCCACACACACGGGAACTTTCACTGAGTCTCCCGAAGAGACCCCCCCCAAAAAAAGAAGACCCCAGCTGCATTTCTGAGAAAAATGTCTTCCCCTGTGTGACTTAGAAACACCATCAAGATTCTCTCCCCAAGCTCTTCTGAGCCATATTCTCTGCCCCAAGCTCTTCTGAGCCACCTACACTGTCACTGGGTGTCAGAGGACAGGACTGGATGAGAACAGACCAGAGACTCACAGCTTTCCAAGTTACAATGGGTTTCAGTTGCCAGAACCAGCAGTTTGAAACTAACTTGAGTTTCAACAACAAAAAACAAAGCAGAATAGAACAGGGCAGAATAAAGCAAAAGGAAGAAAGAAAAAGCATGTTTTCTATTTTCTCTTATGTTTTTCCTACTAACTTAAGTTTGGGAAGAATTACCTAAATTTTTAAAATCAGATTTTTTTTTTTAGTATCAATTTGATACCCACTTATAAGGCCCATGCAAAGGAAAAACAAACCTTCAATAATTTGCATATCATTTGTAAATATTTTTTAACAATCTTGTCACGGATATAGGTTGAAACAATTAAAGACTTCCAAAACAAACAAACAAAGAAACAACAACAACAACAAAAAAAAACCCCAAAACCAAACAAGGTCCCCGACATGGCATGTGGCCCACACGTGGGCTGGGGCGGCTCTCATGGCAGCTGACATTGCAAACTGAATAGCAATTTGAAAGTTCTGAGGTTTCTGTGGGGCAGGCAGAGCAAATTAGAGTCAATTACAGAGGTAGGAAAACCAGGCAGCTGAAGATGTTTGTGAAGTGTATTTTTATTTGTCACAGGGCAAGGGGTCAATTTTCTACAGCTGCTCCATCAATATTCATTTTCTGAAGGCATTTTGGAAAAGCTAACATTTCTGTGTTTGTAGATCAGACGGATGACAGGATCCAAGTGTGAGCTACCTTCCAATATCTAGAAAATAATATTTCATTTTGACAGGGCAAATGAAACCGTTCTGATAGCAGAGCTGCAATATAAGCAAAGACAAAAGTCTGTCCCTTCGCCTGCAGACTCAAAAACTAAATTAATCACTTAGGGGGTAATTTCCTCTTGAACAGGAATGACCAAGTCAATCTTTTGAATAGTGGCTACCTGATTAAAATGAAAATAAATGTCAGCAGCAATATTTAAACTCTGGCTTGGAATCTTACTTGAATTTATAAGGCAAATACGAATTCTACCATCTAACAACATAATGCCAAGAGTTCTATCATCAACAGTCCTCTCCTGCCTCCCCCTCCGCACGTGTGCGTGCGTGCATGTGTGTTGTGTGTGTTTTGGGAAAGGATCTTCCACTGACCTGGCCCTTGTCAAGTAGGCTAGGCTAGCTGGGAGTGAGCCCCAGGGTTCTGCCTGTCCCCACCTCCTCCAGGACAGGGACTATAAATGTGCACTTGGTTTTTTACTGTGGGTTCTGGGGAACGGACTCAGGTCTTCATGTTTGGGAGGCAAGTACTTTACCAACTGAACCATCTTCCCAGCACCATTCCAAGGAGAGTTCTGATGGACTGGCTCACTGGCTGACCCACTACCAACTTTACCTAAAGAATGGTTTCATGTTAAAATTTACCATCCATAAAACACAGAACCCAACATAAAGTTGCTGTATGAAGGCCAGAAATCTATAAGTTATTATAGAGGAACATGGGAGAAAAAACAACAACAACAACAACAACTAAAAAAGACTTCGCAGTGAAAACAAGCGTAAGAAAGCAGTTCATTTAGAAGGATCCCAGGCCTGAAGTCTAGAGACCCATGGCTTTGTCCAGCCCCAACGCCTTGATCTCACGTTATACTGTTAAAAATGAGTTTGAAAAGTCAAATGATGTGCTTTTTGGTTCAGTTATTTAGAAAGTGCTTAAATTAAGTACCTATCTTTATCAGACTTTGGAAATTTTATACACGAATCTAGATTTCTGGATTCTTTTACAATAGGAAGTGATAACGTGGCATGTGCCTGCATCCTGTCTCTGATGTGAGTGGCCACAGGGTGGAACCCCAGAAAAGAGCAAGAACCATGTGGCAATGATTCAGAATCATTTAAATCCCCTAGCATCCTACTAGATCAGCAGTTCTCAAACTGCGAATCTCAACCCCTTTGGGGGATCAACTATCAGATAGCCTGCATATCGGATATTTACATTATGAGCCATAGCAGTTGCAAAAATTATAATTATGAAGTAGTAATGTAATAATTTTATGGTTGAAGGGTCACCACAACATGAGGAACTGTACTAAAAGGTCACAGCATGAGGAAGGTTGAGAACCATTGCTCTAGACAGAGAAGTTGACTCTGCAACTCCCCTGCAGGCTCAGGTGTCTGTCCCCCTTAGCCCAGCTGGACACTTAGTGGCACTGTGCTAGGAGACTGTGGGGCTCCTCTGGGATGGGACACCTTGCTGGAGGATGTAGGACACTAGGCTCCCCTACCCTATTCTTGCAGAGACAAACCAACCTTCTAAAGACCTGAACCACAGCCACAGAGACCAGGCCCTTCAGCTAGAAAGAGACTTCGCTGTTGCTTGCAGCTGAAGATGTTCAAACACAACAGTGAAACACTCGGTGGTGTCAATGTACAGAAACACTGTCCCTCTGGGTGACACGATGCCAGCAATTATCCAGACTCTAAGGGACAAATCTGGAAAGCTTCAAAGGAACGTATGTTTCTTTTTTAGTCAGTATCTAATATGATCAAATAGTTTACCACTTCCTGGAAATTCATCTTGTAATGAGGGTACTTTCAAACCGTGTACCCCGTGAAGGTGGGATTCCATCCGGGATTAGATAATGGGGTGCAGACAGCCATTCTGATGGGGGGTCCTAACTCTCACTGCCCTCTTGGAATGGGGTGCAAATCGCCATGCAGAAGAAGAGTGGTCCTGTTAGCATCCCAGAGAGCAAAACAGATTTGCTGAAGACGTACGCAATGCGAGGTAGCTATGCCGTTCAGCATGCCAATCACACATGCATCATTAGTAAGACTTGCAGAAGATGGGGGATTAGCTTTGCGCAGTTTGGCGCGCTTTTTGTTGTCAGTGTGGTTGATTTGTTTGTTTGTTTTCTTTCAGAGAGGAGTTTTTAAGAGATTTCCCTATTGAACCTGTGTTAAGACTCCAGAGAGGAAGTGCTGGATTCCTGGTCTCTTAGGCTAAACTTCTGTTTTCCTTTCCAAGCACAGAGCAGAAGGGCAGCCGGCTCCACCACCCGAGATCTGCCCCCAGAACAATACGAGGAAAGCTACCATTATGCCGGCAGTGGTGCGTTCCTGGACTCCTGCTTGCAGTTGATGAATTGACTGCATTTTTCTCTCCCTTCCAGAAACTCCACTGGAATGACAAGAGAGGCGGTGAGGGATGAAAAACAAAACAGAAATCAGCAACAGACCCACGACAATGACATGGCCCATCAGACAGCAGGGAGGAGAAATCACAGAGAATTTTTAAAAGAAAGAAAATAAGCAGAGAGTCCTTAACTGACCAAAGAGAAGAAAATGACGTCCTAACACAAGGACTTGGACGACTGGGCTGTTACCAAGTCTCCATAGCTGGAATCTCAGAAGCAGAGACAAGGGCTGATTTATTGAGACCAGGTCCCAAGAGGATCTGGGTTTAAGAGCCAGGTACCAGCCTGGTCCAGGAGTAAACAGAACTTGTACTCCAATCCCCAGGACGACTCCTCCACCCTCTGCCTTGCTGCAGGCACACCCACAGTCCAGACCACTCCCTTGGGGGACACTGGAGCGCTCCACTCTGGAAAAAAGGCCTGGGGGGGGGGGTTCTCCACCATTGGCAATATTACAAAGGCTGCCTTGCTTATCACCCATACATCAGCCAATAGGCATTATGCTCCATGCACCCAGACCTCACCCACTGGCCAGCAATGCCTCAGGAAGGAAGATGAACTAATATGAACAAGCTGATTCTTCCCCCGTGAGTGTATGCAATGCATGTGCCAAGTCTCAGCCTGTGTTCTGTGCAGCTGTTTACATCAAACACACTGCACCTGAGTTTCTGCGTGCCCAGGTCCTCAGAGTCACCCATTCCTAGCTGAGCAAAACAAGCACCCACAAAGCAAGCAAGCACCTAAAAGGATGACTGCAAAGAAACCTTGGGCACAAGCTATGTGGAAAGCTGACCTTGGGTATTCCCTCCAGCAGTCAATCCAAGTGCTAAGTGCTGCATGGAATACAGGAGAGAGTTGTTCGGAACAACTCAAATGACTAGAAAGACTTCATTTAAAACATGGGTTTTCAACTACATTTGCCAATGCTAACCCTCCCCTAAACGCACACTATCTCGAGGGTTAGTTGAAGGTATGGGTGAAGAGCATATGTAGAAAGTGACTAGAGGATTTTGAATGATGCATTTCATGTGGCACCCAGCTATCAAGTTTAGTGCTTCACCAAACTTCATTAAATTTCGTGGCTAATGTACATATGCTTCATAAAGGCGCCATTAGCAGCAAAAGCCCAAACAAACAAACAGAACAATCCCTGTACAGCAATAGAGAAACACTCTGTACTCCTACTAGGGTAGGAGCAGCTAAAGGGGCACAAAAGCCAATGTGAGACCAAACTGGGATGGATCCCTCTACCAGCTAATATCTACTGTTGACAGATGCCCTCAAGATAGGGCCAAAGTTCAGGACTTAAAAATAGAATAAATTACACAGCCTAGGGAAGCATGCTTCATAGCTGCACCAAAGTAAGTTGATTCTAGCAATTCCCTGCCTGCATTGCTAAGCGAGCGCTACATTTGAAGAATGAATATGTGTGGTTCTGGGGAAAGCGGAGCACAGGCCCTCAACACTGTAGAATTTAGGGGATGAGTCATGCGCTTCCTGTAGACAAAGGTGCTGCTCAGCAGAATGCTACCTAGAAGCAAAACCCCCATAAATGCACCTTACACTTCCTTTCTGGGGAAAGGTGAGACTCCACAGTAAGTCAGAAAGTAACACCTTTTCAAGAGAAACCAAAGTTTTGGAAAGAGAGCTAAATGAAAAGCAAGTATTTGTAAGTTTCCACGTTTGCCAGCTTGTCAATAACTACAAACAACTAACTGTGTTTGGGCCACCTATGAACACTCATATCCACATTCAAAAACTCTAGAATGTTCTATCTAGTCCATGAGAAATGTGGGCAGAGCGCTCTGATTACTGATTAACTGGTCTAGAACACAGCGACTGGACGTTTAAAGACACACAAACCTCCTGGTCAGTTCTGAAGACTTCAGGAAAATAAAACTGCAGCACTTGAAAGACAACAAAATAAAACCTCAGTACAGCTGGCGTGGGATGATAAGAGAGAACATGATAATTTGCCAAATACAGGCAGTGGTAGCATTCCGTCATTATCTGGGTTTATGTATGTTTGTCAGGTGTAATTTTCAACAACGAAGCAATTAAAGCTAAGAAGCAAACTGCACAGAACTCAGAGATAAGCTTCAAGAAAGTCTGGGTTAGGTCACAATTTTGAAAAATAATTAAACAATTATAGTACTTGAACTAAGAAAGAAGAGTCTTTAACCAAAGCTACAGGTTCTTTGTAGTGTTCAAATTATTTAAATATTTAATTGGACTTCTGAAATTTGCTAATAGGCTACAGAGTGTATACTGGTATTTACATAAAAATACAACTCAGCCTACATGTTAGTATGCTCAGATCACACACTGAGCTACATGGATTAAAAACTCCTGCAGTCCACTGTTCTGAGAATTTTTACACATCTTTATTCATCTACCCCTGGGCAGAAAACAGAAAATCTGCTGGGCTTCAGGGGAATAAAGGGTTCCCAGATGTTTCTAATACAGCCTTTTTCTGGGTGTAGAGTTGGCACACTGGAGAGAGAGAGCCCATCTTTCCAAACTGGCTTGTGGTCAGGGCAACATCACCCTTTAAATAGTGTCACAACCTTTCCCATAAGACTGTTTGTTCCCTGTTAATGGTGTATGATGTACTCACCAAGAGTAATGCCTGAGAAACTGCACAGAAGGAAAATGGTGCTTCTTACGCAGTGAGCAGAAAAGGCAGAGTCAGGATCCTCCTGATTAGCCCTGCACCCAACTCCACAGGCTGATAAGGCCTTTGTACCAAGACTTTCTAGTTCTGAAGTTGGGGGCCACAGAGACTGAGGTGTCACCACTGTGGCCCAGCATTCCCACGGCATTTTAAAATAAAGCAAGAGTCTAGTACACTCTCCTGTGGGCTTGTGTGAGCAGTCATTCAAGGAGTTTCAAAAACCTAAGGGTGGGATACAAATTTATTTCAAGGGGCGAAGCTCAGTGGTAGCATACACTTAGCATGTATGATGTCCTGGGGGTCTATCCTTGGCAACACACACACACACACACACACACACACACACACACACACACAGAAAGAGAGAGACAGAGACAGAGAGACAGAGAGAATTAATTTTAAAAAGATACCCAATGATCATATGGGTGAGTTTTTAGTACATAAATCATGTTATATTCTATGATGGTTTCTTCTCCCTCAATTTTTAGAACATATTCTACTGAAAACCATTAACTAAGCTATGAACCTTCCTATTTGATATGCTGAACTCGTCACATTTTTCTGGCTGGTCACATTCTTTGGCCTAAAATTATCTCAGTCGTGTGTAAATGCACCGAGGAAAAAGCAAGCAAGCAAACCGAGAAGCAACTCAGATTCTGTCTAAAAAAGAAGTAATGTTTAGCAAACAGCATTCCCAAGCTGCTGTACTTGAGCGAGACAATGCTGTGTCTAAGGCAGGCATGCAGAGGACGAGTTTGGCATAGTTCTCTTTTGTGAAGGAAAGCATTTCTGAACAGAGGATATTCTACTCTGAAGAGTTATTCTAAGAATCTCACAGCTTGGGTCTTACCACGCCCACACAAGTCACAGTGGACTACAGAAAATCACTTATTTAGATAAAAATTTAATTAATTTATTTGTAGCAGGGTCTCATATCCCACATAGGCAGCCAAAGATGACCTTAAACCTCTGCTTCTCCTTGCTTCCACCTGATAAGAACTGGGATTAGAGGCTTGCACCACTGTGCTTGTTAGGGTTTTTGTTTTGTTTGTTTTTTGTCAAGTTGACACAGGTTAGAGTCATCTGGAAGAGAGCACCTCACTTGCGAATATGCTTCCATCAGATTGGCCTCTAGGTGAGTCTGGGGGCATGTTTGTTTGTTTGATTGATTGATTGATTGATTGATTAATGATTGATTTAGGAGGCCCAACCAACGTCTGAATGAGTGGCTGTATAAGAAAAGTAGCTGGTCAAGACAGTAAGCAGCTTCAAGAGAGTCATTCCTCCATGGCCTCCGCTTTAGTTCCTGCCTCCAGGTTCCCGTCTGAGTTCCTGCCTCCAGGTTCCCGCCTGAATTCCTGCTTTGAGTCCACCTCTTAATGGTGGACTGTGATATGGAAGTGTAAGCTAAATAAACCCTTTCCACCCACTCCCCACGATGCCTTTGTCCATGCTGTTTTATCACCGCAGGAGAAAGCTTGCTGGGACCCATCACCACACAGGATTTTCCGTGGTGCTGGGGCTGGGCCCGAGCTTCATGCATGCTATGCAGCACTCCAGCAGCTGAGCTACATCCCAACCCTCATTTTATATTTTGATGCAAAGAGTAGATATGTGGTTGAGAACAGGATTTGTTTGTGTGGGTGTGGGCATGTGGTATGGGGATCAAACCCAAGATTCTGCAAGCTCAGCAAATGCTCTGCCACTAACCTACACCCCAGCCTAAAATTGATACTTTTAAACTTTTTCTCAGATGCTTGCATACTCACTAATAATGTGATGGAGTGCTTTACAAATAACAACATGCAACAAGATATTTTTTTAAAAAACAAACAAACAAACAAGTGTCTCAGTTTAATAATTCGTTAATTTGTAAAAGCATGCCACAGCAATTAACATATGTTCTAGTCACAAATACTTCCATTTGCAAACTGTCAAAAGAACAAAAGTGCTACCATTTCTATTAATTACTGTATAAAAAAAGAGTACTTGCCTGCACACGAGTGTGGCATAAACATTTCTGTCCCTCTTCTCAACACATCATTCTACATATTCTATCACTACAAAAATAGAGGGGCTAATTCACCAGAATTAGATGACAGCTAATTCCTAGCTGATCAGCTGACAGTAATGCCTCTTTATCCACCTGCTGAGAACATGAATTTAGGGTACAATCTACCCAGATTCAGTTCAGGCCGTTCTCTGGATTTTAAACTTGGAATCTCTAAAAGTTTGAACAGGAAACTGGAAACTGTACTCTTAGCTATTACAAAACACCCAACACTTTCTCTTGTCGTGACAGATCAACTACCTTTTTTTCAGGAAAAATGAACTTTTTCCTGAGGCTTTCAGGGCTAATCTCTTCTGTCAAGATAATGAGCAAACTGCATGCATTTAAGGTAACCTTCCTCTGCCCCCCGCTTTTCCAACGTGCTTCTAGAACAAGCTACCCTTATCCTGAAAGGTTTTTGGAGAAGCCATGCATGGCTTCAACAGTCTGTTTTCTCTAACAACTTGTCATGAGCACCTGTCTCTTTTCCATCAACTCCAGGTAACCCAAAGAGACAGCACTGTCTCCTGTTCATCAAGGATGGAAATCTAAGAAATTACTTGAAATTTCTTGCACGTGTTAAGCCAAAATCTATGAAAAAGAAGCCACTTCCTGTGGCAGTGTGCAAATTTGTTATGATGCCTAAGAAGTTAAGTTTTTCATTGCTCCCAGCAAACCATGCAAGGGTTCTGCCTGTGTGAGCTGAAGAAGACCCACGGTGTTCAATAACAGCAACTATCTGAGAACGCTAATGACTCCTTATACAGACAGTCTGAGGAGAAGAGAACAAAATCAACACTTGTAGCTGCAGAGGAAACAAACACCCCATGATGACAGCAAAGTTGGCTTGCGGATAGCTTTCTTCTCTCCCAGATTACAAGTGTGTTAAGGGTGGAGACTACATATATCTGTCTTTTTACATTCCTGTCCATCCCTGGGGACACAGTACAAGAAAGTTGAGGGACAGTTTTAACTAATTTCTTTACTTAGAAACTGAAAATGTGACTTGATCATTATACCTAGAAGAGTAAATTTTAATATTCTTGTAGATCTTTCAGAAAGACACAGGATCAATCTCCATTTACCAGGCAAAAAGTTTGAATAAAAAAGTTAAATAAAAGCATATTTACTCCAAACAAGTAAAACTTATACATGAAGTAAAAATATTCACCAAGCACTCATTCCATTGGAAGAGAAATTCTTAAGAAAGATGTTTCCTTCTGTGTGTCTGCATTATGTTTTAAATTAAAGAAGAATGTCCACATCCAGTGTTAAAATAACTTTATAATCTTATGTACATTTGTGAGCCTTTATCACCTTCCCAGGCCCAGGAAATAACAAGAAAGTAGCACCCTAAATACTTTAAAGTGTATAGAAGGAAATAGTAGCTTTTTTTATTAACTCCAAACAACAAAAAAAGAACTTTCCTTGTGACTCCCAGTCTGTTAACAGCCAATCAAACAATGCCTACGGATGCATCCAGCTTTAATATATAAGCATCTTTGGGCCTATTATCTCAAGGTCAGGGGACGGAGTGCAATGGTGGACCTCTTGCCTGGGGAAAAGAACACAGCTTCACTCCCAAGCATTAGACATCCCTATTAATAATAATAATAGAAGAAACACATTTGCCATCTCTAAACACAGAGAACTGAAACTTTGA
The DNA here is from genome assembly GCF_950005125.1 of Chionomys nivalis. Lineage (NCBI taxonomy): Eukaryota > Metazoa > Chordata > Mammalia > Rodentia > Cricetidae > Chionomys > Chionomys nivalis. Next base: position 12,705,474 of record NC_080098.1, on the reverse strand, counting down.
AAATGAAAGTGGCAACAGCTGCCAACAGCCCATTTAACTTAGTATCTTACGTATTCATGACTAGTGCGGGTTTTCTTCTCTTTCCCTTTTTGGTTTTTCAGAGACAGGGTTTCTCTGTGTAGCTTGGCTGTTCTGAAACTCTGTAGACGTAGCTGGCCTTGAACTCAGTGATCTGCCTGCCTCTGCCTCCAGAATGCTGAGATTAAAGGTGTGTGCCACTACTGCCCAGCTACCCATGACTAGTTCTCACGGCATTTTTCATGAATTTGGATAAAGAGCAGGTTAGACCCGTGAGGCTTCTCTGCCAATTGCAGAGAGCTCAAGAGGGCAATGATTTTATGAAAAACAATCTACCAGGCGAGCTCATTAGAAACAAGCTATCCTTTTTCAAACATTCCATAATACTATGGATTTAAAACCCGAGAGTGAATTTTTAAGTTTTTACTTCTGTGTATATGTGAGTGTATATGCACGCGCCCACGTGTCATGCACACGTGGAGGTCAATCCTCACCTTCTGCCCTTTGTCTCTTTGTGGTTCGCAGTGTGTGTGCACAGGCTGGCTGGCCCTCAAGTTTGGGGCTCCCTGTCTCTGCTTCCCGTCTTGCCACTGCTGCACTGGGGTTACCGCTGGGCATGACTGCACCCAGCTCTGCATGGCATGGGGGTTTAACGTCAGGTCCTCAGGCTTGCACAGCGAACCCTTGACTCGCTGAGACATGTTCCCAGCTGAGAGGGATTTTGAAATAGTCCATAAATAATATCCGAAGATAAACTGAAGATTCAAATAACGTAACCTATAACTTAAATTCCTAGTGGGTTACCACTTCTGCCAGAAGACAAACCCTCATGCACAGCTTTGGCAGATATCACCATCCCGGCCTGTGGGTTGGTTAACTCAGTCACTCCTATTCTCTTCTGTCGATTTGAATCAGCAGGCGGAGTATGCACGGAAGCAAACCAGGCCAGAGCATGCAGCTCCTTAAAATAATACAGATGACAGGGAGAAGAAAGCTTTCCCCCTTAGCTGACTGGACCACCTACTCAATGCTCTCTGTGTCGTCAGCAAGCCCTATGGGACTGCCAGCGCATGCCCACGGGAGCGAGGCTTCAGCAGCCCCCTGTCAGAAACTGTCAGAAATGTGGGCCATTTCCTCTTCCCAACTTCTAATTTCGATGATGACTTATTCTGCCCCAGTGATGACAGTATTCATTATGTGGTTGAGCCTGCTTCCTCTAACCCCTAGGGCACAGAACACTGTGAGTCCTGACCGTGCTTATTATATACTTCAAGGTTATAAACAGCATGTTAAGTGCACTATTCCGTAGTTATCTGGACCATATCAAAGTAGCTGCTTAGTAAGAATCACTAAACAACTGTTACAATATGAGGGACAGAACGACTCTTCTATGAGATGGAGATCTGGCCACGAAACCCCTTTCCCCTGGGGGTGAGAGTCCACTGACTCAGCAGTTTCTGGAACTGGTGTGCTTGCTCCCTTTAGATCAATGGCACTACCGTTCACCTTTCAGACATTAGCAGATAAAAGATTATCAATAAAACACTAGAACAAGCCACAGAGAACAAAGAAAAAGCACCCCCAAAGCGACAACAAAAACCTTATGTTCTAAGTGTTGGTTTCTGGAACTGCAATGGCCCCTAAGCCTCAGCAAGGACATGCAGACTGAGGGATGGCTCAGTGTCCATCAGTCAGCCTGGGTCCATCTAAGCCAGCAGTCAGATAGGGCAGGACACATCAGTTCTCCTCTTTAAAAAGAGCAGACGCTAGGCTGGAGCTCTGTGGGAGAGTGTTTGCACAGCATGGGCAAGGTCCTGGGTTCGAGCCACAGCACCATACACACAAAGGAACAAAAACAAAGGGCTAATGATGTGGAAATGGAGGCTGTGGGAGGTGGGGAGGAACTAAAATGACAAGTTACCACAATGCTACCACCATAAAGAAACGATGCCCGATGTTCCATGTGCTTTGTATAGAGGCAATAAATAGTAATCCTTACTTTTAATTTTTAGAAACAGCTTCCTATAAATAATAACAGTAATAGGTTATAGCTATTTTAGGCTTAATATTTGTCTGCTGTCTCCAGCCCTAAGTTGAATGTCGAATCCCTAATCCTTAATGTACTAACATTTGGAGATGGAGTACCAACATTTAGGAGGCAATTAAGGTTAAATGATGTCATAGAGCTGGGGGTCTGGATCTGACAGGGTTAGTGTCTAATAAGGGGTATTGAGAAAGCTTACTCGTTCCCCCCACACCCCCTATAACTCATGTTAAGTACGTGGTCTGGCGAAGGGCTGTATAAACAGAACCAGAGGTGGCCTGTGCAGGTTATCTCACCAGAAACAAACCCTACCAGGAATGTTGGGCTTTCCAGCTCCCTGAGCTGTAAGGAATCGGTATCTGGGTATCTGTTGTCTAAGACATCCAGACTACGGTCTCTAGTTATGGCAGCCCGTGCTGGCTAGCACGGTAACCTGCAAAATAAGAATACTTGAGTTTATGCTTATTTTTACAATTTTGGAGAAGTAGATAAAGGGGAAGAAAGAACCCATCTTCCTTACAGTGGAATTCCAACGCTAAGTGTGGGAGGGACGACAGAAACACGGAAATGCAGCAATGTGCAAATCTAACTATTTCAGGCTAAGAAGGAGCAGCAGGTGTTAAAATGTCTGATGAGAAGCAGATAGTGACAGGAGACTCTAGGACTCTCTCAAGATGCTCAAGGGCAAAGGGGACAATAAGTTCACCATGGAGACAGCTGATGCCACCCTAACCAAGCACTGCTGGTTATGTAAGGCGCGACCTCTGTGTGAGTGTCTGGGGACTCTTGGCCTTCGCTTTGTCACATTTTATATGACGGAAATCCTTTGAAAATGAAGATCCCGACGGTCTTTTAGTTTAATGTACATCATTTGATTCTCTCCCCAGTCTACAGCATGCTTATCAGTTCACAACTTAGTTGGTCTGAGAGGCTTCTGTGCCACAGAACGCGTCTCAGGGCACTATTTCAGGTCCCACTGGGTAAACCACATCTCTCCAAGTCCATACGCAGGAGCGGTGGAATTCACACATAGGAACCACATTTCTGAATGTCCAGCTCAATGTTGAGTGAATACTAAACCCCTACGGACTGTTTTTAAATAGAAATTATGGAGGGAAAGGACATCCAAGTATGGTGGCACATGCCTGCAATCCCAGCCTGGGCTACATCGGAACGAGGATGAAAGTGGAGACGTTTTCCATCGGGAAAACAGTTCCGCTTCACACACTGCCATGTATCTTTGCTTTTCTGTCCCTGCAACCCTTTTCATCATCAGCATCCACACTTCCCAAAAACCAAAGCCAGTGTCGCCAAGGCCAGCATTTATTCAGGGCTCACTACACACCAGGAATCTGCTCTTGCACTACAGTCTCTCCCACGGGGACATTAACAAGCCTGTGACACAGGTTCAGTTCTCACACACTGCACCCCTGGGGAAGGAGGAGGACAGCCAGGATTTAGGGGCATCACAGCCTCTGTGCTGCAGCTCATCACTGTATCCCCAAAACAGGGCTCCATGCTGCAGCCCATTTCTGTGCCTCTAGAACATGTTCTTCATTTAACCCTACATGCCCCTTAAATGTTGGCACGCCATCTGCACATGTCGGTACTTTAAGGGTCAGAGCTGGAGACACCGTATCTCTTAGCCATGGTGCTGGGAGGCCTCTTGTTTATATGCACATAAATAAATGAAAAGGACACACATTTTACAAAGAAAGAAAACCTGTTGGGTGGGCTATTAAAGGAGCCAGAAGAAAGCTGCTTACAGGTAGACAGCAACTAGGGAAGACACACACAAAGCTTCCAGGAAGACTCTCAGTGTTTGTAGGTCTACACGATCCTCTGCTCTTCCTACCGTACCTCCTCGCGTTGAGAACCAAGGCTTTCCCCCAGTTGCAGATAAAGAGACGGGGCACAGTGGTTGTGGTTGAGGATAGGGTATGGCCTTTAGCAGGGAGAAGGGACCAGCAGAAAGAAAAGGCAGAGGAACATGGGGAGCAAACCCTAGCAGGGAGCAGATCAGACACATGGTGGTGGCAGAGAAACATGGGGAGCAAACCCTAGCAGGGAGTGGATGAGATCCACGGTGGGGGCTATCATTGATTTCCAGGCCCAGGACCCCCGCACACACTAGGCTGCATTACCTATCTCCAATCCCCAGCTCCAGCTCTGCTGGCACAGGCTCGGACTCTGCAGCAGGCAGGCCTTGAACTCAAGCTCCTCTTGCTTGTCTCCTGAGAGCTAAGATGCTAGCTGTGCACCGCTAGGCTCCACTTTGCAAAGCTACTCTCTTTTCTGAGAGAGGGTCTCAGATTATAGCCCAGGCTGGGCTGGAACTCAATATGTAGCCCAGGCTGGCTTTGAATTTGTCACAATCCTCCTGTCTCAGACTCTTAAGTGCTGGGATTAAAGGCAGAAGCCACCATGCCTACTGCGAATTGTCATTCTTCAATGCTATACTCAGAAGTTGTTCACAGCATGCCCTGAAAAGAGTTCCTAAAGTGAGCACCACACGATGAGACAGACTGTGACTACGACAGTGTACACTGTTTCCCAAATCTCTGTCCCAGTATGGCAGCAAGTCAGCAAGTGAGGGACCAAGGGGTCGGCCCACACAAGTCAATCAAAGTCTTCGCAAGGCATCTCAGGTGGGGTCTCCAGAGCACAGGGCGTCCAGCATCAGTGCCCTAGGCTACTGTGTGCACACACTGCTCCTACAACAGAGTCTGCACAGGAGCGGGCCTGTCACTGCTGTCCACTCTCCATGCACAGGAGCGGGCCTGCCACTGCTGTCCACTCTGCATGCACAGGAGCAGGCCTGCCACTGCTGTCCACTCTGCATGCACAGGAGCAGGCCTGCCACTGCTGTCCACTCTCCATGCACAGGAGCGGGCCTGCCACTGCTGTCCACTCTCCATGCACAGGAGCGGGCCTGCCACTGCTGTCCACTCTCCATGCACAGGAGCGGGCCTGCCACTGCTGTCCACTCTCCATGCACAGGAGCGGGCCTGCCACTGCTGTCCACTCCGCATGCACAGGAGCGGGCCTGCCACTGCTGTCCACTCTCCCTGAGGAGACACTGACTCTATCTTTACTGACTTTTATTGAAAGAAAAATGCTGGTAAATCAAATTCAAATCACAGTCATTTGACTTCCAGGCATGAATTAGTGATGAAAGGAAGCAGTTGGCCGCCAACATGGCCACTGGAGACAGCTGAGATGGATACAGCCCTCCTGCAAGATGCTGTCCAGAAAAGACAGCGGGGGCAGAGGGGTCAGCTGAGGGGTGTGGGGAGGCAGCTGCGACAAAAACTGGGCGCCTGTTCTAGAACTGGCTTTGTCTCCTTCCATTTGTATCATTCATCACGGTACGGCACCTGGAGAGTGTACCGCGGGGCATCACGTCACTGGCCTTTCCTACAGTGCTTCCGTCTCCCTGGAAGTTGTTTCCTCAGCGACTCAGGTCTGGGACAACACCGAGGGACCTGCTCAGAGTGCTGCTCTAGCAACTTAGGGCTCTGCATCTTTTTTGGTTTCTGTTATATCCCGCACGTGTCACTGCCCGCTATATCCCGCACGTGTCACTGCCCGCTATATCCCGCACGTGTCACTGCCCGCTATATCCCGCACGTGTCACTGCCCGCTATATCCCGCACGTGTCACTGCCCGCTATATCCCGCACGTGTCACTGCCCGCTATATCCCGCATGTGTCACAGCCCCGCTATATCCCGCACGTGTCACTGCCCGCTATATCCCGCACGTGTCACTGCCCGCTATATCCCGCACGTGTCACTGCCCGCTATATCCCGCACGTGTCACAGCCCCGCTATATCCCGCACGTGTCACAGCCCGCTATATCCCGCACGTGTCACTGCCCGCTATATCCCGCACGTGTCACTGCCCGCTATATCCCGCACGTGTCACTGCCCGCTATATCCCGCACGTGTCACTGCCCGCTATATCCTGCACGTGTCACTGCCCCCATATTTACTTTGCTTATTATAATGAAACAGCATCTTTAACAGATTTCATTTATTTTTGTTTTATTTATGTGTGTGTATGTGTGTGTGTGTTTAAGCACACACAGGCCTGTGGGTGTGCAGGTAAATGCAGGTGCCCACAGCGTCCACACGGGCTGCCAGATCCCCTGGAGTTGGAATTACAGGCACTAGGGAGCCCGATGGGGGTGCTGGAACCAAACTAAGCTCTTCAGCAAGCAGAGCATGATATTAACTGCTGAAGGATCTCTCCAGTTTCTGAAATAGCACCTTTTAAAAGTCCAGATTTGTAAAGTTAGTTAATGGATAATTATTTAAATTATAAGAGATTGTTTAAAGGGGTTAATTAACTAAAGTGCTTCTTCCCAAGGTGTTTCCTCTGTCAAGCAGAAATGAAAACTGTCTTAAGAATTCTTAACTTTTAAATTTATAGAGAAATCATTCTGAGCACATACAAATCACATAAAGCAAAATTTACCTCTGATTTCACTCAATACATATTAATCTGTTGGGAAAATACCAAAAAAAGCCTGCTCTGTCAGGTTTGCAACCTGAAAACCTGACAGGTTTGTATCCTCCTTCAAAACGCCAAATTTCAGCAACTGCAGCCCCTTCCCCACCCGGCAGGTAACTATGCCTTATTTGCTTGTTTAGTTTGTGTTGGTTTCAGATAGAGCATTAACATGTAGCCCAGGCTAGACTAGCACACTCGATATTTGCACTTCCACCTCTTATGTCCTGGACTAAAGATGTGACGTATCACACTGGAATTAAAAACTGCTCTGTGATTCGGCTTTTAAATCTATAATCTCGGCAGGCAGGCCCAGGCGGCGGAGGCACCGGCAAGCAGACTCGGCGGATGCGGGATAGTACAAGCATGAAACAGTGAAGCCCACACTGAGAGCAGATCGCCCCGCTATAATTAAATCAAACCCATTAGATAGCATCAATAAGAGGAGATGGGCAGACGCCAAGGCAAGAATTCACCCAACAATCAGAAAAACAACATGAAAACACCAGAACCCAATGATCTTACAACACAAGGACTTGAACACCCTAACACAGAAGAAGAGGAAAACATGGACTTTATGAAAGCAATAGAGTCCCTTAAACAACATGTAAAAAATGCCCTCATAGAAATGGATGAGAAGTATAACAAAAAGTTTGAAGAAATGAGTAAATACGTAAATGATACCCTGGGAAACCAAGAAAAAAACGATCAAACAGGTAATGGAAACAGTCCAAGAATTGAAAACTGAAATGGAAGGAAGGAAGAAAACACAAACTGAGGACCAGCTGGATATGGAAAATCTAGGTTAACGAGCAGAGAATACAGAAACAAGCATAATCAATAGAATACAAGAGATAGAAGAAAGAATCTCAGATTCTGAAGACACCATAGAGAAAATATCCTTTATTGTATAAGATTGTTTTGGCTATCCTGGGTTTTTTGTTTTTCCATATAAAGTTGACTATTGTCTTCTCCAGATCTGTGAAAAATTTTGATGGGATTTTGATGGAGATTGCATTGAATCTATAGATTGCTTTTGGTAGAATTGCCATTTTTACTATGTTGATCCTCCCAATCCAAGAGCAAGGGAGATCCTTCCATTTTCTGGTGTCCTCTTCAATTTCTTTCTTCAAAGACTTAAAGTTCTTGTCAAATAGATCTTTCACTTCCTTGGTCAGAGTTACCCCAGGATATTTTGTGCTTTTGTGGCTATCGTGAAAGGTGATGCTTCTCTGATTTCCCTCTCTGCTTCCTTATTCTTAGTGTATAGGAAGGCAACTGATATTTTGGAGTTGATTTTGTAACCTGCCACATTACCAAAGGTGTTTATCAGCTGTAGGAGCTCTTTGGTAGAGTTTTTGGGGTCGCTTATGTATACTATCATATCATCTGCAAATAACGAAAGCTTAACTTCTTCCTTTCCAATATGAATCCCCTTGATCCCCTTATGTTGTCTTATTGCTATTGCTAGAACTTCAAGCACTATATTGAAGAGGTGTGGAGAGAGGGGACATCCTTGTCGTGTTCCTGATTTTAGTGGGATGGCTTTGAGTTTTTCTCCGTTTAATTTAATGTTAGCTGTCGGCTTGCTGTAAATAGCTTTTATTATATTTAGGTATGACCCTTGTATCCCTAATCTCTCCAAGACCTTTATCATATAGGGGTGTTGAATTTTGTCGAATGCTTTTTCAGCATCTAATGAAATGATCATATGGTTTTTTTTCTTTCAGTTTATTTATATGGTTGATTACATTGATAGATTTTCGTATGTTGAACCAGCCCTTCATCTCTGGGATGAAGCCTACTTGATCATAATGGATAATTTTTCTAATATGTTCTTGGATTCGGTTTGCTAGTATTTTATTGAGAATTTTTGCGTCGATGTTCATGAGTGATATAGGCCTGTAATTCTCTTTCTTTGTTGGGTCTTTGTGTGGTTTTGGTATCAGGGTAACTGTAGCTTCATAAAAGGAATTTGGCAATAACTCTTCTGTTTCTATATTGTGAAATACATTTAGGAGTATAGGTATTAGCTCTTCTTGGAAGTTCTGGTAGAATTCTGCATTGAAACCATCTGGTCCTGGGCTTTTTTTGGAAGGGAGATTTTTGATAACTGTTTCTAATTCTTCGCAACTAACAGGTCTATTTAGATCGTTCACCTGGTCTTGGTTTAGGCTTGGTATATGGTACTTATCTAAAAAAGAATCAATGAAACAAAAAGTTGGTTCTTGGAGAAAATCAACAAGATCGACAAACCCCTATCCAAACTAATTAAACGACAGAGAGAGAACATGCAAATAAATAAGATCAGAAATGAAAAGGGGGACATAACCACAGACACAGAAGAAATTCAGAGAATCATTAGATCTTACTACAAAAGCCTGTATGCAAAAGAAATGGACACTTTTTTAGATGGAGGCATTACCATCCCTGACTTCAAACTCTATTACAGAGCTACAGTATTGAAAACAGCTTGGTATTGGCATAAAAACAGAGAAGTCGACCAATGGAATCGAATAGAAGACCCTGACTTTAGCCCACAAACCTACGAACACCTGATTTTCGATAAAGGAGCTAAAAGTATACAATGGAAAAAAGAGATCATCTTCAACAAATTGTGCTGGCAAAACTGGATGTCAATCTGTATAAGAATGAAAATAGATCCATATCTAGTACCATGCACAAAACTCAAGTCCAAATGGATTAAAGACCTCAATATCAGTCTGAACACACTGAACCTGACAGAAGAGAAAGTGGGAAGTACTCTTCAACACATGGGCACAGGAGACCACTTCCTACGTTTAACCCCAGCAGCACAAACACTAAGGTCATCATTGAGTAAATGGGACCTCCGGAGACTGAGAAGCTTCTGTAAAGCAAAGGACACTGTCACTAAGACAGAAAGGCAACCCACTGACTGGGAGAATATCTTCACCAACCCCGCAACTGACAAAGGTCTGATATCCAAAATATATAAAGAACTCAAGAAACTAGACCGTAAAAGGTTAATCAATCCAATTATAAAATGGGGCACTGGGCTGAACAGAGAATTCTCAACAGTAGAAGTTCAAATGGCCAAAAGACACTTAAGATCATGTTCAACTTCCTTAGCAATCAGAGAAATGCAAATCAAGACAACATTAAGATACCATCTTACACCTGTCAGAATGGCTGAAGTCAAAAACACCAATGATAGCCTCTGCTGGAGAGGTTGTGGAGAAAGGGGTACACTCATCCATGCTGGTGGGAATGCAAACTTGTGCAACCACTTTGGAAAGCAGTGTGGCAGTTTCTCAGGAAAGTCAGGATCAACCTACCCCTGGACCCAGCAATACCACTCTTGGGAATTTACCCAAGAGATGCCCTATCATACAACAAAAGTATATGCTCAACTATGTTCATAGCAGCATTGTTTGTAATAGCCAGAACCTGGAAACAACCGAGATGCCCTTCAATGGAAGAATGGATGAAGAAAGTATGGAATATATACATATTAGAGTACTACTCAGCAGTAAAAAACAATGACTTCTTGAATTTTGCATACAAATGGACGGAAATAGAAAACACTATCTTGAGTGAGTTAAGCCAGACCCAAAAAGAGGAACATGGGATGTACTCACTCATATTTGGTTTCTAGCCATAAATAAAGGACATTGAGACTATAATTCGTGATCCTAGAGAAGCTAAATAAGAAGGTGAACCCAAAGAAAAACATATAAGCATCCTCCTGAATATTAACCTTCATTAGGCGATGAAAGAGACAGAGACCCACATTGGAGCACCGGACTGAAGTCTCACGATCCAAAGGAGGAGCAAAAGGAGAGAGAGCACGAGCAAGGAACTCAGGACAGCGAGGGGTGCACCCACACACTGAGACAATGGGGATGTTCTATCGGGAACTCACCAAGGCCAGCTGGCCAGGGTCTGAAAAAGCATGGGATAAAACCGGACTTGCTGAACATAGCGGACAATGAGGACTACTGAGAACTCAAGAACAATGGTACTGGGTTTTGATCCTACTGCACGTACTGGCTTTGTGGGAGCCTAGGCAGTTTGGATGCTCACCTTACTAGACTTGGATGGAGGTGGGTGGTCCTTGGACCTCCCACAGGGCAGGGAACCCTGACTGCTCTTAGGGCTGAGGAGGGAGGAAGAGTTGATTGGGGGAGGGGGAGGGAAATGGGAGGCGGTAGCAGGGAAGAGGCAGAAATCTTTAAGAAATAAATAAATTAATTAAAAAATAAAGCTATAATCTCCATAGCTCTGTGTTTACAGAGGTATGTAGTACGAAGAAACTAAGATGGAGGAGGGGGTCTTAACTAAGTGACAGAAGCAGTCGGATGAGCACAGGAAGGGAAAAGACAGTTGCTTACGACTGTGTCTGCGCAGAGACTGCAGGAGGAGATAATGGAAGGAAGCGGTCTTGGGCTTGGGTGAGGGAACACGTTACTGAGCACAGGAAAGGAATGACTTCGTGGGTCATACAATGAGCTGTAAGTGCCTGGATTCGGGGCTTTGACGAGGAACTCTCCAAGTCAACTGGTGGATGCCACAGAGTGACGTGGAAGGACGGAAGCTGGATGCCAGGTATCACGGAGCTGGCCTGAGTACCAGCTGGCGCAGGGCAGCGAGGGAGAGGGCAGACAGAATGGGGAAGAGGGAGCAGTGGCCAGAGCAGGGCTTTAGTTTGGACAGGAAGCTTTGCTACCACAGGAAAGGAACCGAAGTGAAGACATGAATGACCCGTTATTTTGGCGTGTGTGCAGACACAACCTGGGATGTCTGTGCAGTTACAAACACGATTCTGCAACTAGAAGTGCTTCGTAGGAATCTGCAAACTGATCTTCGCTCCCTCCAGGAAGAACCACGTTAGAGGAGCTGATAAAGTCACAAGGGTTCAGAGTCAGGGAGGTGCCACTCTTGCCTAGAATAGGACAGAGGATGCGGCAAAGAACTAAGGGTTTCTCTGGGAAAGAAGGGGGAGATGTTTCCCTTCCAGCCACGCCGAGGGACTGCAGGGCCCGCCTACCACCACCAGCTGTTTACTCTGTGTCTCTTATTCCACTGCAGGTACACACCTACTGTTACACCAGGGCCGCACTGTTACTTCCGGCACAGTTTCAAGGTGGAACAGGGCACACAAACACTTGCCTTCAAGTCTGAAGGGCAGACTACTCGAATCCAGGTTAAGGGTCCAGATTTAATCCAAATTTAGTCAACTCCATACTAGTAATTGCTAAGGAATAACAGTACCTCCACCTCCCACCCCAGCATGGACACTGCTCTCTGCTGTGAAGTTTGCTCCAGCCAGCAAGACATCAGCAGATGACGTCCAAACACACTCTGCCTGGACTTCTTGTGGCAGCCTCAGCAAACTCAGCACCAGGTGTGTGTGTGTGTGTGTGTGTGTGTAGGCAGTGCATTCTAGTTCATCTACACCCTATTGCCCACAGGTGGCTACAAGCTGGATGAGACCAGAATTGTCAGTCAACTGAGTGGCACTTTGAAGGTACGAAAGGGAGTGCAATGGTCCGGTGCACTCAGCCAGGCAGTGAGGCAGCACAGGGCACAAAGAGCTGCCTCAAATGACGCAGAACCATTCATGCTTGGCCCTGCTACTGCCAAGATGGCCTGGCTCAGAGGGGCACTCAGAGGATGCTCCGCTGGGGGTGCACAGCTCTTGGTGTACCTGGTCAGTCACCCACGGCAGTACTTTTAAACACGTGTTTTCTAATCCACAGAAGAAACCTGATTGGATAATTTGAAAATTATCCTGTAACAGATCTATGAATGAAAATAATCTCTGCAAAGTCTGCCCCTTTGGAGATGCTGTGTTTTACAGTTCATCAGCCGCTCCCATCACCCATTTCCTGAGCAGTCCCCCGGAAGCTGGACTGTGGTGTAACCTGCCTAATGAGTCTGGTGCGTCTCGGGGAGGCTGGGTCGTAGAGAACAGTGTGGGCTCTGGAGCAGGTTTCATCCTCCTGGTTGTCTGTACTTGTTTAGAATGGATATAATTAAAGCAGAAGAGCATTTGCTTTTGATTTTAAAACATCCTATAACATATAAAGTTGGAGTTCGGGACATTAAAAGTGCATCGTTCTAAATAAACGCCACTGTCTTTCTCACACTGCCTCTTTGCTTTTAACAATCTCTTGTTTATGTAAGTTTCCTTATTAAATCTCTCTATATACACGGTCACATGCTTTGGTTAATTGGACATAATCCTTTCTCTTCCCTTGGTTTTTTGAGACAGGATTTCTCTGTGTTGCTTTGGAGCCCGTCCTTGTAGACCAGGCTGGCCTTGAACACTCAGAGAGCCTCCTGCCTCTGCCTCCTGAGTGCTGGGATTAAGGACGTGTGCCACCACCTCCCAGCTAATTTGACCTAATGTTACAGCTTCTCTCAGTACTTTTAGGCAATTATTCTTAAAGTATGTCTTTAAGTATTCCTACTTGAACATTAAAACACAAGGGCATGGGGAATCTAGCAGAACTCATATCCCCCACTTTTTCTTGATTCCATCTAGTATTCAGCCCTGCTAGGAAGCAGACATGAGAGTGTAATGGGGAGAGAAGCCACCTTTGTTTGGTTACTCTCTATGTAGTTGAAAAAAATTTTCTGGCGAACTTGTTTTCCAAGACGTATGTTTAACTTTGAAGTTTACTGAAGGTCTTCAACTCACGGTGTCCTAGAATATCTGTGATACTGCTATTCCCAAATACGAAATGCAGCATTCCTGTGTTACACTATTTTGAGTCATTAGCCACATTTTTTGGTCCCCAAAGGTCTCCAGCTCACTTTTAAAACTTTTAAAAAGTATTCTCGTCTACAAGAGCTAGTTCCAGGACAGGCTCCAAAACCACAGAGAAACCCTGTCTCGAAAAAAACCAAAAAAAAAAAAAAAATAATAATAATAATAAATAAATAAATAAATAAATAAATAAATAAATAAATAAATAGTGTTCTCTGCGTTGCTATGCCCTGAGGGGACAGTGGTTGAGAAGCCACTTAGCTGGAAGGTATAGTCTGGAGGCTACAGCCAGAAGCACCAGAACTCACCTTCCAATTAGTCTGTTTATACCTAAAGGAAAACCAATTACAGTCAGAACTGTGGTCAGGAGGAGAAAGGGGTAAAAACAACAACAACAACAACAATTGTTCATGAAGTATTCACCAAACAGAACATGAGGAAGCAAATGAGTTAGGTGGATAGATCTGGTGGAGCTAAAAAAAAACAAGAAAGAACATGGAGAAGGTACTGCTGTCCTCCACACATGGAACAAAGACCAGGAGCAGAGACAATATGAGCTGTGCTTCCCAAAACATCAGAGACAATGCAAGCTGCGCTAAAAGCCATTCGAACGGAGTTTTAAAATGTTTGAATTAATTTAATGACACAAAAAATGTTTTTCTTCTAAATTATCAGGAGTTGTGTGAGGTGTCTCTCTTTCCCTCTCTTTATCTCCTTTGTTTATTTGTTTCAAGACAGGTTTTCTCTGTGTAGCCCTGAATGCCCTGGATCTGCCTGCCTCTGCCTTCCAAGTGCCGCCACTACCTGGCTTTTCTTTCTCCTTTTAAATGTGTGCATATTCTTACCACCACCGCCCTCAGGTCAAAACTGACTTGGAGGTGAAGAAGAAATAGGTGGATATAGCAGGAGTGCCAACTGGTAAGAAAAGAGCGGCAAAATTCACAGCATATTCAGCTCTAAATTGTCCTTGAGATTAGAGTACAATGTTTCATGACACAAGGTTATCTAATTTTCCTAATGAAAACTCCCCAAAAATGATAGCCATTCGTGGTAACAAATTCAGCTACACAGAAGGGGTGAATTCTGGTATTTCACAGTGCCATGTACACTAGGATAAATGATTTATCTTTCCAAAAAGCTAAACGAGGGTTTTAAGCGTTTTTACTGCAGAAAAATAACAAGTACGTGAGGTGATGGACATACTAATCACCCAGAGTTGATCATTCCATAGAGCACACGTGTACCAGAATATCATATAAATATGAAATTATAATTTTCCCAATTTAAAAAGTCATAGAAACCCTGTGGCTATTTATTACAGCAAATACAAAGAGTCATAGATTACAACTGAATGTGGTATTGAGTGAGTGTGTGTGTGTGTGTGTGTGTCTGTGCGTGTGTGAATGCGCGTGCATGCGTGCATGCACACTGTAAAGACAGGCTCTTACTGCATAGCTCTGGCTGTCCTAGAACTTGCTATGTAGAACAGGCTAGCCCTGATTTCTGACATCCACCTGCCCCTGCCTCCCAGGTGCTCGGATTAAAGGTATTTGCCAACAGGCCTGGCCTGAAATGTGCTGTTGTTACTGTTTAGTGATGACTCTCCTTCAATAAGCATACACGCATTTTCAAAGCACCAACAAAAGACATATTTAATTCAGAGAAGCAGGAACAATTAAGGTCATATAATATCTTGGTCAGCACAAATTCACAATCCCTACTTCAGAACATGTCAAGAAAATCATTATGCCAAATGTCATCCAATATCCAGCCGCACTTTAATTCCCAAACGTAATTAAAGCTGCAGTTGTATTAAGAAGAATCAAATCTCCACTAACCAGTCATTGCTGTCTTCATTTATTTTTTCCTTTTTGAAAAAAAGCAAAAACTCATCAGGCTATTCCAAGCAAAGGATTAAGAGAGCTTTGGTTAGAAGTTAAAGCCATGAGTTAAGCAGGTATTTCACACAGCCCTTTACAAGAAGCTTTCTGGATGTCTCAATATTATAGACTACTACAGAAAGATACATGGGTCTAACTTAACAGGGACTCACCACAGGATGATGATAGAACTGCATCCTGGGAAATGTTCTCCCTTAGTAGCACCAGGTATTGGTGACAATCAAGTGCTCTCTCTGTGGACAGAAGGGTACTCCCAGTGAAGGGGTGAAGGGGTGAAGCTAGGACTCTTCTGCAGAGGGCTGGGTTTGTTCACTGGCTCCAGGTCCTGTTCTTGAGACTGAGGCACTAAAGGGTAAGAGGAGCGTAACTGGCCTGCAGGGCAGCAGCTGGGGCAGAAACGCTGGCTGGATGGGACCTGCTGCCCCGCAAAAGACCCAAGAGTGGATTTTGCTGATGCTGTGTAATAAGGCAGCTCGCCCAGCGACCTGTGCAGAGCCTCAGGGACTGCCATCCTCCTCAGAATTCTGCTGAAAGAGACAATGATGGGCACAGCCTAATATTCAGCCTTCCCCCTAGATCCAATTTATTTACCTTCTCTTCGGCCTGGGAAAATGGATTCTAGCCTCCGTGATTGACACTAAGTTGCTTAAACATGCCTTGGTTTTGTATTCCCTAATGTAAAGGGGAAATGAAGGGCAGATGCAATAGAGAGGGACTGCTGCAGCTGGATTAGAATAAAGAGCATTAATACATTTTTTTTCCTAAACACACAGCAAGAACGTGGCGGCTAGCTTTCTAGGGGAAAATTACCAAACCAAAAAGCGATCAGCAGCACTAAGAGGCATAAGAAAGATTCAGAGAAAATGCCAAATTTTATTCATGCTCTAGCCTTATCGATGAGACAGAGCGACGTGGCTGCAGTTTCTTATATCTCCCCCATCCTCCGCGTTGCACATGCTAGTCTATCTGATACTATGGTGCTGCACGCACACACAGCAGAGGGACTTGGAGGGACCTCTGGAGACCAGCTACCCTAACTCCTTGTTTACAAATAAAGAGACCTAGGCCTGAGGTCATGATGGACATGGGGGAGAGTCCATGACTCCTCCAGAGGGCTCCACTTTTACCCACAGAAGGGCATGAGCTGTGAAGGGTCCCGAGCTGACCAAGGCCACTGTCATGACAAAGACTCTGTCTCAGAAAACAGATCCTTAGGGACTGCAATAAAGTGATGTCGGACAGACCGTGCACTCTCTTTAAAAGATTTTTACGGTTACATAATTAATATATAACTCAACCTTCTCTTTGGAATGCTCGGCCTGCCACGTGCATACTACCCTTCTCAATCCCCAGAGCTGTCTGGTTCTCACTGAAGCAGTAACTCTATGGCCACAACCTGCTCCCAGCCAGCACAGTTCCTCATTCCCTAGCCACAAACTGCCCAGTGCATGAGCGAGCAAGACTGGGCAGGTATACCGAGTCCTCTCTCTCAGCTTCTCCCAGGCCGTCCCCACCAGACAAAGTGGAGGCACAAAGGCAGAAGTAGACAGTGCTCCGTCTAGTTTGTAGGACACAAGAGGCAGAGGGAAAGGTCCTGGTCAGCGTCACCTCCCAACCTGGCTGCACTGCAGCCTCAGCCTGGGCTGCAGGACTGTCCCTAAGTCTGTAGAGAAACTCCCCTTTCTGTCGAGCGCACCTGGGTTTCTGTTACTCACAAACCTCTAGGCTTTACTCCATTTTGTTTTGAGGATACTTAACATCTAACCAAATAAAACTATACTAATAAAAGGCATGGAAGCTGGCAAAAATCGAGCTCATCACTCAAAATATAACCATGTGCACATTTTACTAGGATAAATAATAGAAAATAACTTGACCTTGTGTAACTTGAGAAGCTGTAGATGCGTAGTGTTCCATTCTCAAAGGACATGAATTTATAATAGGCTTCAACAGACCTGCAGCTCAGTCAGTTAAAAAGACAACACGTGCTGTGGACAAGATGGCACAAGCCTGTAATCTTGGAAAGGTGGGGCAGGAGCATGGTGAGTTCAAGGCCAACCTGGGCTACACAGAGAATGTGTCTCAAAAATAAAAATAATATGTAGGAAATAGTATTAATGAAAGTACCTAGAACTGGAATAGACCAATGAAAACTCTACACTCTGGCTCCCAGAAGAAAATTGGTCTTGTTCATTAAAGTCCTATAACCCTCACATTTTCCTAGGCAGTTTGTATTTTTATAATTATCACTGCCCTTTCTTTCATGTGACTTTAATGCATCCTGATTACACCTCAAATCTGTCTCCTCTTGTGTCACTACATATTGACTGTTCCACACTTGGAATGTAGAAATGAGACAGGCTCATCATGGGGACAGAGCCAGAACAATAGCTGGGACCCCAGAACTCTACTTTTCCTACATCAGGTCCCAGGCTACCACTTTCCACCTCCTCTTGGTCCCTCTCCCGTGTAACCAGTCTGACCCAGTGGTTGGCAATCTTCAGACAAACCAATAAAGACATCAGCATTTGCTTCCATGTTATCTTTATCTATATTCAAGCTATACACACAGAGGTAAGCAAAACATACAGGTAACAGACTGTGTGGGAGTCATGGCTAAAACAGTCACTGCCTTTTGACAACCACGGTTTACTCATAAGTCTGTCTCAGGAAAAGAATTAATCAAAGACCCTTGCTTAGTTTACAAAAGAAGCTCAGTGCATAGCCGCACTCATGCAGCCTGGAAGAGGTCTTAAGCCAGGGGTGGGCTTGGTGTCACATGTCCAGAAACCAGCACTTGGGGATGAGTGTGGAGCTGGCCTTCCCAGTGAGCGCCACATGAGGCAGGGCTACACAGCGAAACCCTGAATCAAAAGAAATGGGGAGGGGAGGGAAGGCGGATCTACACTAGGGCTGTCAAACCACCTACGGTTTATAAATGAAGACAGTTCCCTAAACTGACCAACCTAGGAGTCCTGTCTGTGTAATAACTCCCCGCTAACTGCAGAAGGAAAACAAC
This sequence comes from Chionomys nivalis, assembly GCF_950005125.1. NCBI lineage: Eukaryota > Metazoa > Chordata > Mammalia > Rodentia > Cricetidae > Chionomys > Chionomys nivalis. The sequence continues at coordinate 12,687,228 of NC_080098.1, read as the reverse complement.
TGCTTGGCAATCTCCAGATGGGTGTGAAACTCCAAACCTACAAGACAGCAAACCCCATGCAACCTTTTTTTTTTTAACCAGAGCTTGGGGATTCATTTTCCTGGGATATACAAGTAAGAGACAGGACCACAGACATTGCTTTGGGTCACAAGTAGAAACTGTGTTGAAACAATGAGCCCACCTGCTGTACTGTTAACAATGTAACAACTGGGCAAACCAAGGAGTCTGGAGGTTCTCAAAAACTAATAGGCGGCCGGGCGGTGGTGGCGCACGCCTTTAATCCCAGCACTCGGGAGGCAGAGGCAGGCGGATCTCTGTGAGTTCGAGACCAGCCTGGTCTACAAGAGCTAGTTCCAGGACAGGCTCCAAAACCACAGAGAAACCCTGTCTCGAAAAACCAAAAATAAAAAAATAAAAAATAAAAAAGTAAGAGGCGTACACTAGCCAGCATGCTCCACTCTGGCAGGAGCAGGCTGCTCTGCTCAGGGAAGGAAAGGACTTTCCTTCTGAAGGACCCACCTCTAGGTAGGTGTCTCTCAGCAAACCCCCAGCTGTGGCCAGAAACAAACCAAAAGAACAGAAGGGGAGACTAAGACTCCCTCCTGACTTTTGTTTACATTCTTATCAAACGGAATTCAGATACTCCTCAGCTAAGGGCTTGTTCCTCTTTTATTTCACAAAAATAGCTTGCAGTTCCAGGGCCTCCATTTCCGTTCAGTGTCTAGTCATCTCATTCTCTTCTCAAAGGTGACAGATTTCAGTCCACACATATACAACCTCCTGACAGACAGGAAGCCAACTGGTTTGAATAGCACACCATCAAGACCACCCTCACTTCTGAAATATGCTGCCTGTTAGGGTGAAAGCTGAAAGGCTCTTGCCACACCAGAAGTGCCAAAAGCGCTTTTTGTGCCCCTTCTGGCTCAGGCAGGGTGTCTCAGGAACAGGGATGTCTCCAGGATGCCGAGAGGGCTCTGTGGAGTCCCACCTATAGTGTAATATAGTTCGATCTGACCCAGCTTTAACCACTTATCAAAGAGACATACTGGAGCCTCGCTGGGTCATTCCTGGAGCCAAGAGCTGAGATAGTCAATGACTAGATGATCAAGGGGCATTTTTTTTCCTCAGAAAAGTAAACCTAGTATTTATTATAGACACCACAAATACTGTCAAACAGGAAGCTTAGAGAGGCTGGTGAGAGCAGGGTAGGAAATAGAATGCCTTTGTAATAATAATAAATATACCACTTTATTATAGATACATATTATATATAAATATTGTTATTATTATTTCATGGGCTCCAAGAAAGGGAGTGGGCCAGGGAGGACTAGACACCATGCGTAAGAAGGAGGGAAGGCATAGGGGATCTTCAGCACCACAGCATGGGCGGGTGAATGAGATGCTAAGCCTTTGCAGATAATTTCATATCTAAATGATAATGTGTGGTTCTTGTTCTGTCCTAAAGTAAACATGCCATTATTTTATAAAAGCTACAGGAGCAGAGGTAGAAGCACAAACCCAGATAAGAAAGTGAAAAGTGAATGAGGCGGTGAGAGCTCGAGATAACATGAGACCCATCACACCTAGAGATAACATGAGACCCATCACACCTAGCACCGTGAAGGGAAAGCCAGTGCAAACACAGCCCGCGGTCAATAAGAAAAGACAGCTGGTGTGAGAGTTGGCCCACACATCTCATTTTGGTTTCGGGCATCAAGAGACACCCCCTAACAGATCACAGGAGATGGTGGAAATCTTCTGCTCATCAGGTCCAGGGAGGGAGCTTGAAGTGCAGCGACCAGTAAGAGATTCCGTGTACATGGACTCACAAATGAACATGAGGACCCTTTGGAGTACTCAACAGCACTGCCAAGATGCTGCAGGAGAATCCTGATGTGGGACATTTGTACACTGTGTGAAGATACAGTGCTGTGATTGGTTTAATAAGGAGCTGAACAGCCAATAAATAGGCAGGAGGTACAGGCAGGACTTCAGGACAGAGAGAGGAAGTTTGATGAGATAATTGAGGTACAGTGGGGGGGGGGATGTCAAGACATGGAGGGAGTCTCGGACATACAGAAAGATAAAAAGCTATGTGGTAAAATGTAGACTAATAGAAATGGGTTAATTTAAGGTATAAGAGCTAGTTAGGAACAAGCCTAAGCTATAGGCTGGGCTTTCATAGTTATGAAGTCTCTGTGTCATTATTTGGGAGCTGGCTGGCGGGGCAGCGAAAGACTAGTTACAGAATCCAGCATCAGGCCTAGCAGAGGGCTAAGAAAAGACAAACAAATATCATATGTGAAAAGAAGAATGGCATTCCAGAAAAAATAACACAGGGAATAAAAACTCCAAGGGCACATCTCTCCTCTCTATGACCCACTACCATCCAGTTCTCCGGAATTCCTTCCTTTAAGACTGTTTAGATTTGATTTTCTTCATCCTCAAAGCCTTCCTGGAAAATTGTAGCCCCGTAAGATCTTCCGGTTGGGCTACCACCAGTTAGATCACATGATCCAGGGGTTACCTACAGTTTGTTTTCCACACCCCCTATCTTCTACAAAGATTCTATCTTATGATATACAAGTAAAAAAGAAAAATTAAATGCCTAACAATGGATAATATTAGGCATAGAAAATACTTAGAGAGCAAAAACCCATCACAGTTAGAAGTGTAGGAGAGACTATTAATTCCTTAACTGCGTACACTGTAGGCACTCCGCTGATACTGTTAGCTGGCATTACACGGGGCCTTGGGCTATCGCCTTCCCAAAGAGGAGCCCTCACAAAAGAGGTCCCCTCACAGGACGGCTTCTTTTTATTATTCCTCTTATTCTGATTTTTGCAGGTGCCTCTGAAAGCATTTAACCACACGTTTTAGATAATATACATTTTATCTGTTCCCAGCATTTTCACTCAGAATGAAAAACGGTCATGACGATGTGACTTTCCCCTGTTATTTCACACATAGCTTTGATTTTTATGGAAGAAACTCCAGCACATGTGATCTTTACTTAAGCAGTTTCTCTCCAGGAAGCACAGAAAGCAGATTAACCACAATCAAACACAACCCCCTCCTGGCTCTTGTGGTCTGCAAGAGGCACATTTCCTACACACACTCCCAGGCAACAAGTGTAATTGAATGTAGCTATTTAAGATACACTCCAGGGCTAATGAGCAAGTAGTAGCCTTGCCAGACCACAATGTCTTTGAGAGATCAATTTGGCCAATAAAGGCTGGAGACTACACACGTTCTTCAAACAGAAAGAAAGCAATTCAATGGGTTATCTGTGCTCGTCAGAGTATGGCTGAAGATGCGCCACACGCCTGGCGCGGCAAGCACATGCTGCACACCTTCAAGAATCAGTCTTCTGATTTCCCTCAAAATGCCAGTTTTATAAGTCAAATGGCCCTAATAAGATAATTAACTAACTAGACCATGGTAATCTGTTCATTTGTAGATCTAATTGGAGTTTAGTTGTCTGTCGTCCAATTTAACAGAATAAAAATTTCACTAAAACCTTTTGTTGTTGCACAATACATTTGTTTAATGGCTTCTCTAGAAGGCCGTGCCAAATTCTAAATGATCCGTCATGCATTTATTTACCAGTTATCAGGCAACTTATGAATAATTTAACATTTTCCGGTATTCCTTTATCAGATGGGTCTACAAATGTCTGAAAGATTCTTTCTCTTTGGACTGTATTTTTCCCACTCAATAAGAAAAGTTTCTTTATTGTTTAAAGTTAACTTTCTGGTTTTTTGCTGAGACCAGGTCTCACTGCGTGCTGCAGGCAGACCTCAAGCTTCTGGTCCTCTTACCGCAGCGTGGCCACTGCTGGGCCTACAGGTGTGCCACCACACGTGGCTTTAGAGCTCGCGTTCTTAGGCTATTCAATTGACTGTCGCTTGAATTCTCTTCTACACAGACAGGCAGTGATTGGCGCTACTCTGAATCTGTGGAGTAATACACAGTTATCTCTACTTCCCACGGAAGAGCCACTTTAGTGGGCATAGAGGGGGTGGCCAGACAGCAGTCTGAGGGTTGGCCCTTAGCGAAGTGACTGGAGAGGTGGTGAACAGTATGAGAGGCAGGAGGTGGAAGTAGGCTGCTAACGGTTAAGTGGGCAGTATGCAAGCTGGCTCACTTCCACGGGTATGCTATACAGCTGCAGCGGCAGACACAAAACCAGCCCTGAGTGAGGGGCAGGCCATGGCCACAGTGGTCCCCTCAGTGAGTGGTGTAGTCCACGCAGTACATTTTGTTTCTATTTTCCTAAGGCCATTCATATCACCTGCCTTGCCCTCAATCCTCACAGGAGCTCTCCCCCTGCACGCAGAAGACAGCTCAGTCTCTGTGGAACTTTCCCGTACCTGCTTTACTTACTCCTCTAAACTCCTTGGGGACAGGGTTGGCTCCTTAAATACTATATTAAACCACACATGGCCAGACTGTGTCCCAAACCTTTCTAGGCTAGCCCTCCAGCACAAATGGCACCCCTGTTTCCCAAGCCTGTAGGGACTTCTTGGACACTGGTGACCAGACAACCCATCACAGGAATTTGTAGGTGGCTGGGGACCACTCATTTTTGGTCCCCATTTCCTTAATTATAAAATGGAACCGGGAATACCTGCACTCCATACCTTGTCGTGGAGCACCAGAGAACACCGCTGGAGCACCATGTAGCAGGAGCACAGGCTTCTTTTCAGGTTCACCATTAATAAGGAACGTTTCCGGCCTCAGACTCTCTCTCATTTCAGTAGCATTTGGACATCAACACAGCACAGTTCTAATCTTTAAAATTAGTTTCGTATGTGTCTGTGGTGCACGTGTGCATGTGTGTGAGCACATGATGTTTAAAGAGCGTGAGCACGTTTGTATGTGAACATAAGAACACAGAAACCTGAGGCTCAAATCAGTTTTCCCCAGAGATTCTGTTACCTATAACTGAACTCAGTCTGATACAGGACTCAATATGTATTTAACAACCAGTAATTAATATTCATGACTTGATAAGCTACACGTGACCATTCTTATCTATTCCCTGCAGTCACTGTCTTCCAGCACTGAGCCGCGCCATTCTGGCAGCGATTTCTGCAAAGTAATGTCTACGTGGTGATAGACACCCTGACTACAGTAACCCTAAGAAATAAGTAAAATTGGAAGGTTTAAGTATCTATGATTAAAAAAGAAAATCCCGAAGCATATTATTTCATGAGTTGATGGTAATAATTACTTTCATAACAGCCAACGGGTATTAAAATGACGCATGGAAAGTCAATCTCCATCCCCCGCCTAATAAACTCAGGCAGCACTCAGATGACAGTCAGTGTGTGCAGCCAAAGAAGCGGGAAATGATATTTATCCAGTGAACACTATGTCAGAAGAAAATCCCAACTGAAAAAACACGTTCCAGCAACGGTCGTCCCGGGGGTATGAATCATCTGGTAAATTAAGCTCAGGGCCACATCCATGGACAAGTCTGTTTGCCAGGATAGATAAGGAACGTATGGAAAATGAGGAAACCCTCAGATATGAGGGGGGAGGGGACATAAGGAAATGAGGGTGGTCAAAAGGTCAAACTTTCTAGCCCAAGGGAAGCCATTTCCTTCCCACGCTCCCAGCCCTCTTCTGAGAACACCTCCATCCCCAGGCCACAGTGATGAGAACATTTATTCTTGAATGTGTACAAGCCTGAGTCCCCTGGTGACAGCAGGCTGTCTCGCCACCTTCTTCATTTTTCTCTTACATTCAATGCCACAAACACAACTGTCCATGCCCAGTGTGAGAATAAACAGGAACACAACGGTACCTTTCCTCCCACAGGCCAGCGGGTCACAGCACTGCCGCAGTGATCCTGTCCCAAGACTGTGTGCTCGGATATCATCCGAACTGACTTTGTGTTGGTTTGTTATGCTGGGTGTTTGGTTTTGAGGTGAGGTCTCGCTATCTCACCACTGTGCCAAGACTGGGCTTGAATTTGCGGCTCCAGTGGCTCTCCCTGTATCAACCTACTAAGAGCTGTGACTCCTGGGAAGGCCCCACAGCATCGGGCTCACCTACAGTCTCAACATTAGAGAGGCCTTCAGCAGATCCTGGGGTCCGAATGACTGCTGATCTGTGGGTCAGAATTCACAGGAAGAGGAAGAAGTTGTAGTGTCTGAGGTGCCTGGGCGTCTCTGTAAACAGTCACGGGATTCTGGGTGAGTATGGTGCTCCCGCCTGCTGCCCAGCCCTGATGTAATAAGCAGGAAGGGAAACCCCACAGCGAGGGGTTCTGGAATGGTAAATGATTTTGCTGGGCACAGATGCCCAAGGCCATTAATAATTCCAATTTAATTGTGAAAAACAGATGTTATAGTAAAATAAAAAAAAAAAACTGAATCACATAATTATTTCCAGAAATGCTATGAACATGTTCCCGGAGGATAAATGACTTTATTTCCTCGGGGTCGGTCGGTCAGCCACTCAGCCCTTACTGAACTTCTTCCTGGGAGAAGATTCATTCTTAAGAAAATGGAAAATACAGTTCTTACTTTCCAAGAATGTACTGGGGAAGGAGAAAGGGATGTGCCAACACAGGCTAGAAACAGACAAGCGATGCCAACACACACTGGAAGCAGACAAGCGATGCCAACACACACTGGAAACAGACATGTGATGCCAACACACACTGGAAGCAGACAAACAATCCAACTTACAAGGCATGAAGAGCCTAAAACAAGAAAGACTCCTTAGCGTAGGCCAAGAACTTTATTATATTTTTTGTTTTGGAGACAACGTTTCACTATGTAGCCCAGGCTGGCCTGGCACTCAGAGATCCGCCTGCCCCTGTTGTAGAATATTTCTTTACATGGTGTGAAGATATTTCACTGCAACTGGTTTAATACAAAGCTAAACGTTCAATAGCTAGACAGGATTTCCAGGGCAGAGAGAACACCAGGAAGAAGGGAGAGATTGCTAGGAGTTGCCAGGCAGGCACAGAGGAAGCAGGAAAGTAACATGGGCAGAGCAAAGGTAATAAAGCCACACGGCAGGAAGTAAATGAATAGAAATGGGTTGATTTAAGTTATAAGAGCTAGTTAGAAACAAGCCTAAGCTATTGGCTGGGCTTTCGTAAAGTGAGACAGAAAAGTCCGCCTACATACCTCTGCCTTCCCAATGCACCCCCATCTGAAAAGGCAGCAGGAATGAAGGTCGCTAACTAGACTGAACAGAGCTAGTTAGTTGTCATTCAAGTTCCCTTAGGTTGGTTATACATGTAATTTCGAGCAAATATGTGATCTTCTTGCTGGCCCTGGCCAAGCCTTCCCTCAGGAGCAAGGCAATGAGGACCATAGTCCAGGGCAGATCTGTGGGTTTTTTTGTTGTTTTTTGTTTTTTGGTTTTTTTTAATTTTAGGCACATTAAAATCACTGGGCCAAGGCTTTCCCTCTCCTCTTTAAGAAGATCCCACTATGTAGCTACGCTGTCCAGAACCTCACTAGATAGCCCGGACTGTCCTTTAACTTGTAATCCCCCTGCTGCAGTGGGGTGAATCCTGGGAAGGCTCCCCCATGCTCGGTTCAGCCTTCCTGCGTTTAACTGGGGATTATAACACTGTATCACAAGGTACAACATGAGATCTGAAGAGAAGGCTTTAAAGAGAGGCAGCTCTCCAAGGAGAAAGGAAAGGATGCCAAGCATGAGGGTGGGAAGGAATGGGATGCCCCCAGGGACACTGAGGAGGGAGGTGCACGTGGAAAGTCAAGACAGGATCAGCACTGATGATGCTGCCTTCGGAGACTCTTAAATGGCATGTAAGTTCTTACTTCAGTACACTAGTCTCGGCTCCTGTGTGTTCAGAAGCAGACAGCTTTCTGGGATGGGGCCTCTGCAGAAGCTGGAGGCCCCATTTGTGACAGTTGCTATGCCTTCTAGAACTGTCCCTGCAGAAGCCTGATGGTGTATGCTTCCGGTGCAGCCTCTTCTTTTCACCAGCTCACAGCTGTGTGGGCTTTTGTTTTGAAACTACAGGTAAAACATAAGGAACAGAAGCAACCACTGATCTTTTGATGTATTTCTTCTAAAGTAGCCTGCAGGTGGCTGAGCTCATGTTAGAAGCAATTCTGTAGCTTGGCTTATCTCCTTGAAAACTTGTCCAAAACATGGTCATGAGTGGATGCTCAGCAGCTAGTCAGTGAAATGTAAACACACTGGCAGGGTAGAAAATATCCCAGCGTGCATCTCTACCGTAACTCACTTTCTTATAGACTATTGATGAACCACTCCCCAGGCATTCACATGGTACAATATTTTAAGTCAAGACTTAAAATATTACAAATGGACGGAAATAGAAAACACTATCCTGGGCTGGAGAGATGGCTCAGTGGTTAAGAGGACTGACTATTCTTCTAGAAGACCCAGGTTCAATTCCCAGCACCCACGTGGCAGCTCACAACTGTCTATAATTTCAGTTCCAGGGGACCTGACACCCATGGCAAAACACAAATGCACAGAAAATAAATAAATTTAAAAAAGAAAAAAGAAAACACTATCCTGAGTGAGGTAACCCAGACTCAAAAAGATGAACATGGGATGTACTCACTCATAATTGGTTTTTAGCCATAAATAAAGGACATTGAGACTATAATTCGCGATCCTAGAGAAGCTAAATAAGAAGGTGAACCCAAAGAAAAACATATAGTTATCCTCCTGGATATTGGAAGTAGACAAGATTGCTGGGCAAAAATTGGGAACTGGGGGGTAGGGTGGGATGGGGAAAGGGGAAATGGGGAGAGAAAAGTGAGAAGGGGAGGATGGGGAGAGCTTGGGGGAATGGGATTGTTGGGATAAAGGAAGGGTGGATATGGGAGCAGGGAAGTATATATCTTAATTAAGGGAGCCATTTTAGGGTTGGCAAGAGTCTTGACTCTAGAGGGGTTTCCAGGGGTCCAGAGAGATGTCCCCAGCTAGGTCCTTGGGCAGCTGAGGAGAGAGAGCCTGAAATGGCCCGATCCTACAGCCATACTAATGAATATCTTGCATATCACCATAGAACCTTCATCTGGCGATGAATGGAGATAGAGACAGAGACCCACATTGGAGCACTGAACTGAGCTCCCAAGGTCCAAATGAGGAGCAGAAGGAGGGAGAACATGAGCAAGGAAGTCAGGACCACGAGGGGTGCACACACCCACTGAGACAGTGGGGCTGATCTATTGGGAGCTCACCAAGGCCAGCTGGACTGGGACTGAAAAAGCATGGGATAAAACTGGACTCTCTGAACATGGCAGACAATGAGGGCTGCTGAGAAGCCAAGGATAATGGCACTGGGTTTTGATCCTACTGCACGTACTGGCTTTGTGGGAGCCTAGCCTGTTTGGATGCTCACCTTCCTAGACCTGGATGGAGGGGGGAGGATCTTGGACTTCCCACAGGGCAGGGAACCCTGACTGCTCTTTGGACTGGAGAGGGAGGGGGAGGGGAATAGGGGTGGGGAGTGGGGGGAGGGGGAGGGAAAAGGGAGGCGGGGAGGAGGCAGAAATTTTTAATAAAAAAAAAATCCCGTTTCTTGGTTCTTGTCTTAAGGGCAGGATCTTTTATGTAGTATTGCACTATCTTCCTGGAAGGTTCCATGGGAGAGTCACGGGGTGCAATGGATGCCATCAGCTCTGCTATGGAGCATCCACACTCGAGCACTTTGGGAAAGTTAACCCAAAAGTTGTACCCATCCTCAAGAGTCAAGTTCATAATCATCTGCTCTACATTAATGCCTCAAGGACTCCAGTTCTCTCTGCACACTGAAGGAGGTAATGTATGATAGATTATGGCTTAAGAGTTCTGTTTGTTATTGTTGTTTCCTCTTTCTTCCTAGCTGCTGGACCCTAGCTGTTCTGCCCTGCTTCTCCTCAGTTCTCTGGTAACAACTTCCCACGGTCTCACCTTGTATGCCAGCCCCTTTCTGGTTCCAGAGCTGGAACTTGATCTGCGCCCAGAAAATAGGCACTCCTGTCCAGTGAGAATTTGGTAGCTCCTGCTGGGACAGACCAACTCCCAACTAGGCCAGCTACTGCCTTGCCTACGATGTGGACTCTCAGTTAGGGGGAAGTGAGTCTGCCCCGCTGGACTCGATCACGAGAAAAGAAAGGCTGGAGCTTTTGGACTATCTTGTTACCTTAAGGGTAAAGATAACCAAGCACAGGGCACAGAGGGACAGCTTGAAGCCAGCAGCAGTTACCCACGTGAGCCTCCGGCTGCAGCAACACCTGGGTTTCCCATTCTGATTAGAACAGTTCATTTTCTGCCCCTTGCAAACCCGATTTTGAAAACAGAGTCCCAAATGACTTGTCAATTAGATGTTAGAGTCCCTTAGGCTGATTAAGTGTGCCCTGGCTCCCAAGGGCATCAAAGAGTGTTCAGCATTCACTGTCAATGCACTCAGTCAATGCCAGGGTCAGGCTTTATTTTGTTCTTCATCTGCCCCAGCACACAATACTGTGTTGACACGGCCCGCAGTGACTGTCACTTCGCAGAGTTCAGGCCTCCCACAGGAACACAACACTCTCATAAGCACCAACAGTCCACGCCCACTGGTGGAGACAACCCTGCGGCAGTACAGGACTTCCTGCCTCGGTGACAGGAAGCATCACCTTCAGAAGTCCCCAGAAAGGCTGGGAACCGTTCTCAAACACTTATGGCAATGATGCTTTTTAGGAACACAGCCACCAGTTTTCCCTTGCCTTCGTAGCTGAAGGGGCTCATACCAGACTTTAGAGGGAACTGCATACATTTTGGAGTTTTCCTTTTGTAAACTTGTGACAATTCCTCCAGAAGCAATTTTAGATTTTCCCCTTTGTCCACAAGACCTCCAAATGGATGCCCTTAGCATCATCAATAAAACGGGTGCACCTATATTAAATTTAACACTCAGGATTTTGGGTGGACATAGAAATATACACGAACACTATTTAAGAAAATATTTTTTCAGCTGGCCTTAGAAAGCGGGCCTTACCTATTTGGGGGTACGACAACCTCTACCGAGGCCACATAAAAATGTGGCGCCAGAAGTGCAGGCAGAAAAAGAAACACATAATTTCTCCCTACGCAACCTATGAATAAAACACACTAGTGCTTTGCTCGCCCCTCAACAGAACCGTTTCCTCAGTTTTCTTTGTTGATCTCAGAATTACACACTGGAAGGTTTGCTCTTTGAAATGTAGTGGCACGGGCCATGCCCAAGACAAGTCACTCTGGAAAAATAGGACCAACTGGAAATCCTAAGCTGAGAGAGTGATGTAAACTGGGGCAAATAAATAAATAAATAAATACCTAGGCCAGCAAGTTCACTTCTGGATCAAAACAGTAACAAAATAATATAGCTGGGTGTGGTGGCACATGCCTTTAATCCTAGCACATAAGAGGCGGAGGCAGGCGGATCTCTGAGTTTGAGGCCAGCCTGGTCTACAAAATTGAGAAGTCTGAAAACCAATGTCAATAAATTCAAAACAACAGCAAGAACAAAAGATGTAACCTAGCAAAAGACCAAAATATGATGATAGTGAATTCAAGATCAGCAATCAGAATAAAAATCACACTTCTCTGATTTAAAAACAATGATTACCCTCTGAGCTATGCCAATCCAGCGGCACTACAGAGCTGTCTGCAACTGCAGACCCCACAGGGGTGAGTCACCCTCTTCTTAACTCAGCGGTTACTGTAAGTCCAGTAATATCACACGTGTTTTACAGACATTACCCCTGAAAGTCTGCGGAACAATCTCATTACAGGTGGATTTTTATCTCCATTTTAAAGAAGACAAAATTGAATTGGGAGAAATTTAATAATTCACCCAAATTTGGATTTAATCCTCTAAATATTGAAGCATCTAGCTCTGAGCTTTTTGTATCCTCTCCATAAGGGTTATATAATATCTCTAAGTAAGTTTCCAGGTGTTTCCAAACTCCCAGGGACAGCTCATGTCTGACAAGTTTGGAGCCAAGTCTCAGCTCTCTCCCTCCAATGTGCAGTAGGTAGATGGACAAGGCCTGCCCCTTCCTGCTATGAAATTTCCATTTGGAAACCCAACTTTCTCTAGCCGTCAATGCCTTATAGCCCATAGGCTATATATGCCCATATATGTCCTTTGAAGCTATAAGACGATTCAAGCAACATGAGCATTAGCTGGACAAAAGGCTTCTATTTAGCAGCCGTAAAGGATAGATCTGGTTCTGGAACAGCAATTTTCAACCTATGGGTACAGACTCTTTGGGGGTCAAATGATCCTTTCACAGGGGTTGGCTAAGACCCCTGGAAAACACAGATATTTACATTATGATTTAGAATAGTAGCAAAAACAGTTCTGAAGTAGCAACTAAAATAATTTTATGGTTGGGGTCCCCACAACATGAAGATTAAGGGGTCACAGCATCGGGAAGGTTGAGAAGCTCTGCTCTGGAGGGTGCAGGGTTGGTCATGAGTTGGCTGATGAAGCTTACACCCCTCCTATCCACAGCAAAACCCTCGGTGCTGTGGCTGCAAGGTCTCCTTTAAGGACTGTCTCCAGGACACTAGCTCCTAGGGAGGCATGAACCCCCTATTTCCTGTACCCCTGACTGTGGCACCTACTACCTGCCATAATGCCTGGTATATAATTAGGATCCCAGAAATGTTTAGAGGATTCTGAACTTTCTGTTTCGAAACGCAGGTAGGAAATTAGATGAGAGGGCGGATCTCTGTCCTCTGAGAGTCAGGATCCTAGGAAACCAATACCAGCACTGGCCCATCTCGGTCTGTGCAAGAGATATGCTCCTGAAACGTAACGAGATTTGTAAGCTGAGTCAGCCTTGTGCTGGCCCTCACTAGCCACGCCTTTATCCCAACCGCAGCACTTCATCGGGATTTTCTTTCATAATCTATGTGCATGCTCCCTTTCACATCAATACACTGTACCTTCTAATTCTAGAAACGTACATCATAGCTCAAATTAAAAAAAAAATATGTATGCTACTATGATGGTGATTATCTTGACTTACGCATTCAACAGGTAGAGAGCTGTCGTTATTTGCATTTCTATGTATTTGTCCAAATCCCCAGCATTAAGAGTGGACTCTAATGTGAACTTTGAACTTGGGATGGTAGGTGTCAATGTAGGAACACTGATTTTTAATAAACGTATCACTGTGGTACAGAAAATCAAAGTGAAGGAAGTTGTGAGTGTGTGGGGATAGGAGGCCCAAAGAAACTCCCCACTCCTCTTAGTAATTTCACTGAGAACCTAAAGTGGCTCTCAGAAATAAAGTTTATTTTTAAAGAGACACAGAACAGGAATCATCTCAGATAGTGTACCTTACTGAGAGCTAAGTGCTGGACCTTAGACTTTAGCCACCCTTGCAAACCTTATGCAACGAAGATAGGATCATCAGTAAACACCTGGAAACTAATCACACGGAGTTTTGTTATGACTGATAAATTCTTGAAAATTCACCTTTTTCTTAGTCTGAGCCATGGGTATTAGGAGGCATCTATCTGTCCAGATGCATTTTCTAAAGAGAACAATGGCAGGGAGAGTCAAAGCCATGGGCCTGGGTTGCTAAGGCAGGAAAAACAGGTGGTGTGTGAGAGCCAGCAGAGGGGAGTATTCTAGAAGAGATGACCTTTCTTCAGGATAATGGCAGGGTCAGCGGACGCAGCCACTGCTCACTAAGATCCTGCCGCCTCTAAAGCTCTGGGCACTGCCTTCACACGCCATGCTAACAGTGTGGGCTAGGCAGGTGTACACCCGAGGTGTACTTTTAAAACTGTAAGCTGCCCGAGGACAAGGGGCCTGCTTGTTACTGCTTTGCAGTCCTCTGACACAACTAATGGTGGATGACTGGATGACTGTCAAGTAAACATATGCCTTTTAGTGTTTGGGGCAGGAAGTTACAGGTGCTGGAGGAGAGATCCAGTGTGGAGAAAAGAGAAAGGGGCTGAGAAAACGGTGAGGTTCTGAGCAATGGGACAGGCAAAGTGAAAGAATACTGAGGAACTCGGCTAGACACCACAAGGGATCATAAATTAAAAGACACAATAACCTTGGCAGTTTAATACAAACCCAGGGTTTGGAAGGTGAGAGCAATAGATTACAAGAAGAAGACGCCAAGAATGCCCACAGTTCATGTCCCAGGGAGAAGAGACTGGCTGCACGACCAGTCTTGCCTGCTCCTTGCTCACGCCTGCAACCCCACTGGCTTAATGCAGGCACCAACATTCCTCTATTGCACTGCAATCTGTATCAGCTCTGCCTCTAGCTCCATACATCAGCCCCCTGGGGAAACCTCATAAACAATCCAAAGAACCTAGTGCCTTCCCTAATACAGAGGAGTTTCTCTCTGGTCTGGTTCAGCATTTCTGAGCAATTCCACTGAAACCTGGGGATGGTTTCTGAGGTGCTGTGTGTAAGCTCTCCAAAGGGCAGCCTCGATTTGCCATCTGTATGCATGTCAACAGACTCAACTGAAAACACTTTGCACGTAATTACAGGTTCCTGCGTCCTGTGCTCAGCTCTACCCTTTAATATGCAGGGTACACTATTGCTCAATTGGGAGAAATATATACTTTTCAGCTAGCTTAAAATTTCACTTGACAGTGAAGTCGAGTACATGAAAAAGGAGCCTGTAGCCTGATGTCCACTTGCATCATTTAAAAGCTCACAGACAGCGCCAGGAAATGCAGAAAACGTCACTGACAAATCCCAGCCTGGGCCTACTGGGGAGCACCAGTCTACTTGGTTTAGCATGGAGCTCTGCAGCCAGGTCATGTTGGCAGATGGGAAACTCCCAAATTCTGGAATCAGCTTGGATACACATTCTTTTTTGGCTTCTACTCTTCCTACTGACAGTCGGGTGACCATTGGCAGACCAACCATTGTAGCCTCGCTTCAGCAACTCGGGAGGATCCTGACAATTCTGGCTGGATTTAACCTTGGCTTTCCACTTCACTAGCTATGTGATTTCCAAGGGTAGATTTATGAGACTCTTTTCTTGCCTATAAAAAGGACTGTTTATTGGGACCAAAACGTAGCAACAGATGTCCATTATAAAATTGCTAAATTAGCAAATAAACAAATACTTAGCTAGAATAATGTATGTGAAGAAAGGGCACACAGTAAGTGCCTAATAAATGTTAAAAGTAGCTTAACCTTCCTCCTCTCCCCTAGCTGTAAAGAAATATTGTAATATGTAATTTTTATGTGTTTTGGAGTTGTTTTTTTCTTAAAGTATCAACTGATCATTTTATCTAATTATGAGAAGCACATTTATATACCCAGAATCCTATTTATTTGAATATCAACAGCATGGTTACTAAGAGTTTGGAGTTTTCTCAGAATGTCAAGAGAGAGAGAAGAGATTATCCAGGAATACCCACTGAGTTTATTATTGCTGTTATTCTTATTATCATGATAGTACTATTGTGCATTTGCACACACATGCTCATGAGCAAGCGTGTGGAAGTTGGAGGTCAATTTTCAGAAGTGGTTCTCTCTATCCACGTGGTTCCAGGGATCAGTGTTCTCTGCATCCATGTGGTTCCAGGGATCAGTGTTCTCTCCATCCACATGGTTCCAGGGATCAGTGTTCTCTCTATCCACGTGGTTCCAGGGATCAGTGTTCTCTCCATCCACGTGGTTTCAGGGATGTGTGGTTCTCTCCATCCACGTGGTTCCAGGGATCAGTGTTCTCTCCATCCACATGGTTCCAGGGATCAGTGTTCTCTCCATCCACATGGTTCCAGGGATCAGTGTTCTCTGCATCCACGTGGTCCCAGGGATCAGTGTTCTCTGCATCCACGTGGTCCCAGGGATCAGTGTTCTCTGCATCCACGTGGTCCCAGGGATCAGTGTTCTCTGCATCCACGTGGTCCCAGGGATCAGTGTTCTCTCCATCCACGTGGTCCCAGGGATCAGTGTTCTCTCCATCCACGTGGTCCCAGGGATCAGTGTTCTCTCCATCCACGTGGTCCCAGGGATCAGTGTTCTCTCCATCCACGTGGTCCCAGGGATCAGTGTTCTCTCCATCCACGTGGTCCCAGGGATCAGTGTTCTCTCCATCCACGTGGTCCCAGGGATCAGTGTTCTCTCCATCCACGTGGTCCCAGGGATCAGTGTTCTCTCCATCCACGTGGTCCCAGGGATCAGTGTTCTCTCCATCCACGTGGTCCCAGGGATCAGTGTTCTCTCCATCCACGTGGTCCCAGGGATCAGTGTTCTCTCCATCCACGTGGTCCCAGGGATCACTGTTCTCTGCATCCACGTGGTTCCAGGGATCAGTGTTCTCTGCATCCACGTGGTTCCAGGGATCAGTGTTCTCTCCATCCACGTGGTTCCAGGGATCAGTGTTCTCTCCATCCACGTGGTTCCAGGGATCAGTGTTCTCTCTATCCACGTGGTTTCAGGGATCAGTGTTCTCTCCATCCACGTGGTTTCAGGGATGTGTGGTTCTCTCCATCCACGTGGTTCCAGGGATCAGTGTTCTCTCCATCCACGTGGTTCCAGGGATCAGTGTTCTCTCCATCCACGTGGTCCCAGGGATCAGTGTTCTCTGCATCCACGTGGTCCCAGGGATCAGTGTTCTCTCCATCCACGTGGTTCCAGGGATCAGTGTTCTCTCCATCCACGTGGTTCCAGGGATCAGTGTTCTCTCCATCCACGTGGTTCCAGGGATCGGTGTTCTCTCAATCCATGTGGTTCCAGGGATCAGTGTTCTCTCCATCCACGTGGTTCCAGGGATGGGTGTTCTCTCTATCCACATGGTTCCAGGAATCGGTGTTCTCTCCATCTATGTGGTTTCAGGGAACGGTGTTCTCTCCATCCACGTGGTTCCAGGGATTAAACTTAAGTCATCAGGTTTGTGTAGCACACAACTTTATTCTGAGTCATTTCAATGCCCCAAGTCACTGCATTTTTGCTAAAGATTGATCGAGTTATTACGGGTGATACTCCCGAGAGTTTATGTGCACCACATGTGTGCGGGTGCCTGAGGAGGCCAGTGGGCTTGGATTCCTGGAACTGGAGTCATAGGCAGTTGTAATCTGTCTGATATGTGTGCTGATAATCAAACTTGGGTCCTCTGCAGAAACAGTAATTGCTCTTAACTGAGCCATCTCTCCAGGTTCCCACACCACTTTATTATATTTTGATATGTAGTCACTGGACACTTTTCTATACAATATTCTATAAATAATTTTACAAAAATCATATATGCATATTAACTAATTACTGATTTTAATCTTTTTCAAATATTAGATTAATTTCACTAAATTTTTCATCTTAATGCACAATTATATTGTGATTTATAACGGCATAAATCTCAATTGGATAGTTCTTAACATAATGTCATCTTGGTGGGCATGGTGGCACATATTTTTAATCCCAGCTCAGGAGAAAGATGCAGGCAGATCTACATGAGTTTAAAGCCAGCCTGGTGTACAAACTGAGTTCCAGGCCAGCAAGGGATACACAAAGGAAAAAACCTGTTTCAACAACAACAACAACAATAGAAAGAAAGAAAGAAAGAAAGAAAGGAAGGAAGGAAGGAAGGAAGGAAGGAAGGAAGGAAGAAAGAAAGAAAAGGGGGAAAAACCTAAAACAAAAACGAAAAATTCCAAAACAATAACAACAATAGAAAAACCACCACCAGCAGCAGCAACAACAAAAGAAAAAAACCAAACCAAAAAAACACAATATCACCTTATTTTTACACATTTGTCATTTCCCCTTCACTTTGGTCATTACCAACAGGCTGCATCATAAACAAGTTTCTAATTCACTACAGCATGATACGTCCTTAGGAAAGGAATTATGGAACTGGGCATATATTCTTGTGTATAAGATGTACTCCCAGCTTCTGTTCAATTAGCACCAGTGACATTAAGTATTGTTTCATTTGCACTGACATTGCTGAGATTGAGGGTCATTCACAGTTCTTTATTAGTGGTTTTTCCATCTGTGTTTTCTCGCCCATGTTCTACAGACACACTCTTCGTGTTGATCACACACTAATAAGCCTTTGTGCCACCAATCTGCCTGCGTCTTTTCACTGTCATGTTTTCTAACGTGGGTCAATCTATCAGTCTTCCCTCAATTTCCAGGTCAGTATCTGTGTGCATTACAGACAAAAATTCTGTAATACTAAGTTACCTTGATTTCTGACACTAATTGGTGATGTTTGAGAGACTCATCACACAAGAAATAGTTAGCTGTATGAATTCAATATATATTACTATTGAAGGACCATGGGTATTTTCTGAGTCTATTAACACTTTCTGTAGACACAGTACTGGGTTTTTGTTTGTTTTTGTAGGTATCACAGAATTCATCAGACATAATGGTTCTTTTGTCCCCTGATCAACAAAGCTTTATTTTTCTTTAACATTCTATAACTATGGGGTCTTCAAAAATTCATATAAAAGAAAATGAGGGAAAGCATAAACATGTTTCTATATCATTCATGTCTAAGATAATCACCATGAATATTCTGATAATTCTTGCACACATGCATTCATTTATATGTCCAATACACCCAAACGCAAATACACACAAAGTTACATAAACAAATGTCTCTTAAATACCTATCATCATCACTTTACTTCACAACCCATACTGTGATGAAGGAACAATGGGATGGGGGTGTGTCTGGAGACATTGTCCAGCAATGATGGACACCAATTGCTCTTCTAAAGGACCTGTGTCAGAAACCACTTCAGGCAGCCCACAACTGCCTGTAACTCCAGCTTCAGGGTATTTGATGCCTTCATCTGGCCTCCATGGGCACTGCACTTATGAGCAGTCATACCCAAACACACAGATGCACCTAAATAAAATGTTTTTAAATGAATCTTTAATAACACAAGAAAACACTTTGTGTGTTTAAAATATGATTAGAAGATATTTAAAAATACCTTATGTCATATGATTCTCCGAACCTTCCTTTTCCCCAAAAAGAATTTTATAGATTTCCTCCTATGCTGCTGGTCTAACTCAACTAACTAACTTAAATTTTCCCATTGATGCACTGTGGCCTAACTGACTATTTAAGTACTAAAAGGTCATTCGCTTTGTTTTCAATATTCTAATACTACACACAACAATCATTCACACACATACACAATTTTGTTATTAACCAGTGAACCAGTTCTTCTATTTCTATGGAATAGATTATCAGGTATGACTGTGGGATTAAAAGCTACATATTTTTTAAAAATTGATAGTTTTTTCCAATTCTTTTTTCCAGAAAGACTAAACACACAGAACTCTCTATGATGTTTGAGACAGAATTCCAAGAAATCTCATCAAGCAAAGACTTAATGAAAGTATCTTAATGAAAAAGAGATTAACCAATGGACACATTTTAATTATTCTCTTAAAATCCCAATCCCAATTGTGTTTCTTTTATCATTATCTGTTTCCCAACCCCAATTTATATCATTATGAATTTGCATGTAGAAGTGCGGAAGTGGAGTTTATCCGCTCGGTTAGGATGGATTTCAAAATGAACACCTAGAAATGTGGAGCTACACTGATGTCAACAGAAAACTTCCTGACTACCAACCACACTCTTCACGTTTGTCATCTAACCGTGGGGACAGGGCCCTGAGATAAAAATCCGAAGAGAACCACAGTCCTTCATAGCTTCCTTCCCCAACTCACCAACAAAAAGGTGGCGTTTTACACAGGTGGATCAGACGGAATTAATTTAGGAAGCTTATCAACCAAAAGCCATAATCAAATACTAAAAGAAAACCAAGAAGAAAGACGCTTCTAAAAGCATCTCAGACGGCAATTCTAGACATGGAGGAACCCAGCCATTCTGCACCAGTTCACAGCTGGCTTGTCTTCAAATGCTATATGAAGCCACACAACCTGCAATGTTCTAAAGTTCTCAGCACGCTGCTTCCAGGACATCTACGCTTTTAAAACGGGCTGGAAACAGAGCTTCAAACAGACACTCACATTTGATAAGATCCCTCAACACACATCTCCATTTTAACTTAAAAGAAAGACAATAATCCTCTGCTGCAGGAATGACACGCCGGCACAGTGTTAGAATAGATGGGATTTACTCCTCTCCAGGAAACTCAGTCCATGGCTGATGCATTTTTATGGGGCGTACATGAAGAAGACAGACTGGGGTGGGAGGCTGGGAGTGTGGCTCAGAGGTATAGTGCTTGCCTACCACATCCTGGGACCCGGGTTCTATCCCAAGTGGGGGATGTTCATCCATTCATTATTGTTCTCTCCCACCTGCCCCCCACACCCCTTCTCTGAGATCAGGTGAATCCACTCACTATTCATTACAGTATAACTAACTTCTAAGTAAAATATATGTTTCTAACCCACACAATATAACTGCACAAGGATAATAATGTATTGACTAAACTAGCTTTAGATAAAATGCATGTTTCCAACACACTATAACTTTGTAAAGATAAAAATGCAATGCCTACCGCAAAAATCCCTCATTGGAGTCAGAATGAAACTTTCCACCTTAATGTCAAACACATCAATAAACCAGGTAAACGAAGGTCCTAACGGTTTTATGAGATGCTGAAAAGGCCGGATCTTGACCAACAGCAAGAAAATGTAAGCAAGTGGTTTCAGGAGCATTCCATTAGCTGGCTTCAAATTAACAGCTCGCAAGGCGAAAGTCAGCAGGAAGTTGTGATACGTGTATACACACAATACAACACTGTTGAAATAGACCGCGATGATTGTGGACCATCGGGTCTTAAGCAGGGCAACAAATACGTTAAGATTTTACTAATGGCTCTTTGGCTCCACATGTGTTGTACTCGTCCAAAAATAAAAACAGGAATGGGACAGTATATTTGTGCAGTTTGACTTGTCTTTTTCAACAAATTGAGAATTATTCAGAAAATCAGCAGTCATAAAAAAAAATTGTCATCGGCATCTAACAAATGGAATTTTCCTCATGGCAGAATCCACGGGATACAGAATTTTCACACTCAAGTTAATCAAAATTATAAAACTGGACTCCCCTTAGACAAGTTAATACTGGCCTTTCTTTGTAACTCGAAAGTGTGTCTTTCACACACCTCTCTCTGGCGTGTGGAAAGACTGATACATCAAAGAACACACGGGAAACTTTTGTTCAGTGTTAACAATTTTCCAAAAAAGTAGGATGTTCTTTTCAGAATCGATAATGGCTCCTACATACGAGAAACTGTAGAGTTTTCTGGACTTCAGTGTCATGTGTAACCTGTCTCTGAAAGCCCCGCCTTGAAACACTGAAGCATGCAGGGGAGCCGTGCAGCGGTCCTTCACATTCCAGACACTGCTAAGACACAATGAGGTGATTCCAAAGCAAAGCCCCAATCGCTCTGGGCTGGTGAGCAAAAGCTACGCTGCATGAACTAGATGCTTCTAGACTACGTCTGAGCAGGGTACCCAGTAAGCATGCTGTTGGCTTATGAAGTAGGACCTGAGGAAACGGCTAGGCTATGTTTTAAAGTGAGTTTCTGAGCTCATTATTCAAAACTCAGAGTGCAAGATCCAGAATAGCCAATGTTAGGAACAGAAGTCACTTACTAAGCAAGTCCATAAAATTATAACCTGTAAAGTCTGATGCATGTGTGTCGAAGCAGAAAATGCAAGCATAATTTCCTCTTACATACTAATCCTATCTGCAAAGTTTAGTCATTACACAAAATATTTAAAATTATAAAAGAAAACTTTTCTTCACTTGGAGGTTGACGCTTGCAGAGAAACATGGGTGGGTTTGGCCTAAAAAGAGATGAGATAATTTGATAGTAAGAGTTGAGGCTGTAATCCTCATGACTTGCTGTTACTCATTTTAATATGCTTCATTTTCAACACAGCGGCCCTGACTTCAGCATCCTACACGTTGTTGTTATCTGATAATAAAGCATTATCCTTATGTAGCGCACTTTTAGTCTAAATTGAGGCAACCATTTGAGCATGTCACTGGAGACTTAAGAACAGCGCATGTAAGCCTTGTGCTTAACTACAAGATTCATGGTTGTGAAACTCCCTCACAGAAACTGTCATGGTTTTCAGCTATAATCAGAAGAAAATGAGTAAAAAGGAAAGAGAGACTGAAGACGGAAAGGCTGTGCGCATATACAAACGGAAGGGGGTAAATTTTCAGTAGGGAGGTGAGCTTTGTAAAGAGCAGGAGTAGCGAGAATTCATCAGTGTAGAGCGAAGAGGGCGGGCACAACGGTGGGAGCTTAGGGACCCCGCCTCCTCCTCATGCACTCACAGCAGAATCAGCTCGTGCCCACCCAATGCTGGTAGCTTCAGCTTCCAAGGGGAGGGCATAGGCAGTGCAGCCATGGAAGCTGAGACTAAGCAAGTCACCTCCACACAGGTCGATCAACCTATATTTGTAAATACTGATGGCTTCCGGATTTCTAACCTGCAAATGTATTTAATTACAGAGATGCGGTAAGGAAACAACTAACAAAGTACCCTGTGTGTCCAGTCTCCAAGTTCTGGACCACAGACAGGCTCCCAGATACAAAGCTGCGTCCTTACCTCTGTATGGCGGCTGCTACAAGGCCCATCCACCTATTCAGTGGGCTGCAGATGGTGTATGTCAGGCTCGATTCCTGGGCTACATAGGAAACTCAAAAATGGCTCAGTAAAAGCTTTTTCATATCCAAAACCACAGAGAAACCCTGTCTCGAAAAACCAAAAAAAAAAAAAAAAGCTTTTTCATAATGCTTTTTCATAATAAAACCATCATTTTTTATGGTTTTAAAGCTAAATTAGTAAAATGCATTTTCCTATTTCTCTAGCTTTTACATAAGTCATTTTAAGTAAAAATAAATAAATAAATAAGGAAGGTGAGACAGGAGAATTGCTGGGAGTACAAGGTCAGCCTGAGCTACATAGTATCAGATGCCAAGATTACATAGCAAAAGATCCTATCACAGAGAGAAGGGGGAGGAGGGACATCCACAAATAACCCTTACAGGTTGTCTCTGTGGAAGCAAACTTCAGGATGTCACTCCTAATAGAGCTTCTGTGCCGTGGTCCCTCAGAACAGACACAAGCGTTCAAAACTGCGACAGCAGAGGAAAGAAGGAAAGCAGACTTCAGCGCTTCCGATGGTTAAAGAGTGCGTGTTTGTGTTTAACCCTAAAATGGCTTCAAATTGAGAAGAAATATAACAGACTACAATTGGTGCAGTTGGTTAATTCTATGATATGTCATCTTTTCATTTATCTATCTTTGTGTATTATTTCTAAAATGGAAGTTTCTCTGGTGTTGCCAGCAGGATGAATCTGTCTCTGGCAGGCATTTCTCATAGTGTTCTCAAGAAGTGCCTGACATTAATGTGTGTGGACCCATGAAATAACACATTATCCAAAACAAACAAACAACAAAAAAATTGCTAAAGGCCGAGGATAAATCTCAGTGATAGAGTTCGCATGTGCAAGGCCCTAAGTTCAATTCCTAGAATACACATGTGTGTGCACAACCATGTGCACGCACGCACACACACACACGCACGCACACAAACACACACACTTGTTGCTAAGGGGTTTGGCAAGACGGCTAATAGATTAAGACACTTGCTGCCAGGTCTGATACCCTGAGTTCAAACCTTGGGGCCCACATGGTGGAAACAGAGCCAGCTCCCTCAAGTGGTTCTCTGATGTCTTCACAAGAGGATGGCATATGCTTCACCCCCTCCCCACTCATATATAAAAAAGCAAATGCAAAGGAAACCTGCTGTTGAAGATAGTAATACAATTCTAGACTTTAATTTTAAAGAAGGTAATGTATGTATTTGACCATAGAAACAAACATTAGTTTACAGTTACAGCCATAGCTGCAGTGAGAAGCAAGTTCCTGAAAGCTGGACTAACGTGAGATGGCAGAGAACCTGGGTGTTGGCGTCTTCACACTGGATTTTCAGAAGCCAAGGGTCCTAAGGGATACGTGCCCTCTGCCACGCACTCCACAGTCAGTCGTGAACACTGGAGGACGCAGTCACTTCTTTGTGAAGACCCAAGAAAACACACACACATATCCTTACACACACGAATATACATAAAATAAAAATACTGGTTTAAAAGGTTACCATATAACTAACAGACTACTGACCACTTTTTTTTTCTTGGCAAGAAAGAAATAGAAAAGGAAAAATGAACTTTATTAACTACAAAGGTGGAAGCGAAAGTAAGAAACCTTAGCTACTGATTGCCTATGGCAGACACAGGCATCTCCAATTAATTTTTAATGAGCAGCTATTGAATACACTCATCCTGG
Organism: Chionomys nivalis; assembly: GCF_950005125.1. Taxonomy (NCBI): domain Eukaryota; kingdom Metazoa; phylum Chordata; class Mammalia; order Rodentia; family Cricetidae; genus Chionomys; species Chionomys nivalis. The sequence goes on along the minus strand of NC_080098.1, from coordinate 12,662,951 downwards.
TCAGGCACAGCACTAACGGATTTAAGTGTCCCAGGGTCCTCGCACCCACACGTGTCATCAGGGCATGTGGCTGAGCAGGGCAGACCCACTGGGAGCTGTTAAGGACAGTATCAGCAACATGGCCCATGCCCCACGATGGAGCTGTAATTACAATGAGTGGGGTGATACAAAGTAGATGCAATGGGTCCAGGGGTACAGTCAGAGCTTAAGGGGCTGGACAGGCCTTCTCACAAAAAGGCTACTGGAAAGTGACAGTTCTCCATTTTAACTGCCTGGGTCTCCAGGTTTAGCTGGAGTCTGACAAGTGTGAGCATACACATTTGGTGCACACCATTTGGTGAGCTGGGTCTTATCTCCGAGAATATTTTTCTACAAATATTAAGAAATGGCTGCTCTTTCATGAGGTGGGCAGCCCCAATGACCATGAAGAAATGTTAAGGTTTCAAAAGTAAACAAAATAAAAAAAATTTAATGATTGAATTAGCATCTACAGAGAAGAGTTTACTAATCAAATAATTAGTAGTGTAACATTTGTTAATGTGTAATCATTTCTTCTGACAGCCAATTTTTTGACAAACATCAAAACCATTATAAAAATAAGGAGGAACATTTTACCTGTACTCAAGACCCTGCTAACATAATCTATGTAAGCTATGTCTGAGCCTAAGCCAACATCTCTTTCTTTAAAAAAAGAAGAAAAAAAAAAAACTCCCAGTATTTCTTTCTGGAAATCAAGACTAATTGATACAATGCAGCCAACTCTTTTGTTTGGGTTTTTTGTTTGTTTGTCTTAAGAGCCTAATCACTTAGCACACAAAGGCCACTCAACCCTGAGTAATACAAGAGGCCAGCCCTCAGGAACAGTTACTGACTGTACATCGGCTCACAGGGAGGACAGGAATGAGGGACAGATGGACAATAGAGCAACTGCCCTGAGCATCCTCACCTCTCTCTCCAGACTGTCACAAAATGCTGAGCGACTCCTCAGCTCCAGTGCTGTGACTCTAAAAAGATAATCTAGTTCTTAGACGTGCATATTTTTTTGGTAAATGCCAGCTTTTGGAAACACAGAATGTGTCTGCCAAAGGTGTACCTGAGAAGGGGTATCAGGATGGGGCCCAAGCCAGCCGTATCTGTAGGACATCTGAGGAAATGGGATGGAAATGGGGAAGGGTGAGAAATAAAATGTTAAGCCCTGAGGAGGTGGATGCAGAGATAAATTCCAGAGGGGTGATTAAGATGGGGCAGAAGGACAACAGAGGTCTAGACAAGGCAGACAGGGAGATAAGAGTCAAGACACTGGGGGTGGGGGGGGGGGAACGGGACTTTTTTGAGTCTGATAAACTCAAACCTGAGTCATGTCGACTTTCATTTGGACGTCTTTCTCTAAAACTCTGTCAAAGAGGCTATCCCATTCCCTGGAACAGTGGACCAAAGCTGTGAGAAACTCCAAGTTCCCCCAGAGTTCTGCAGTGTCAACACAGCTTCATGTTCAGGCACAGAACCAGGGTCCAGCCATTTCCTGGGAGCAGCCTCAAGTTCCACCACCTCTTGCTGCCAAGCGCCTCTGGCCTGAATGACCCGCTAGACCCATGCGTGGCTCACACCTCGCCTCTGGGGAGTCTTCCCCATAGTTCAAAACCAGGGCTGGCCTGAGTTTTATTCCCTTTCCCAAGCAAACAGTTCTGCCCCATTGTTGTGTGTGTGTGTGTGTGTGTGTGTGTGTGTGTGTGTGTGTGTATGCGGGTGCATGCATGTGTGCGTGCATGCATGCGTATTGCCTCACAGAATACTCATCTCCATGGCTGTCCAGCAAAGCAGGCTCCTTGACGCCAGGAACCGGAGCTGACTCACTTTTACATGTTCAAAACTTAAAGTAGGGAAATAAGCACAGCCGTCCAAGGCGGGGGAGGGGTTAAGTCAGCTGTCCTCGCTCCCAGCTAGAGGTCTTGTTTCAAGCCTTGAGCAGAGCTCAGAGAAGCGGGTGATGACATGTGAATGCAGATGCCCACAGAGCCCAGAGGCTTCGGATCCACTGGAGCTGGAGTTCCGGTGTTGTGAGCCTCCTGTGTGAGATGTGGAATCAGACTTGGTCCTCTGCAAGAGCAGTCTGCTCTAATGGCTGAGCATTCTCTTCAGCTGGAAAGTGATCTTAAAAGGTGTAAAATTATGGCAATGCAATTTAAACATATACGAAATAGAATGTCCAGCAATATAACTGCCCTCTGTTCTTGCAGCTCCTCACACCACACCCTCTGGGAAGGGGGAGAGCCCCCCCTCCCGCATGGTCTGCTGTGCTGTTATGTAAGGGAATGAGAAAGTGCTGTTCCCGACCCAACGAATAACAAGTCAGACCCTTACACAGCGTGACTGACAGGCCTTACAATCTTATCCCGGGGAGAACAATATCAGAGACTATTTTTATTCATCCCAGCATTTAATCCTCTTTCCTCAGTAATTACTGGATGGCACTAATTTCTATGGGTTAATTATATATTCCCACCAACAGAATAGGTTTCTCTTTAGTTTTGTTTTATTGAATTCATGAAGCCATCGCAGAGGAATATTACAGCCAAATGAAAAGTTGTTTCCCCACTGAAAACCGACTTATTTTCCTCAGAAGATTTGCTGTGCAGGAACACATCTTACCCCGCCCTTGGGGCTACAACAGAGTCTTTGTCTCTCTGTTGCTGCTTTTCCTGTTTCTAATTTGGTGGCGTATCTACTGCGCACACGCTAACAGCGGAGCACTCAGCCACGGAGACAGACCTGCAGCCTGTAAACGCTGCTGTGTGCACCACTGCCTGTGCTGACATAGGTGCTGACACTACACTGCTCTACTGACCTTTTTCAGTCTTTGGGCAGGTATTCCCTTAGAAAGCCCATGCTCCAGGGCTGAGAAGGGCTCAGTGAGCAGACCGCCTGTTACAGAAGCATGAGGACCTGAGTTTGAATCCCAGGCATCCGCATTAAAGCCAAGTGTGGTCCCAAATGTCTGGGAAGATGGTGGCAGGAGGACCACTGGATCTGGCTGGCCAGCCCGTCTAACCACTCAGGGAACTCTGGGTTTAGTCAGAGACCTTGTGTCAAAATGAGGTACAGAACCACAGCGGAAGACTCCTGACATTAACCCACCCTCCCCTTCTTTCTTCCCTCCTTCTCTCTCTCTCTCTCTCTCTCTCTCTCTCTCTCTCTCTCTCTCTCTCCCTCCAACACCTCTTCCCATGCTTAGCGCTCACCTCTCCTAAGAACCATACCACAGAAAACCAAGAGAGAGCATGTTTTGAGAGACTAAATGAGATCACTATGTTAGGTTCTGTCAGCCATCCAGCCGCACAAGTGTCTACAGTGCACCTACTTTATACCAAGACCCCGCAGTGGGCACAGTTCTCCACGCTTGTCCTCTGCTGACAGCAGATAGAAATACTTTCCGAAAATATAACTATAGTATTAAAGAATCTATTTAGACTACTGGCCAGTTTTGTTTTACTAAGAAATTAAGAGATTTCCAAGTAGAAGGCATGCCATGTAGAGAAAAAACAAACAACCCTTATTTAATTGTCTTGGAGGCCATGAGCAGACAGCCCGGGACGCGACACCGCCCTGGCCCCTAGCTCCCATGGCCGGCTCTGCTTACTATCTGTACACTGCTGACTGATGACATGGAGGAACACGGAAACATGGCTGGAGCAAGAGCTGGGGCAGCAGTGAGCAACTGAAAGACACAACCGGCTCCTGCCGCCTCAGCTCTACATGCCTTCTTAGAACAGTGTTGAGAAGTGTCTGCTGGGCACAGTGCTGTGTGGCTGAAACCCCAGCGCGAGAGAGTCATGAGTTTGAGGTAGCCTGAGCTACACAGTGAAATCTTGCCTCAGCAAATGGAGAGCTGGAAATGTAGACCAGCGGCAGAGCGCCTGCCTGGCAAACACAAGGCTCTGGGTTTGGTCTCTGGCACGGAAAGGCATAAAGTCAATCAACAGGCCTTTTTAATGAAACGGTGAAGAAGAAGGCTCCTGGTGATCAGTGCGGTATGCTGCTTAGGACATGAGAAGTTTATCACACACATGTATTGCCTCGTCCCCTCTACTCAGAGTCTGGGAGACAAAGACAGCACCACCAGTGCCTTAGTGGCTTATGGTTGTCAATCTTGGACACAATTTCTTTGTAATTTCTTAACTTGAAAAAGGAAACGGGCTTATCTTTTACTAAAATAATGTACTACACGCTCTCTGTTCCTGAGATACTGTGACACTGAGGTGCTGACTAGAATTTTCCAACCACCATTCTCGGGGAAGTGGGCAAACTGCTACCCCTCATGGCTTCTATTCTGTTTCCGTGTTTCATGTGAGTTGTTCCTCTTCTTCACCAAAGTGCTTCTGGTTTCCATCTCTTTCTATGTTCAGCATTTAAAACCTGTTACTGCATTGCAGCATGGGCCCCAACCCTGGGGTCCAGCGAAGCACTGTGGAAGGCACCTGTAATCCCAAAGATTCAGGAGGCTGAGGCAGGAGGATAGCTTGAGCCCAGGAGATGTAGCAAATTACTTGGGTGACTTAGAAAAACTGGATCTCAGAACCAGAAACTATGATACATCGTAAAAGATTTCTATTGCTTTTAGACTTTATACCAAGTAGCAGTTTCAGTAACTAAGGTTATAATAGCATCTAAATAAAGCAAAAATGTATTTCTTTCTTTTAAGAAATAGTATTGACAAAAGTTTACAGTAATGACACATCTTCCCAGCTAGCCATGTGACTCCCAGGAGACTTCAGACACCAGTCAGTTCTCCAGCAGAACCTCTCCCTCGGTCTTCAAGCTGATTGCCTCTGCCTCTGCTTCAGTACTTAAATAAAATAGCATTTAGTGTATGCATTGCCAAGTGTGAGATAGTGTGAAATCACAGGCATTGCTTCTTCCTCTGCATTGTCTCACTTCACAACACAAGGAGCGAGAGTAAGACACCCTTCAGCCGGAAAGTCTGGGAGACAGCTGTCGGCGATCCAGTGATTCACGGGCCCTTCTAGCAAAACAGCGGAGAACAAGAAAGGACTTGCTTATCCCACATAACCTCCTACAGTTCCAGGCAGTGTTCTGGGTGCTGAGGACAGTCAAGAACAGAAGATGAAAACATTCTCGTGCTTATGAACTTAGTGGAGAGAGAGAAGGCAGTTAGTATTGGGTATCCCGGCAAAGGCTGGGTCAGAAGTGGTGGGAGGAGCCAGACCTACATGGCTAGCTACTTATGGACTCAGTCAGGAAATGCCTGCCTGATAACTTATAAAAGGCCTGAGTGGCCCAGGGCCAATACTCCTCGCATGTGCACACACACACACACATGGCTGCATGTGTTCAGAGCTCATTCTGTCTGCACAGCTTGCAGGTTAGTCTGATAAAGTCTACCTGCCAGGACTAGAAACATGGGTACACTGCTGTATCACAATATATTCTTCTTGTATTTCTTCTATATGATAGTTAGGACAGTACGCTCGTTTATGATGCACAGACCACGGATTCAATTCTCAGCATCACAAACAGACAGTGAAAGAAGAGTATATATATGCTGGGGGTTCATTTCTTCTGGGTTCTCCTAGTGGGGTTCCCTACTCACAGTGAATAGGAGGGGTCAGACTGAAACGCAAGAAGCAATAAATTACTACAGCTGTAAAAGCATTACAAGGGAAGCCTCAGATATAGGCATGGAAGGCAAGGCATTTAGACAGAAAGGCCCGAGAAGAGCTCCCCAGGATCTCCAAGGTGAGCAGCCTTGAGGTGGTATTGACGCACGGCGCAGTCCATTCCAGACCAGACCAGCTGCTACACAGGAAGCAGTGGCCACATGGCAGTGAGCACCTACCATACGGGATTCTGCAGAATGACAGGCAGAACGGGCCTGAGAAACCGGAGGGAGGGAGCAAACTATTTTCTCTATCGTTGGAGGGTTTTAGAGTTTCCATTAACAAAAGGAGTTTTTAAAATACTTTCATCCTCCTTCCCCGTCAAGATTCCTACACATTCTTTGGCTCAGTTTAGCTAATGGCAAGCAATACCAGCACTCCAAAGCACTGGGAAATGTCCTTAAAATAAAGCTAAAATATTACTTAGCATCTCGACCCAGTGCTGCCGCACTAACAAGGTCCTCTCACTAATGCCTGCATAATGGCAGTGGTTTCCAGGTTTATTAAAAGGTTGGGAAGGGAATATAATGAAGAGTTGGTGTGAGAGGCCACTGAGGGCTCTTAAAAGAATCTAAAAATATGAAACACTCGTGGCTACTCGATTCTGTCTAAATGAACAACTGACCATGATTATATTGTCACAGATTTTATATGGCCAGGACATCAGTTAAAGTGTCTGGAAGGTTTGGGTCTCTTGATTAATTTATTTTTAAGATTTAGTGGGGTCAGGGGATCACACATGTATATGCAGGTGTATATAGAGGCCAGAGGAAAACACCAGTCATGCTGTTCCACCATCGTCTGCTTTTTCTCTTGAAACAGATTCTCTCACTAAATCTGGAGGTAAGACGGTGACCAGCAAGGCTGAGGAATCCTCCTGTCTCTGCCTCCTGTCTATGCTGCAATTATAGGCACAGTCATGCCCTGTATTTTTGTGTGAGTTTTGGGGGATCTTAACTCAGGTCCTCATGTTTATGCAGCAAGTACCCATCTCTCTGGCCCTTTAACTCCTTTTAAAGCATCAAAAATTAGTGGCAAAAATTATATTCAGCTGAGCACAGTAGCTTGCATCCTAGTTCTGGTTACTTGGAAAGAGTCCAGAGAATCATTTGCGTCTATGAGCTCAGGGTAATCCTGGATACCCCACAGTGAAAGTCAGGGGGTATCTCCAAATTTAATTGTTTCAATTTTTTAAAATGCCAATGTTTCTTATAGAATTAAGTGAAAAACATCAGTCAAGTTTTAGCCTTGCCAATATCCTGTTCAATAATACACAATGTTGAAGTGCCCAGGGGCACAGCAAAGAAACACTGCCTGCCAGACTTCCCTAGTGGCCCCATGACCTTTGACATCAACCAGTGTGGCACCACACTTTCTGATGGACCCTAAAGTGATATTATAGCAGAGCGAGATCACACTAATCCAGACTGAAGGCGGGGACTCCAGGGGACTTCCTCACTGACTATGTCACTCCAGTGTGCGGTGGGAAAACAATCCAATCTTAGGGAAGAAAAGCAGAGCAGCAGGTTCAAAGGCAGCCTGGCTCCACGCAGTGAGTGGTGGGATGGAAAGACCTTCTACAGCAGATTCAAATTTTACTCTAAAGCCAATCCAATGTCCAAGATAATACCTGGATCTTTGCACACATGTGCAGACAGGCCCCGTGTGCAGAGCACACCATCCACTCTTCTCTTAACTAAAGGAAAATGCAAACTACATACCTAGTGTATGCAAGATTCCTATTATTTTTGGTGCTGGGGGCTGGATCCAGGATCTTACGTTAGGTATACCCTCTACTACTTACCCTACCCATTGAACCAGGTACTCTTCTGTGGCTGGGACCAAATACCTTATGAGAGTTTAGGGGGCTGGGGCGACGAAGTGTTGCCTTATAAACATGCACTAGAGTTCAGAGTCCCAGCACTCACATAGAAACATGCAGGCATGGGAGCAATGCGGAACCCCAGCATTAGGAACAAAGACAGGGAGAACTTCATGGCAGGGCGGCTAGCAAAACTAAGTGGAATTATGGAATTAGTGGTGTCTGCATTCAGCAGGAGACTTCCCCACTGAGGAAGGCACAAGCTATCAGCTCAGAATCTATTCTCTCTCTCTCTCTCTCTCTCTCTCTCTCTCTCTCTCTCTCTCTCTCTCACACACACACACACACACACACCATGCACACATGCACACATGTACATTCACCCCACTTATGTACATACATGAACAAAAACAGAAAGCAGCAACAATTTAGGGCAAGAAAGACTTTTAGCACACAGCTTCATGGCAGGGGAGGAACTGGTGTGGTTTGAGTCTAGGACTTCCTGTTCCATGGAGGGGATAGGGCCTGAAGCCCTGTAGGTCTAGAAACACCACCCCCAAGTGCCACTTCCTCCAACTAGGCCCATCCCCTAAAGGTTCCCCAACCTCCCCAAACCGAACTACCAACTGGGGCAATGTGTTCCAACACGCAAATCTGTGGAGATATTTCCCACCCCAACTGTAATAGCTCCAAGAACCTTCACTGGGATTTTCCTGCCCTCCTTTGGTCCATCTGAAGTGTGGATGCTACCTTCCCGGAAACCCTCCTGCTAGTATTCTAAAGCTGTTTTGCCACTGCTGAAAGGCCTGCTCTCAAACACAGCTGCTCATACTTGCCCTCACTTGGTAAGAAGACTCCCTGGCTCTGACCACTTTATTCCTGATAAAATAAAAGATGTTTGCTGGAGGTCTGTAGTTCCTGCTTTGGCAAGCAGCATGCGAAAGGAACAATGGAGGCCACAGGAACAGGGAGGAGTTGGTAAGCACATAAAATATGACAGGATCTCAAAAATACAGACTCCGCCTTTCCTTTAAACATGACAAAAGAGTGAATCCTTCCCCCCATCCCTGGGCGCCACATGAACCATCAGCAGGACACCTGGAGCCCCCACCAGGGCCTGAAGAGACAGTGGCCCAGGAACCCTTACACAGGCATAGCTGCACGAAGAGTCTGGCACCAGTCATGACTGACGGCAGTAATTTAGGGGACGTCTGTGTAACCATCTTTCACAGGCTAAGCGTTAGGAGAACTTTGTGCTCCATCATGTCTATGCCACCCATAGTCCTGTTTCCACACGAGAATCATCCTTTGGATCATTTTGGTTTTTTTGGTTTTTGGTCTGACAGAGGCCATCTCTTTATAAACAGGAGTATGTTGTGTGGTACATATACAGAAAAATGAAGAGATTTCACGCTGTATAAAATAGAGCACCTTACTCCAGGCAATCATCACTGTGTCTAAGAAGGGCTCTGAGATGACACTTTGCTGTCCCAGACTCAGCCAACACAGGAAAGAAGCGAGGATCCTGTGAGGACCTTAGTAGATGTCACATTTTCTAGCTTTTCTTCATCCCAAGAGCCTGACAGAAGAGACAGTCTGACAACACGGTACCCTCGATCCTGTGTCCTCACCACCCACAGTGTGGCTCAGGACACAGGTGCAGGGCAAGTCAGCCGGCTGTGGTCCTGATCAACCTCCCTGAGCTGACTTCCACTCTGTCGAATGGGAACTCTGAGGCCTCCACTCTCTCCCCCTCACTGCTGTGTACAGAGGAGCTGAGAAAGTCAAACGTAGCAACTCTTAAACCACTTTACCCTTTCCCATGAGCCCCCGTGAGTTCCAGCAGCTCCCGAGCTCAGTTCTGCAGGGTTTGGTTGCAGAAGGCTACGTGCCCTTCCCAATACCAGCTTCACTGGAAAGATCTGTCCCTACGCTGGAGACCTCAGCCTAAGCCTCAGCCCTGTTCTGCAGCATCTTTCTCCACTGTGATTTCTTCTCATAACCACGGTGTCTCTTCTAACTCTTCCTCTTACCCTTTCCCTACAGTCTTTGCCGCTTGGCTCCTACCAGTGACAGAACATACACGTGACTGTGCACAGGGCACAGCCTGGACCATCGTGACATTGACCACAAGGGACACAGCACCCAAACCTGACAGAAGCTGGGTGACGTCTATCCAGTCAGAAGTGCAGGGTTCTGTGTTTGTGTGTAGAATGTAGTTTTTCCACACCATCATGAGTGCATGACCTCACTTGTACACATTTAATACACTAAATCCCCCAAGTTCAGTCTGGGGTTGGGGGCAAATCAACTTTTAGATTTACCATCACTGCAATGTAAATTTAAACAATCTCAGAGATATTACAGTATAGATTTTCTTTATTTTCTCTCCCATTTATTTTGAGGCAGGATCTTAGTATGTAGGCCAGGCTGAACTGGAACTCACAATCCTCCTGCCTCACCCACCTGAGTGCTGGGATCCCAGATATATACTACCATACTTGGCTGAATCCTCTTTATCAGACACCAGCATGAATGTCTACGGTACTGACAGTGCAGCTGGTCAAGTCCTCTCTAACACCCTGTTTTTCCCTTGAAGCAGCCTGCTTCTGCCGAGCAAAACACTTCATAAATCTTCCAGCTTATCCATCAACCCACCCCAAAGCTCCCAGATGATGTCGCTGTTCTCTGACGTGTAACTGTTTCATTTGACTCTATTGTATATATTTTTTCATAATTCAAAAACTGTTTTGGGCTGGTGAGGTGGTGCAGTGGGTAGTGGCACTTGTCACCAAGCCTAACCACCTGAGTTTACTCCCTGTAACCCCCATGGTGTACATGCTAAACACATACATATATACACACAATAGATAGATAAATGCAATAAACTCAAATAAAAATATATTCAGCTGGTTTTCCCTGCCCCCTTAAAAATATTTCTAGCTCCAAATAAACAAACAAAAACTTTTCTGTCAGAGGACCCTAATTTCTAATGGCTGAAGACTCCTTATATTGAAGGAATCACTTATCTGTAAGATGCCCAAGTCTCCTGAAAATCTTTCCTGTAAGAAGAATCACCCTTGAAAAGGGAACACTTCTGCATTGCTGGTGGGAATGCAAACTGGTACAATCCCTTTGGATGTCAGTGTGGCGATTTCTCAGAAAATTAGGAAACAACCTTCCTCAAGACCCAGTAATACCACTTTTGGGTATATATCCAAAGGATGCTCAATCATGCCACAAGGACATGTGCTCAACTATGTTCATAGCAGCTTTGTTTGTCATTGCCAGAACATGGAAACAATATAAATGTCCCTCGACTGAAGAATGGATAAGGAAAATGTGGTACATTTACACAATGGAGTATTACACAGAAGAAAAAATTAATGACATCTTGAATTTTGCAGGAAAATGGATGGAGCTAGAAAACATTATTTTGAGTGAGGTAACCCAGACACAGAAAGACAGTTATCACATGTACTCACTCATAGGTGGTTTTTAAACACAAAGCAAAGAAAGCCAGCCTATAAATCACAATCCCAAAGAACTCAGACAACAATGCAGACACTAAGAGAGACTTACATAGATCTAATCTACATGGGAAGTAGAAAGTAGAAAAAGACAAGATCTCCTGAGTAAATTGGGAGCATAGGGAACTTGGGGGAGGGTTGAAGGGGTTAGGAGAGAGGCAGGAAGGGGAGCAGAGAAAAATGTAGAGCGAAGAAGAAGAAGAAGAAGAAGAAGAAGAAGAAGAAGAAGAAGAAGAAGAAGAAGAAGAAGAAGAGGAGGAGGAGGAAGAGGAGGAGGAGGAGGAGGAGGAGGAGGAGGAGGAGGAGGAGGAGGAAGAGGAGGAGGAGGAGTCACCCCACCAACTGCCCTGGGGACACACAGAGAGACCACTTTCTGAATTTCCTTGGGGACACGGGGGGGGGGGGGGGCTGCCCTGTTCTATGCTTGCCCTGCATTCCATTGGATGGTCAGCCTCTTCAGAGGTGCTCTGCTGTGGGCAGCTCCTCTCAGGCCAGCCTGCCTGCAGCTGTCCACCCAAGCATACCACACGCAGCTGTCTAACCTTTGCATAGCTGGCAACTTCTGCAAGGGTCCAGCTGAGCAACCCTGTGGGTTTGTAGGATTACTGCCCCCCATAAGGAACAGGTGTAATGAAAGAACTTCAGAGTCCATGACAATCACTTCATTTTGACCAGGGCACAGCTGCTACATACACACATGTTTTTTTCAAGAATTCTGATGTTTACATTTTCAGCAGGCTTTTGAAAGAATGTAAATTATGAGGCTGCAATTAAAATGTATAATTACCCAGCATGAGAGGATATGTACACCAGTGTTATATGATCTTCATTTTTTCAAAGCCAGTAATTGGTAACCAGTACCAAGTCAAGTACTCACTGTGAAATAGGCAGAGTAGGTTAAAACCTAAAAATTAAAGTCTCTATTTCTTTGAACCACAATATTGATGGTAACAAATTTCAAAAGAAAGGTGAATCACTAAAATGAAGTTTTTCCTTGTGAAATTTGATCATGACAGAATCAAAGTCCCGGGGATTTAAAAAATAAAAATTAACCCAGATATGGTAATCCCTAGCATTTGGTTAAGAGGCCAGCATAGGCTACATAAGGTCCTGTCTGAAAAACTAGAAAGTGTTTAATTTTTTCACTCACCTAGTGTGGAGAACTTCAACAATAGCAGTCTTTTTTAAAAAAAATAATTTATTTATATTTATTTTATGTGCATTGATGTTTTGCCTGCATGTATGTCTGTGTGAGGGTGTCAGATCCCCTGGAACTGGAGATACAGACAGTTGTGAGCTGACATATTGTTGCTGGGAATTGAACCCGGGTCCTCTGAAAGAGCAGCCAGTGCTCTTAACCTCTGAGCCATCTCTCCAGCCCCAACAACAGCAGTCTTTAAGAGGTTAGAAAATGACAACTCCACTTGCACATATCTACTGTGTCATTGTTATAAAGGTGGGCACTCCAGAAGCCGAGGCAGGCACACAGCCAGTCTCTCAAGCTGTAGGTTCGTCACCCAGCTCATCACACTTGTTCAGGTGCAGTATTCGTCCTATTACATTAAGGTTTCATCAACTAATTGTTATAGTCTGATGTGTTGAATTGGTTGCTGTACCCAGGGCCTAACAACTCACAGTTCACGCAGCCAGAAGAGAAACTAATGCTGAGATCCTGACCTTTGCCACAACAGGGAACCTGGAGGACACTTTCTTAAGTGAAATAAAACAGAACCAGTATATTACAAAATCTCACTTATCTGTAGAATTACAAAAGACCAAGAGATGATAGGAAATAAGATAACAGAGGAGGAGAGATGGCTTGATACAGGACTAAGAGCACAGGCCTGAAGAGCAGGTGCACAGGACAAGTCTACAGCGCTGATGTAAATTATAAGCTTCATGGCATTTAATGTTTATCAAATAAGTAGTAATGTTTGCTTCCCTTGTCACAAAAAGTAATTATGGAAGCAAATACATGTTAATTTGCTTTACTATAGTAACCACTTCACTATCTGTATATACCCCAAAATACCATCATGTAAAACTCAAATATATAACACTAAATAAAGTTTTAAAAAAGAAAATCAGGACAGAAAAAAAGGAGAAGGAGAAACCATCTACAGGTTATTTACAAAGACAGGAGAAGCCCCCAGCATGAGCTTTAAAAAAATCTCAACATGTAGACAACATTTTATTACCAATAATAAATATCCCCAAACATGAAAATGATTCACAACAGTCTTTGAAGAGAAAATTCTTCTAAAAGGTGGAAATAAAACAAACATAAAAACTTGAAGTTAGTGACAGAACACTGAGCTGTTAACATCGAGTGCCAAGGGAGGACAGTACTGTAGACACACAGCACGAGAGTCCATCAACACGCCTGTACACACACACACGCACGCACACGCACACACACACGCACACACACGCACACACACACACACACACACACACATCAGGTCTCTGGTTCAGTTCACCCTAAACAGGTGGCTGATATTCTCTATCAATGTAACAGAGTCACTAGTGCAGATGAAGAGGTGTTCCTGTCCCCAGGAAGCTCCTCACAGGGACCCACACCCTGAAGCATGAGCAAAGTATCTGGGCTTTTCATAATCTGTCAACATTTCAAAATTATCAACTATCTAAACCAAATGTAGATTTGCAAAAAGAACCACATAGACTCATTTGCCTGCTTCTAACTTCATTTTTTAATTGTATTTACTTATTTTATGTGCCTGCGTGTATGCTGTATGCTACATGTGTGCCTGATACTTGCAGACTCCAGAAGAAGGCACTGGATCCCATGGAACTGGAGTTACAGATGGTTGTGAGCTGCCTTGTAGGTGCTGTGAACAGAACTCAGGTCCTCTGGAAGAGCAGCCAGTGAGTGTCATTGCTGAGCCATCTCTCCAGTCCCTGTCTGTCTATAAGTTCAAATGCACAGACCTGTCATTTTGTCCTCCCTAGGGAGGGTTTGAGGTTGCATCTGAGGGAAAGCTAGGTGAGACTGGGAGACCAGGCTAGCCCCTGATCTCTCCACACTCCAAGCTACACTCCCCGAGCCCCCTTCCTTGCCCTATATCAAACCATCTTGCACACACTGGTGACACATACTGAGTTTACTCCCAACTACTAAGAGGCCCTGCATATCTACAAGTATTTTTCTGAGAAAACTAGATTGCTGTGCCATGCTGTCATAGCACCAAGGATGGACAGCACGCATGCATCTTCGTGTGTAGGACAAACAAGGGATATGGGCTTCCTCTTGGAAATGCAAGCAACACATGAAGGCATTTCCCTGAAGAGCAGACCTATGAAAGGGAACCTAACAGCTTAACGACTATAGCCTGTCCAGAGGTGCAAACATCCCACAACATCTTCCCCACGGCAGAAGCCTAAGTATCGCTGTGTTGGGGCAGACCAGCGTGTAAGAGCATGGCCACCATCAGAACGTGCTCACTGTTTTCAAAGCTGGCATTCCACAGAAAGAATAAAGATGCCCCGTGACTGCTTATCCCAGAAGATTTTACTCGAAGGAGACCTTTCTTTAAACTTGCATCCATCTGGACCGTAATAGTATCACAGCTAACAGTAAGACAGTAACAAAAAGTGTGGGTGCGCGCCAGCCACTGTTCTAAAGGTCTGTGTGTCTTATAAGTCAAACTTACCTTGGTTAAGTGGGGAACACATCCCAATGAGTTATGTGCTAATTCTACCATCATCATAGAAAACTGAGACAGAGAGGATAGCTGGCTTGCTCACGGTCACACAGGAAGAGCTGCGGCCAGGACCTCAGCCGGTCCATCAGTTCTTAAATCTGAAATCAGGGTTCCCAAGAGGAATGGCTTCCCTTCCCCCACTCCTCTTGTTCTCCCCTTCTGAAAGCTGAAGTGTCTCCTTCCAAGAGAGTTTCCCTACAAAGGATACAAACCACAAAAGAAGTTAAGAGCCACCACCATCAACCCTGCCAACACTGTGTAACTTTGCCTCATTCTGTGCTACGGCAACACAGTACAAGACAACCATTTCAGGGAGGAGAAAAATTGGGCTTGGAAAGATTGGCAATCAGCAATTTGTCCAAGGCAAATGGCAGGCTAGACTTTTAACAGTCTGGCTCCAGAGCCAGCTTTTTGCCATTGCCGTTGTTTTAAATGCTCTGCCGCCCTGACTTTTGAAATCGACAATTTATATTTCCTCTGGATGGAAATGGGAAAATAACAAAGAGGTCAAATGCTATATTACAAAGGGGATGTGGAGCACCGGGCAAAAAAATTCTCCCTGCTCCACCCCCACTTGCTCAGAGGTCAAGCAAGGATTTAAACAGTTGGTTTCTCTGTGGTCTCCCATGGAGTCCCCCTGAGGAAGGCAGAAGAAGCAATGGCAACCCTGTTTTATAAACCTCAAAGTCATATAAACCTCAAGGTCAAACCCCTCAAGGTCATACTTCAGAACTCCCATGATAGCCCGGCATTTCAACTTCTTTTGGAAGTTGAGGCAAGAAGATCAAGAAGACTCGAGGTCAGTTCAGGCTATAGGGAGACCCTGTCTCAAAGCAAGCAAGCAAGAAAATAAATTCAAAAGAAAAAAAAAGAAAAGAAAAAGAAGAAAGAGAGAGAGAGAGAGAGAGAGAGAGAGAGAGAGAGAGAGAGAGAGAGAGAGAAAGCACAAGTCTCAACAGTAAGGTTTGTGGAGAATGTATTTCTATTGATGAAAGGGCTGCCCGAAGCATCTTGGAACTGCAGTTGAGTCTCCGTTCCTTGGCATGGCAGTCTGGGCCACACATCAGCTCCTCCGACATTGAAAAGTTGACTATCTGAGATGAGACAGCATGGAATATTCTTAATAAACATTATATGAGCTGAATGAAGAGCCTTCCAATACTGAGCACTTGATCCTTCTCTGCACACATTATCTTGTCTGACCTATAGCTGTGAATGCGGGGGCTTTCTATAAATCTGTAGGTCCTATGACATGACATTTCTCCCGTGAACTCACAGCAGCTGTGGTTATACACAGACAGGCCACTTAATGTTGCTGGGGGAGGCGAAGTCAACTTTCTCCAGCAGTGTGGCCACTGTTAAACTACCCGTGCTCTAGTAAATAATCCCTCATCCATGTTCATGCAAGCAACTCTAAACTCAGTGGGTCACAAGAAAAGAAAAAGAAAAGAACAACAACAAAAGTCAAGAAAATAAGAAGTAGGACTTGTGAAGAACGGGTTCAGTAGAGCTGAATAAGACCAATGGGAAGCAAAAAAAATACATTATACGTGTTCAAAAATGAAGAAATGCCCAGGATCTTCCTCTAGAAAGGTAGAGCAGACCCTCCCTCTTGTCCACAATCCAGGCTGTTTCTCCAAGGCAAGACAAGGAAGCACTTTCTACCAACATAGCACAGGCGGCTTCTATCTGTCAGCAGATAGAGGCCATGCTCCTCAAGCCCCTAAAAATAACCCCAATTTGCTAACAAGTCAGAATAGAAAGGCTGATTTTTGAAGGAATCATTTATTCATGCTTGCTCTGTATAGAAAGCCATACAGGAAGAAATCCACACTAATAGAGAGCTACCCTAGCATAGTACCACAGTCACAAAGGGTCACACCAGCAGAGAGACATGCCAGCAGACAGCCACACCAGCAGAGAGCCACACTAACAGACAGCCACATTAGCAGAGAGTCATACTAACAGACGGCCACATTAGCAGAGAGTCACACTAATGGACGGCCACACTAGCAGAGAGTCACACTAATAGACAGCCACACCAACAGAGAGTCACACTAACAGACGGCCACATCAGCAGAGAACCACACTAACAGATGGCCACACTAGCAGAGAACCATATTAACAGACAGCCACACTAGCAGAAAGCCACACTAACAGACAGCCACAATAGCAGAGAGTCACACTAGCAAATGGCCACACTAGCAGAGACTCACACTAGCAGAGAGTCACACTAACAGATGGCCACATTAGCAGAGTCACACTAGCAGAGAGCCACACTAGCAGAGACTAATACTAGCAGAGAGTCACATTAGCAGAGTCACACTAGCAGAGAGCCACACTAGCAGAGACTAATACTAGCAGAGAGTCACATTAGCAGAGTCACACTAGCAGATGGCCACACTAGCAGAGACTCACACTATCAGAGTCACACTAGCAGAGAGTCACACTACCAGAGTCACACTAGCAGATGGCCACACTAGCAGAGAGTCACACTAGCAGATGACCACACTAGCTGAGAGTCACACTATCAGAGAGTCACACTACCAGAGTCACACTAGCAGATGGCCACACTAGCAGATGACCACACTAGCAGAGAGCCACACTAGCGGAGTCACACTAGCAGATGACCACACTAGCAGAGAGCCACACTAGCAGATGACCACACTAGCTGAGAGTCACACTATCAGAGAGTCACACTACCAGAGTCACACTAGCAGATGGCCACACTAACAGATGACCATACTAGCAGAGAGCCACACTAGCGGAGTCACACTAGCAGATGACCACACTAGCAGATGACCACACTAGCAGAGAGCCACACTAGCAGAAGACCACACTAGCAGAGAGTCACACTAGCAGCCACATAATACCCAGGTTGCATTGTGCCTCTGCTTTCACAGAACTTAGTAATAGTTCTGCAAACCCAATACCCTTAAAAGGACTAACTTTTTAAATGTACTGGTGCCATTTATTTTGTTGCTTATGTCCTCATAGCAAATTTCTCTCAAAACCTGGGATAAAACAAAACTGGCAGTCTCCCGAAAGCTGGTCTACAACTTTGACCCAGCTGAGAAACTGAGTGCTAGGTGTGCAGTTCAAAGATCAGTCTCCCTCTCGAGAGCTCTGCTACTGCTATGGAGGAAATGTATCCTCTTCCCTCTCTGTCTACTTTGGTATTTTTATTGGATGCTCAGTGCCTTTTAAAAAACTTACATTTTTATTGTTAAACACTGCAAAGGGTTTTGAAGAATAAGGCTTTCACCATCACCTCTTTCTAAGGCTGATAACGGATTCTACAAGTACATGTTGGTCCCTTAGACAGCTACATCTCGGGAAATGAGGGCCAATCTGCGAGAACACGACCACATTCCAGTCCTAGCTAGATGAAGCATCATGTGTGTGATACGAAGGAAGCAAAAAGAGAACCAAGTAGATGATGTCAAGGCCATATGCTTGGATGCAAACACACTGAGCCAGAAATCGTGAGAAGGAAACCAGTTGTCGGAAGTCTGACTCCAGCGGAGCCCACTGGTTAGCAGGAGAGCCACCAGGCAGCCACACTACCCACAGATGCACGCGGTGCACACGGAGCACGGGCCAGAGCAGGGAGGTGCAGCAGGGAGGTGCTGTTCCAGGGCTCCTGTCTGTTCTCGAGTAGAAAATAAGGAATGGGAGAAGTAGTCCACAAACGCCATCTTGTTCTAGCATTTTAAGACTTTTGAAACAAATCCAGAACAGGGCGAAAGACGCACAATGTGGAGTCGCTTCTTCATTTACACACTGAATGGAAAAGTCTCTGAAGGGGTGTTTTAAGGAAAGGAGCAAGCAAGACAATCTATCAGGTGCAAGAATGTTGTGAGATATTTGATTACACTTTGTAAAGATACGCCACTGTGATTTGGTTTAACGAAAAGCTAAATGGCCAACAGACAGGCAGGAGGTATAGGCAGACCTTCTGGAGGAGGAAAGGCAGAGTCACCAGTCAGACATGGAAAGGAAATAGGAGGTGCAAGATGGAAGAGAGGTAACACCATGTGGCAGAACATAGATCAATATAAATGGATTAATTTAAGTTGAAAAAGTTAGTTAAGAACAAGTCTAAGCTAAGGTCAAGTACTGCGGAATATTAATTGAAGATGTGTGGTACATTTGTTTATGCTGTGAAACATTTGTTTAATAATACAAAGATGTGTTCCATTCATTTATGTTGTGTTTGTCTAACTCGGAGAAGCTGTGTTACTTTGTCAGTCTAAAACACCTGAGTAATCTAATAGAGCACTGAATGGTCAATAGTTAGGCGGGAGAGAGAAACAGGCAGGACTGGCGACAGAGAGAACAAAGAGGAGAAGAAGAAACAGGGAGTAAGAAAAGGAGGGTGCCAAGGACCAGCCACACAGTCACACAGCCAGACACGGAGTAAGAAGGAATGAAAAGATATACAGAGGCAAAAGGTAGATGGGATAAATTTAAGTTGGCTAGAAATAATTCAAGCTAAGGCTGGACATTCATAAGAAAGGATAGCCTCCATGTCATTATTTGGGAGCTGGTTGTCAGAACAGAGAAAGACTTGCTACATGAGAAGAAGGTATCAGAACACCTACTTGTAGCTAATTTTACCTTAGAAGATAAAATATGAGTCAGGGAGACAGCTCAATTGGTTAAGGGTGTTGCACATGTGCCTCTCCATGCACATACTCAATAAACAAATGTACTAAAAGGGCAAGAAACACAGAATTTATAAGGCACCAGCAGTCCACATTTAGGCTACACGTGGCAGAACTGGGCATGGTTAGTGGCCCCTCGGCCACCTCTTTGGTGCACTTTGGTAAGAATCTGTGACAGTTTGACTGTAATCTGTTCCCCCACAGGGCTGACCATGGGTCTGGAATAACCAATCGCTGTGCTTTTCCCCAGGGAAGGCTGTTTCTCCCACTCACAACTCCCTTGGTTGCCTGCAGTTCTTTGTCTAGGGCTGAGGTCTCCTGAGCTTCCCCACTTCCATTCCATAGCTCCTGGTGTCACCCTGCAGGGTCACGGCAGCCCCTTATGTACCTCCTCTCATTCAGTGCACCTGAATGTCTCAGCAAAGCTTTCTAATGAACTCGACACACCACCGCAGGGGTCTCTTCTTCATACGAAAGGTCCAACCAAGTGTGTTCTTTAGTGGCATCTTGTTTTGAAGTTCCAAAAATGGAACTATATATATTTTAAAGTAGTATCTGGTAATTCCAGCTAAAGGGAAAATAATCCATTCACAACATTCCTCTGAAAACCCATGAAGCTCTTGCAGGAGGAAACAAGCTACATTCTTGTTCATTTCTTAAAAGTAGAAAGGGTACAAGAGATTCATACCCATAAATTTTAAAGATTCTGTTTCCCACTGGGAAGTCCCATGCTTCTCGAAGCCGATGCAGAATGGTTCATTCTGCGCCAGTATTTATAGTTTTAAGTGATAATAGAATAAGGCATAATTTGTCATTAGACGCATCCAAGTAAAATATATACCATCATCTTTACAAAAGGTCCTTTAATTTAATTTTAAACTTTAAAAAATAGGAATCAGGGGGTTGAAGAGATGGTTCAGTAGTTAAGAGGACCCAAGCTGGATTGCCAGGACCCACATGGCAGCTCACAGTCATCGATAACTCCAGTTCCGGAACATCATATCCCCATTCCAACCTCCACAGACACCTGGCACACATAGACACACACGCAGACAAACACCCATAGATGTAAAAATAAAAAACAGAATCAATTAAGGTTTAGATTTAAAGAAATTGTTTCCCAAGGGCTTTATTTATATCCTGTATTCAGTTCCTGAAGTGGCAATGACAGTCACCAGGTCGTAGTATGGCATCCTAACAGTGGGGGTGTGAGTGGCGGAGGAGCCTTAGAATACAAGCATCACTTTCTCACTGCTTCCTCTTCCGCTAGCTGGCGATGTCAGGCTTGGGGAGGGCTGTGGTGTCAGGTGACTAACGTGTTAACACCGGATGATGCAGCCAGCACAGCAGGCACACACCAAATCAAACAGCCAAAGCTGACAGGACCACAGACGGCAACAGCATCCAACCTCTGAAAGCAAACATGCACACTCTAATTATGGACCCAAAGGGATGTCATGTTAAATTTTCTGAACACTTTCACCTGAATCATGTGAAGGTCAGGTGTAATGGTGAATGGTCAGGCTGGATTACCAGCTACAAACTTCTGTCATCGAATGCTCTGGCCTGAGTACAATAAACATCACATAGGCTTAGACCATTTGACATAAGCCAACTGTAAACGGTGCCAACATCCTTCCGGAGTCTGGGCACCATCTGCCCGGTAAGTTATCAACTCATGCTGTCCCACCAGCAACACCATCCTGCTTCACCTCCAGCCAACTGCCAGGCCCTGGGCTTCCAGGAAGGCTTATGCTCAGTCATGTTGTTTACACGTGGTGGTGTAAACAACCACAGCAACCACAGGAACGTGCTTTCTGTTTAGAGAGCTTGAGAGTCTACAGGAGAGCCCAGGAAGAACTGCACAGCTCCCCTCCGGTCAGCCTCCGGGCCAGGGGGTTTTCTGGAAGAAGAGCTCACACCTCCAGCCCTGACAGTCCCATAGCACACACACGTTCCAATTTTGTGGAGCTGGAGAAAGTTCCTATAGACATCTCAGTGTATACAAGTCTGCCTTCCATCACCGTGACAAAATATGCAAAATAATCAACTTCAAAAGAAGGAAGGTTTACTGGTTCCTGGTTATTTAGCCTGGTACTCTGGGTCTATAGCAGCACGGTCAATTGTGATGGATCATCTCTACCTGGAATCTGGTAGAGAAAACCTATTTCCTCCATGGGAAAAGAGGGAGCTAAAGAGGAGAAGTTAAGAGAGAAGGGTCCGGGCCACAAACGCTCCTTCTGGGGCATATCTCCCATTGACCACACTTCCTTCTACCAGGCACCATCCACACAGGGCAATAGCTGGTAACACTAGGTCTTCAGAGGTCACAATAGATAAGAGTATAGCTGTTCAACTTTGAAATACTTAAAGCAAGACACAGGATGAAGAAGTTCGCCCCATTTTACTCCCATTAAAACTGGAGAAACTTTTTTTAGAATTTGGCAGCACATATCAAGACCCTGTAATAATCTCACACTTCAACCAAGTAATTCCCTAGGAGACTGTTCCAGGGAATCAGAGAAAACAAGAATAAATGTTACCCAGACAACAGCAAGATCTGCAACAGCAAAGACTAGAACCACTGGACAGAATAGGAAAACTTTTTTGGCATAAAGCTATGCACTAAATGTTAAAATCTGCAGGGTGTGGTGGCATGCAAGTTTGGAAGACAGAGGGGGGTGGATCTCTGTGAGCCAACCTTGTCTAAAAAGCGAGTTCTAGGCTAGCCACAGCTACATCGTGAGATTTTGTCTAAAAAGAAAAACAATTAAAATTTCATCAATCCTGGATGCTGCATGTAGGATAGTTACAGTTACTGTTCTCTATAGTTACAGCTAGGTGAACTTCCAAGTTTCTCAGAAAATATCCCACATAGCAGTACCTCGTGAAACTTAGATTCTATTCATACTATGTGAACACACCACTTAAAGACACTTAAGAATATGTCTGTAACACTAAACAACATTCCCATTGGCTAGGGACTAGATCAAATATTCACTAGCGTCTTTTAAACCTAAAGAAAAAAAGCAAGACAAAGGGATGCATTAGCTCCTCTAATCTATTTTTTTCTTTTTAAAATGTCACTTAAGTTTATGGCTCTCTTCCTGCTTTGGCTCAGGGTGGGGCAGGGAGGTGTGCCTCACTGATTTATCATAATCATTGCTGAAGAGACCTTTCTATGCCAAAGCACTTGGACTTGTTGCCTCGGTGCAGGGAGGACCTAATTTATAACTGGGTTCTGTTCCAAATGTACACTTGCAAGCTGGCTGCAAGGGTGGATTTTGAAGAAGGCAGTGGCTTACCAGCACAGAGGGTCATTCTGGGGCACAGTAATGGAAGGGTCAGAGCATGCCCGTGAGAGATCTGAATAGTGTCTGCAGTGTGAGACGCTGGGACAACAGACCAGGCAGAATTGAAGATTCCTAGGGAAATCCAAGGCGCCCATGAAGAAATCGTTCTCAGGCTGGAGGTGCAGCCTGCTGTAGAGCAATTGTGAAGCATACACATGGCTGTGGTCTCAGCCTCAGGGTTAAACTCTTTAAAAAAAATTCACGTTTACTGTGTGAAAGTCTCCGCACTTTTTACTCATTCATGTTTAGAGTGTGTCTCCACACTTTCTAGGCAAGGGATCATTTAGACAGCAAGGCCTCCAGTCCATGGAACCAATCACCTAACCAACCATGACTACTTGTTTGGAAGGATGCCGGGCTGGGCACACAGCTGACCACAATAACTTGTAAATGCAAATCCTTCTGCTGTGATGTGTGTGTGTTCCCCAAAAGCTTTATATTCTACACACAGGGGAGGGGGATTTTAGGGAGACCTTTATTAAAATCTATAGAACTCTATCACTAGAATAAAAAATACAAAACAAACAAAAACAACTCTAAAAACATAGTCCAAGATGGAGTGTCTGGGCCATGTGCAAGGGAAAGCCACTGCCAGCTGAGCAAGGTGCTCCATCTGGTCTACCAAGCTCCCTCCTGCCTCTCTGTTGATGCGCTTTGCATCCAGCTACAACTACTTGAGGGCACTAAACAGTGATGGGCCCCAGGGAAACCATGGAAGGAAGGATTCCTGCATCCCAGGCTCCATTCTCAGCTCTCCTAGCCTCTACAAGTGAATTTGAATGTCTAACAAGCATGGGGCAGAGAAAATCACATAATCCTGCATTTTCTGAAACAGAATCAAATCTGCCAGAGAACACTGCACGTCTTACTTTTTTTCCCTTCTTTCCAACAAAGGCGCCTCTTGAGAGCTTCCTCAGAGATACAGATACTGGTGTGAGGGTTGGTAGTGTCAGCTTAACAACATCTAGACTCACCAAAGAGACGTCTCGGGACTAAGTGGAGTGGAAAGGCCCATCCAACCCTAAGCGCCAGCAGGGCACCTGATTCAACAGCTCTGTCCGTGGGCTGGGGGTATGGATGCATAAAAGGGAGGAAGTGAGCTGAGCCCAGGCATTCTCTCTGTCTCCTGAGAGCAGGTGTAACATGATCACCATTACGTAGCTCACATTACTTCAACTTCCCTGCCATGACGGAAAGTACCCCAAAACTATGAGGCAAAAGTAAAGCCCTCTGTCCTTCAGGTGCTTTGGTTGGGTATTTTGTAAGAGTAACAAAAATGATTACATCTGAGAATATGATTGAAGAATGCTGGACTCAAGGAAGACAGGGTGAAGTGGGGTGCTGGCAGTGCCTCTGGGCACATCAGAAAGCCAGCTGGGTTCCTGTAAGCAGGTGAGAGAGAGGGCCTGGCTGGCTAAGGCAGCTCTGGACACAGTGTACATGAGGCAATGCTCAAACCAGCTCCCACCGATTCCCACAGCCAGGGCCTTTGTGTGGCACCCTGGATAACTCACCCTGAGAGTTCACTGCTGCTGGGCACCTTCAAAACAAACGACCCTCAAGCAAGCTTATTACAAATGATATTCTGTATAATTACAAACAACCTCAAACTCTAAAAGTAGAAGCGTTTGGCCATTTCCAGACGGGATTCAAGTCATAAATGACCAAGCCTATGGAAACAAATGCAAACAAAAGCTATTTAAACAGTGGTGTGTCCTTAAAAAATGGAAATGACTAAACCTATACATGCAAAAGAGGAGGGGCTGGGAGATGGCTCAGTGGTTGAGTGGACTTGCTGCTCTTGAAGGAGACCGGGGTTTGATTTTCCAGCACCCACATGGTGGCTCAGAGTCTGTAACTCCAGTTCCAGAGAATCTGGCAATCTCTCTGGCTTTCCAGGGCACCAGGCATTCAAGCAGTGCACATACATACATGCAGGCAAAGTACTGTATCATGCACAGAAAACAATTTTCTTAAGTAGAAGAAATGCTGTGGGATGTCTTTCTGTACACTGTGAATATGTGTTGCTCTCATTAGTTGACAAATACAACTGCTTTGGCCTATGGCAAGGCAAGATAGAGCCAGGTGAGAAATACAAGCAGAGATACAGGAGAAGAAGGGCAGAGTCTGGGAGATACCAGCCAGACACTGAAGAAGCAAGACATGTAAAAAATAAGGTAAAAGTCAAGAACCACGTGGCAAAACATAGATTTTAAAAAAAAAGGTTTTAATTTAAATGTAAGAGCTAGTTAATAATAAGCCCGAGCCATTGGCCAAGCATTTATAAGTAATATTAAGTCTCTAAATGGTTATTTGGGAACTGGCTTGTGGGAGAGAAACCTTCAAATTACAGAGAAGCAGATTTGCACCTGAAGAAAGGTTCAGCAGTCCCTGAGCCAGTCATGTTTCTCGCTTCTGCATTTGCTAACTGCCGTGCCTATGCCCCATTCTCTCTAGCTTCCCCACCATGTGAGCTCCAACCCAATTCCTAAGGAATTTCAAGATCCCACTCAATACCAGAAAGTCTCCCCCGACAGTGTATGAACCCTCTGCTGCTCTGGACATCTGTGCATCGAGGTGTCTGAGTGGCTGGGAGTGCCCCTCCCAGGATGACTCTAAGACTTGAGAACGGTCACACCCACTTGGCACAGCTACCCAGCTCCAAAAGCCACAGTAGGTTGTCTCTGGGTGTGCACCAAGGCTTTGTCTCATTTTTAATAAACCCGAAACTAGGATTCAGCGTGACTGATTATAATCTAAATGTACCCAAATCCGGGACGAGTAAACCTGGCACTGTGTGGGTTTTCATCTACAAACACCTGGAAAATGAGCACACTTGGAGAAAGGGTTCAGAGAAGCTCAAGCTCTGGCTAGGAGGTGGCTGTGTGGGTAAGAATGCTGGCTGGGAAGGTCAGAGAACGTGAGCTCCAAATCCCCCATTCCCCCAGGCCCACATTCAACCAGGCGCGGCCACACGTCCCTGCTATCCCAGGCAGTCTAGCCGGAATGCTGTTGCATGTTCAAGAGAGACCCCGTCTCATCTCAACACAGTGGAGAGCAACAGAGGAAGACTCCGACGTCCTCCTCTGCCTCTGTGCTTAGGCACGCACATGCCAACCCCCCCACACACTGTAAAATCTGTGTGCAAAGATTAGAGACTGTAGATTGCAGCACCCCAAGAGAAGGTAAGTAACCTGCTTTGAGTCCTGATTTTGGGTGGGGTGCTGGTCAGGCTCCTGCCCCCTAGCATCATGGGTTACTCATCAACTGTACCTCCCCACCCCCACTTTCCCTTAGCTACTCCGATTAGTAACTGTTACATGTCACTAAATACACAAAGAATGAGACACTTCAGTGACCCCACCTACTTCCTGTCTTACAATCCGTTTATTTTCCCAGTCAGAATGTGGATTTGTTCATTACAAGCAAAGACTTTGCCATTCATCTTTTCTTAAGGCCTTGATCAGCATCTAATATTTAATAAATGGCTAATAAATTGTGTGGAATAAATAAAAAGACCTTATTCTTAAGAATCTGGTTGAGAATATTTGTTATGACTCATTGAACACGGAGAGAGTCGAGCTGGTGCCCACATAGAGCCTTCCCCCTCAGTGAAGGATCAATGCATGTATGAACTCACAGAGACCGAGGCAGCATGCACAGCACCTGCATGGGTTTGCAAGAGATGGAGGTCCCAGAGCTGAGAGAGGCGTACACATGCCCTACCCCAATCCAGAAGCTATCTCCAATCGATAACCACTTGCAAATGAAAATTTTGTTTTCTCCAAAAGACTCTCACCAGAGAAGCAAACTAATCTTAAGGGTAGACTAATGCCCAGAGTAGATGGTGACCAGAAAACAAACTCAATAGCATATTTGGGGGTGCCCATCTCATACTGTATCAGGGTCTTTTTTCTAATGTTATATTTTATTTTTACTTTATTTTATTTCCATACACTCTCTCACATGAGCACTCTGTTATCTCACTTGCTCTCTCTTCTACAGGTTCTTTGTGTATAATCTATGCCTTCCAGTTCAGAGTTTTTACAGAATTCCTGAACACGTAATGAGTAGATCTCTGCCCCATACCTCTTTCTTGTGCCTTTTTCTGGGCTCTTTGCCTTCTGAATCGTTAGTTTGTGTTTTACCATATTATATTTTATTGCCATCTCTCAGAAGCCTGCTTGTTTTCTAATGACAGACAGAAAGGGGGTGGGACAGGATGGGAGGGGAGGTAGGAAAGACCTGGGAGTAGAGGGAGGGGAAATCATTATCAGGATATATTATGTGAGAAAAAAATCCACTGAAAATTTCTCCCTTTTATTGAGTGGGGGAGACTACTTGTTATGGTTTGAATCTGAAACTTCTCTGTAGATAATGTTTTGAACACTTGGTCTCCAGCTGGTGGCTATTTTAGGAGATTTCCCAGGCTCTAAAGATGGGGCCTAACTAGAGAAGGTGCGCTGTTCCCAGCTACTTCCTGCTGCTCTCCTTCATGTGTGCTTGAGGCGAACAGCTGCCCTCTGCTACACACTTGCACTACTATGATGTCTGGCTCAGGCACAGGGGCCAAGCAACTTTGTATCGAATCCGTGAGCCAAAAGAGCCATCCCTCTTACGCAGTTGTTTTCAATGGGTGTGTGACTCAGGCATCCCAAAACCAATGCTATTTCTTGAAAAGGTAATAAAAATTCCTCTCTCGATATAATCAGTAGGAACCCTTGGGTTAGTTCTAAAAGCCTCGTCTCCCTGTCCAATTCTGGGCCTGGACTTAACCAACCACACTCCTGGCGTTCCCCGTTTAGTAACCCACTCACAAGGCAGTCGGCTTGGACAGAAAACAAGGAAAAGTATTCTGCACTGAAATAAACTAAAATATATGCACACTTAAAGAAACCAAGATGAAGATCTCCTGAGTAAATTGGGAGCATGCAGACCTTGGGAGAGGGTTGAAGGGAGGAGGGGAGAGGCAGGGAGGGGAGCAGAGAAAAATGTAGAACTCAATAAATATCAATTTAAAAAAAAAAGAACCCAAGATGAATTTTCACCCCAGAATGTTGAAGTTAAGAAGGGGCCTCTACGTACGTCTTAACAGGTCACTAAACAATGGGGGGGGTGCAGCTGG
Organism: Chionomys nivalis; assembly: GCF_950005125.1. Lineage (NCBI taxonomy): Eukaryota > Metazoa > Chordata > Mammalia > Rodentia > Cricetidae > Chionomys > Chionomys nivalis. Next base: position 12,635,057 of record NC_080098.1, on the reverse strand, counting down.
AGCCCAGTCAGTGAGGTGCCCGCCACACACATCAAGGCCTGAGTTCCCAGCAGCCATGAAGGACACAGATCTAGCTTTTGTCACCCTGACAAGCTAGAGACATCTGAGAGGGTGATCTCAGTTGAGAGAATGCCTCCCTCAGTTTGTTTGCAGGCGAGCGTTAGGGTGCTTTCTTGATTAATGATTGATGTAAGAGGGACCAGCCTACTGTTGGTGGTGTGACCCCTGGGCAGGTGGCAAACTGAGTGAGCCATGAGGAACAAGACAGTAAGCGGCCTTCCTCCATGGCCTCTGCTTCCGTTCCTGTCTCCAGGTTCCTGCCTGACTTCCCTCACTGATGGACGGTAAACAAGAGCTGAAATAAACACTTTCCTCTCCAAGTTGCATGAGCACAGAAACAGAAAGCAAAGACACCAGGATGGTGGCCCAAGCTTGTAAGATCCAACTACAGGGAAAGGAATGGGAGGGGAGAGAGTAGGGCAGCAGAAAGGAGGGGTGGGGAAGAAAGGAAGGGAAGGTAGTTAAGGCTTCATTTTTTTAATTCTGCCAATAGAGTTGTTCCAATCAGTTCTGCTACTAAAAACAAGCAGGCACCATGAATAGTGTTCTCAAATTACCTTTCTAAAGGCATTACAAACAAACAAACAACAACGGGGGAGCTGCCTGCCAAAGCCATGATCAAATGTACAAGCAAGTTAGTGACTATCCTTGACTGTGTCGGTCGAAACAGGGGACAGAGTCTGAACAAGGAGTCCATCAGGATCCCCCTCCCCACATGTTAAAGACTGACAGCCTCCAGGTCAGGAGAATAAATCCACTCCTCCCACAAAGGAAGCAGCCCAAATTCAAATTACCAAGAAGTCTAAATAGGACAAGTTGTGAGTTTATGTTAGTGTGTTCAAAGTCCAGAGTTCCCAGAGGCACTGGACAAAAACAATCTTCCATCCTAAGATTCAAGAAATCCTCCCTCAATAACTGTCCAAGGGAAATGGACAGATCACAGTCAAGACGATCAAGAGGGCGTGGCAATAAGGAGCCTGGGAAGACTCAGCAGAAACAATACACTGTAGAGAATACCCACAAACACCTGGGACAGTGGGACTGCCACCGCGCCTAACACGCTGATGGACTCTAGCTTACACACACTTCTGGGGACTGAACATCTTAGAGGCGTGTCTGAAGGCCTCCAGAGAGGTAAGCCACACGGACTAAGCTGTGACCACACTGCAGTGAGACTCTGCCACATAATAACATCACATACTTAGAAACAGCTTCAGTCTTCACAGGATTCACTGGGTGGACCTTTGCTTCATCAGCCTTTGAGGAAGTTGCTTCTCTGAACACTGCTCTGTGCACGAGGCAAAGTTCCTGCCTGCTCTGTGAACACAGGTCTTGTTTGGGTACAGCCCTGTGGTTCCCCACATCTCTTATCTCCACCCTGCAGCAAGTTCCCCCACTCTCAGGACACTGCACAACCAGCTCGGCAGCATGTTCTAATACCGTGCTCAGTCACACCAAACAACCTTCACATGCGACGAGGACTGAGTGGAAGGGCATGGACGGCCTGCTGTATGCAACAAGGGCAGAGTGGAAGGGCATGGATGGCCTGCTGTGCCCTCAGTCAACAACAGTGTTCTTCAAATGCCAACTCTGTGTACAATCGCCTTCTCAGTGCAGAGAGCATAGCTAAGTAGACATGACAAGATATCAGTTGTTCTGCAAACTAGCACTTTATTAAAGAGGGGAGAATAAAACCAATGTATACAACAGTGTCTGTCAAAGAGACAACGGAAGAGCATATGATATTGGAGGGGCTGCCTTAGATTAGATTAGAGAGGCCAGTTGCACAGGAACCATTTGAGAAAAGAAGAACACTGTAAATGGACCAAGAGGAAATGAACACAGAAGTGCTATGCTTGCTCTGAGCAGTTGTCTAAGGACCAGAAAAACGCCAGTGTGGGTGTTCTCATGTGATTGCAGAGCAAAAAAACCAAGGGAGGGAACCGACGGTGGCAAGGAGGGAAGTGGGGCCAGGCCAGCAAGGCCTTAAGAGATGATATGGCTAGGATACAAAATGTCCCCACACGCTCACGTGTTTGAAAACTCGATCCCCAGCTGGTGGTGCCTGCTGTTGGGGAGTTGTGGAGCCTTTAGCAGACAGGTCCCAACTGCGTCGCCAGGGGCCAAGCCCCATTTCTGGTCTAAGTGTGTGTCCCCACCCTGCCTCCCCTCTCTCCTCCCTCTCATCACCTGGAGACACCGGTCCAGGTACACCTGTGAGTGATTATCTATCCAAGATGTGTGCAGGTAGCCTCCCTACCACCACAGCCATGGGCTGCTCTCTACACAATGTCTTCTGTGTCTTCTCTGGCAAACCCTGGGCCAAAATCAATCCTTCCCTTAAACTGCTTCTTGTCAGTATTTTTTTTTCTTTGTCACAACAATGAGAAAACTAATAAAGCAGCCAAAGACAAGAGTCCAAGTTTTGTTCTGGGTGTCACAGGACACCTCGGGAGGGTTTGACTGGGGAAGTGACAAGCGATCACGTACATGTCAGGAGTTTTTGCCACGTATCTAGAGAATCTGGATTCATATGGGAGAATACAGGAAGGCTGTGCAGGATGGCACATAACAAGAGCAGCATGCAGACTCTGCGCTTAGAGGAGCCTGAGCATGGAGCCGTGAAGAAAAGGACCCTGGAGCCTAATGCTGAGGCATTGGCTTGAATACCTGTGTAGGCAGCAGTCTGTTTACAGAGGTGAAGACACAGGCTTAGACAAGACTGGAGTGGAAGAGTGGAAGGATGGGGACGCTTGTCAGGGATTCACATGAAGACAACCGGTCAGGAACTGAGCAGAGAGCTCAAGACAGAGAGGGCTGCTGCCCAGCTCCCTTCTCCATTTGTACTGTCCAGCATCCCAGCCACGCACACACTGAGCAGGTCTTCTCCCAGCAGTAAACCTGGAAGAGATAAAGCACCACAGGTTCGCCCAGAGGCTAAACAGGTGTGCCTGGACCTGTGTTTCCAGGTGATTCTGGATCTCACCAGTAACAACTGAGATCAACCATCACGGTAGAAAAGAAGGAGCTTGAGATGGATGGGCTGGAGCAAGTTCAGGACAAGGCTAGTGAACGGGTGGGGCACTGCGGCCGTTGGGGACAAAGGCAACAGCTTCAGCACCGGTTTTTCAATCTTGAATGTGAAAATGGACAAGACGCAGAGTACATATTAAAGTGAGAGACACCACAGCAGAAGTGTGCTTCTGCTATCACCTCAGATGGAAATTTCTAGTCAGCATCACCCAATGGCTGAAGGGGATATGCCTCAGCTACAATGTCCAATCAGTAGCCACTAACTACAAAGGGCTACCGAGAAATTGAATTTAAGGTTTATTAACTGCAATCAAGGCAGCAATGTGTGACTAACACCTACCAAAGTAGGCAGCTCCCAGCATATCTGCGGGCATATCTGCAGACTAGACTGGACAGCGGAACGACCAATGCTTAGCGGGTTTTGTATGTCCAGTGAAGGATAAGCCACTGCGCGAGAAAAAAGAGACACGACTTTAAGTCTATGCTGAAGAAATAGGGGGAGTTATCTCAGTGCAAAATGCACAATGGAGGGTGAGTGCCACTGGAGACTCACACAAACTAGCAAGTGACCCTGTCGGTACTGTGACTTTCTCTAAAATCAGCTTCTCAGCTCTTCAAACTGGAGCCCAAACTGTTTTTCCAGCATTCTCCTGAGGATCCCTACAACTCGCCCCTTGGTTTTCAATCCTCTTGGCAGAAGATTGCCTGGATATTTTATATCCAGTGCCTCAAAGAAAGGAAGGAAAGAAACCAACAACCTCTGGGTGAGGATAGGGTAGGGTGGGGCTAATTTCCACAGGCAATCTGCCCTCCCCATCAGCCTCTGGGGCACACCAAAGAGCCCTGAGGACTTGAAAGCAGAGTGCTCTAGTTGGTGCTTTTCCAAACTATTCACAAAGTGCCTGCTGGTTAAAATGCCCATTGTGCTCCAGGAGGCCCACAACCCAGCAGTTTCTGGGGTAATATCTAGTGTCACCATTCCATGAGCCCCAGAGTAGGAGGCAAGGCCTCGGGCCCGACAGCCAGAGCCAACTACTTACTTCATTCCTGTTATCTTTGCCAGCTGTTGGCCCCTTGGCCAGGCAGACCATGTTTCATCTTTTGTAACTTCCCCCTCAATGTCACCTCTCCTGAAGACTTCTTCACGAAGCAGTCATGATCCAGCTCTTGTTGTTCAGCCCCCATTTCCTACCACCCCCCTTCGCTCTGCTACAGCCATAAAGCCTTCCTTGTGAGCTTCTAGGCCTTTGCAGCAGCTGATTCCTCTGGCTGGAGTGGTCTTCCTCCATTTTCAGGCCCTTCAAGCTCTTCGCCTTCTTTGCGACTGTGCTCAGTGTGATCTTTTTCACAACGCTTATGCCTGCCCACACTGCTCAACAGCCTCTGCCCCAGAATCTCCAATACTCCAGATGTATGTGCATGTGTCTGTCCTGTGTCTATTTTTCCTGAGGTTATGAGCAGTTTGAAGGTAAGGCCGATAGCGTGTTCAATTTGAAGCTGAAGTGCCTTAAAGTGTCTCATTTTCTTTTAAAAAAGGTGAGATATCAATTCAAGCTCATATAATTTATAATAATGAATGTGAATTAGATTTTGACACCTTTAACCACCCAGTCACTAATGAAGGCATTAAAGATACAAAAATGAACATAATAACAAAGAGATAAAGCAAAGTTAGGGCAAATGGAAAATTCTAAGATAATAATTCATAACTCACAGATACATAATACCAGATATAATGATAATCTGATACTATGAGCCAGGATGAAGTAACAATTAATTTAACTTTTAACCTAATAACTTACCATATCTTAGCACTTATGGTGTTTTTAAAATAATAATGAAGTTACCATTTAATAAGAACTTAATGTGTGCCAGCAATTACTTAGGCATTTTACAAGTACAGTCCAAAGCACTGGTGATGATGCAATTTTTCAACCTCCAATGGTATAAGGCATACTCATATACCCATTTCAGTTCTCACTTTCAGGTAATATTAAATAAATTACTTGACAGTCAACACTTTATTTCAACAATATAGACTCTGTCTCACATCATGTGATGTTTGACCTCGGTTTTAACTTGATGAGATCCAGAAACACTTTTGTGAAAGGTCTCTGGGCATGCCTGTATGGGATTTATCTTGATTAGACTGAAGCAGAAGACGTATCCACTGTGAGTGGCATCATTCCCTAGGCTGCAATCTTAGATTGTATAAAGAAGTGATCTAGAGAGAAGCATTCATCCCTTTCTGTTTCTGAACCCATACAATGTGATAGATGAATACAACGATTGATGGATACAATGAATACAATATGATGGAAGGATACAATGATGTTATGATTCAATGGATACAATGATGTGATGATACAATGGATACAATGTGATGAATTGATACCATAGATACAATGTAATGGATGGAAACAATGGACACAATGTAACCAACAATCTTAAGCATCTGCCTCCACAACTTCCTGTTGTGATGGACTACAACCTGGAATAGTGAGCTGAAATAAATATTTGCCAGGGTATTTTACCATAGCAACAGGAAAAATAACCTTGCCTAAATGTAGGCCAGTGCTAGTGTGCTGAACACACTTAAAATAGGTTAGGCTGAGCTAGATGTCCTGACAGAGTAGTAAAAGCATCCAGGATATTTTCAACTATGCTAGGGTTGTCAGGACATAATCCTACTGCCAGGTCAAGAATAGCTATCTTAACAGTCCACATCACAATCTCTAGAGTAAGTGTTATCACAAGAGGCTCCAGGCCACAACATAGCTCCTAACTACTTCCATTTGAAAAACTATTAAGACTTACACTCGAAACACTTAACATGGGGCTGGAATAATAGCTCAGCAAATAAAAATCGCTTGCCAAGCAAGTCTGACACCTGAGATCAATCCCCTGAGGCCATGTAAAGGTGGAAAGAGAACAACAACTCCCCAAGCTCATCCTCTGCTCTCCACACAAGCCATAGAACACAGGTAATAAATACATTAATTTACCTAAAAAACCCTCTGAAACTGTGAGCCAGGACAAACTTTTAAAAATTAAAAGAAGAGACAGACAAATTCATCTTTGAGTGTGGGGTTAATTTTGATTGTCAGATTTACTAGTCTAAGAGATGAGTGAGTCTATGAAAATATTTCTAGAGAGGATTAAAGTATAAACGCTCTGACATATTCAACAGTTTAACCCCTGAGAGATTCAAGTTTTAAAAGACTTTTGGGAGATGGTATCTGTGGAAGGTAGGGCCTCATTTTAAGAAGTGGGGCACTGAAGCCACACCATTGAAGGGGGTAATTTTGCCCTTGACACATTCCCGTCCTCCCCCTCTGCTTCCAGGAGGCCATAAGCTGAGCAGCATCAGTCCCCTGCTCCCAGCACTGCCTTCCCTCAGGCCCAAAGCAACATGAGCCAAAAATAAACTTTTCTCGTTTGTAAATTGTTTCTCTCTCTTTAGGTTGTCGCTTATCAAAGTGACAAAAATTCTGACCAACACAGTAAATTACTATTCTAAGACTCTTCAACAATGTCTTACATGAATAGATTATATATTTATTTTTTGCCTACACACTTTCCACAGAAATGACTTTCTCTGTCATGGAAAAAAGTGTTTTTAAACAGTTTTACCCAGTATCAATAGCTCACGATTTGTCTACCCAAGAACAGCTTTTAACACTAAGTATAGAAAAGATCTAGAAGAAATGATAACAGACTCCTGGGCTTATGGTTAGGGTATAGGGCGAAATCCCACACGTACCAGGCACTCAATGCAGCAGTTCATGGATTCAACCTATTTGAGTTCTCTGGCTCAGCATCCAGCCCACTGCTAACTGTGCAGTATCACTTACACCACCGTGTTCTCCGCTAGGCTCCCTGAATCCCTGCATGGTCCATCGAAAGAATTCAGGAACTGTGAACCCGATAGGATTCATTTAAGAGCATTATTTTAAGAGTAGGAGTTGGGCTTCTATCTCACTACCATGAGACCCCATGGAGCAATAAAGGAAAGAAATGGTAATAAAAGCACACATAGAGACCTTAGCTAATAGGCTTTAATAATAATCTAGGAAAAAGGAATAAAGCCAACAAAGATGAACAAGAAATAAAAAACAGAAGAATGAGATGTAAAGCTGGGTGGTGGTGGCACATGCCTTTAATCCTAGCACTTGGGAAACAGAGGCAGAGGCAGGCGGATCAGAGTTTGAGGTGAGTTCGAGGTCAGCCTGGTCTACAAGTCTACAAGAGCTAGTTCCAAGACAGGCTCTAAAACTACAGCGAAACCCTGTCTCAAAAAAAAGAAAAAAAAAAAAAGAATGAGATGTAGTCAAAGAAAGTACATTTCTAAATTGGATAGCATTTCTCACCTTCCACTCCTAATCTTCATAAAAGAAAATTTCTTTACTCATCCACAACTTTGATAGTTAATCTTTCTATCTCTCTTTCTTCCTCCGTCCCTGAAGCAATAACCCTCAAAATGCACATCCACAACCCTGTATTATCTGGAACAGCCTCACTAAGTTGTTTCTTATTTCCTCTTTTTTCTTCCTCTGTCCTGCTCTCAAAGCCAAGCCCCACCATTCTCCTTCCCCTTTTGAGATCTAATTTACCCTTTGGTAGTTAATCTTCATTGTCAACAAGACAAGATTTTGAATCACAATAGAAACATATTTTGGGTTGTGTCTATGAGAGTATTTCCAGGAAGGTTTAACTGACCAGAGAAGATCTACCCTGAATGTAGACAGCACTATACCATGAGTTGGGGGTCCCAGACTCAATCAAAATGGAGAAAGAGTTAGCTGAACATCAACATCAATTTCTTCTTAAGCCTTGACTGCAGATTTGATCTCTCCCTCATGTTCCTGCTACCATGGCTGCCCTGCCATGCTATGGTGTTGCCTCAAACTGTGAGCCAAACATGCAATCCCTTAAATCGCTTTTGTCACGAATTTTATCACATCAATGAGAATAGTAAATAATACAATCCTTGACGGCTGTCTTAGTCACTTTTCTATTGCTGTGGAGACATTTCTATGTTTAATGTTATTCCTTTTGCTGCCTTGCTTCACAAAGTACGGCCCAGAGAGACTCAAACCATTAGCATCACCTCAGATCATACTAAAGGTGAAAGACTCAGCTGTCATCCTCACCAGACCTGCCGAAATCAGTAGCTGAAAAGCCGCAAGTGAGCTGTGGGATTTATAGGCACAATAAATTTGGAAAACCGTTGATCTAGTGATTAGTAATATGTTACCAACTTGACTGCATCCAAATTTGGTACTGACTCCTTGTTACACATCACTAGGTTTCTAATAGATTGTTTCATTTCACCTTCAAAATAGCACCCTGAGGCAGTCATCACTATCTCCATGTTAAGAATGCACAAACTGAGGCTCAGGTGGATAAACTAACTGCTCAAAGACCCATGAACAAACAGTGAAGCAGGAATTGAACCTACTCAACTTGACCACAAACCATCCTGGCCAAACTGCACCAACTCATGTCAATGTGAATTTATATATTTCAAGTGCATGCTGGCAGAACTAACTTCTCACGACCGCCGCATGCTCTGTCAACTTAACAGAGATCTTGTTGGTTTTTACAGTTCTTGCTGGCAGTCTTTTAAGGCACAGCAGCTCATTCTGCCTTGGGGCAGCATTTTGCATACTAAAGACGTGCTAAGGTGTTTGATTAATGGAGAAGAACATAATAATCATGTCTTTGAAGGGAGCAGTAGACCACTGCCTCAGCAGTAAACTCCAGGATGACGGCTTCTTTCCTTTGAGGAGTAAAGGGGAAAGACGGTGTGAGACTAGCCCCGGAATGCACGGCTAGTCGGGGTCCACTCGGTGAGTCCATGTGATATCCAGCCACTTCAGATTTTAATTGCCTCATTACGTCATTTTCAGTCATTATCATTCCATAGTAATCCAAATCACTTTTACACCTAGACTCCCCCTTCTTTTGTCTATATCCAAATATAAACCCAGAAGAAATTACATTTCTGGAATACAATATTATCTATCTCCAGGCCCTACCTTGCTGCGAAGACAGTGCGTGTTTCAGATGCTCCACACGGAAAACTACATACTCTCCAAACCACACATGACAAGGCACGCTGTCCTAAGATTGGCACGTATAGATTCCCACAGCCATCAAGATCAACACTAACTTTATTATACCAGGGTAGATGTCTGCCTCACACTGATGCCCCTTTCCCCGCCCCAGCTCGTAGAACTCTCTGGGGAACTCTTCCCCTTACACTTTACAACTCAGTCCACGAGGAAACTACCACTGTCTGAACCCAGACAAGTCAAGAGGATTGGTGGTATTCTGAGGCCTAAACTGGAGACAGAAAGCCCTTGTGGGGAACAGAAATGACAAGCTGAAATTAGGAACTCTTCAGTTCCCAGACCCATGGAGTTCCTCAGGCAGCTATGAACAGGGAAAGGTAAATGAGTCAGACGGCAAAGTCAAACGGTAGCAAAGTACCTGGTTCTTCCCATGTTCTGGTTCCCACCCTCCCCTCCACTGTGACTATCTCCAAAGTTACCATCATACTTAAGGCTTTTCCTGTAACCTGACTATTTCTAAAAAACAATATTTGTTTTACATGTTTCTCTAAACAGATAAGACTGTGTCTTCCTTCTTATATCTAAATAGGGGTGGAAATACTAATCCAAATAGCTCACATTTCACACTGTATAAAAATCTTTTAGAATATCTATTTAAAACAAGTCTTGGCGCATAGCATTCAACATACTCCCTACACTATTAAAATCCCATTTTAAGAAGCTAACTGCCTGATCATTTTTAGTTTAATTTCAAACATAACAAGATAAAACTGCCTTCCTAAGTCATCTTTTCCTTTATGTATTCAATTATATTCTCTGCTTAAAATAAAAGTTGGCACGGATCCACTCCCTGATGGAGATTTTAGGCTAGAAAGCAGTAACATATCAAATTAAGCGTACAATGGCAGGTTTATTCTCCACACTGTGCATCGTCCAAATCAAGATTTTCATTTCCACTACAATGGACTTGAAGGTTTTGGCCTCAATTGCAAGTTTCTACATTTCAATCAAATAGACTTTGACTCAAGAGATGGCAATGAGCTCAGCTACAATCAACCTGGCACACTCCGTGCAGCCTTCTAAAACCACCACAGACTTGTCTTCCAGTCAGGCTTTGAAACATCCCCAAAGCCTGCTGCACATTCTGGGACTCCTAATAAGATGCTATTTGACCATTACCTGGAAAAACAGTTAAACTGTCAACTTAAAAAACAAAAACAAGAGCTAGTTCCGGGACGGGCACCAAAGCTACAGAGAAACCCTGTCTCGAAAAACCAAAAACAAAAATTTGCATCCCATTTCCCAGGTATAAACACTGATCCCCAAAATTGGCTAATATGCCAAGGTGAATAGTCACAGTTAAAGACAGAATTCAGTCAGGTGGTGATGGCACATCTTTAATCCCTGCACTCAGAGGCAGAGCAAGGCAAATCTCTGAGTTCTGAGTTCAAGACCAACCTAGTCAACAGTGCAAGTTCCAGAATAGTGTGGGCTACACAGAAACCCTGTCTTGAGAAGCCAAATAAATAAATAGAATTCAAATAGACTCAATGAGCTTTTTTCTATAGCACACAGAAGAGGCCCAATTCCACCATAAGATGTTCACGTGATAAAAAATGTACGGTTTCCTTCAGTGCTCCAAGTTATAGTTACTTTAAATATCCAATTAAAGGTCTGATGAAAGCCGGGCGGTGGTGGTGCACGCCTTTAATCCCAGCACTTGGGAGGCAGAGGCAGGCGGATCTCTGTGAGTTCGAGACCAGCCTGGTCTTCAAGAGCTAGTTCCAGGACAGGGTCCAAAACCACAGAGAAACCCTGTCTCGAAAAAAACCAAAAAAACCAAAAAAAAAAAAAAAAAGTCTGATGAAATTTTAAAAACAAATTACATTATAAAATTGCCCCTGCTGATCCTAGAACCACAGGGGAAAGGCTCTGATTTGAATTACCAGCCTCTCTGCCACACTTTCTCAAATGTCCCCATTTATACATGTTCATTATTGATAATGTGGACTTACTTATTCTAACATTATACTATAAACTTTGGTGCGCAGCAAAGCATGATAAAATATCCTTCTGGCACCAATAATCATTTGCTAAAATAAAACCAGCCAAAAATACATGCCTTCCAAGTATGTGAGTTTTATTATTTTTTAAATAATACATTGCTAAAAAGATGAAGAAACAAAACTTTCTTGTCAACCCATGCTCCAAAAAAAAAAAAAAAAGACACATGGGCATTGATGAGAGAGGCATTTTAGCAACCCTCTCCACTGTGGCAGGCTCTGCATGCGCTGGTATGTGTTGCATTAATAACATGCTTACATGATTCTGCCAGTGTATATTCTTAATATTCTTAGAATTAATTAGAAACTGTTCTTGAGAGCAGCAGAAAGTAGTTCTACATGTCCTGCCATCATTCATTCAGTATTTTCCAAGTAGAACGACTGGAAAACAAAAGTAGCAACTCAAAAATAAACACAAGGTAGCAACCCAACTGTTACAGTGAAGCATGCCCAAAGACAACTTTTTTTAAGTGGACTGGAATTCTGACTAATTCCCAAACAGCTACTCTTTTCCCCCAGCAGCATAATGTTGAGACTACGTTACTATATTAAACTTGATCTCTCTCTCTCTCTCTCTCTCTCTCTCTCTCTCTCTCTCTCTCTCTCACACACACACACACACACACACACACTCCTTACCAAAACACCAGAACAAAGGAAGGAAGGAAGGAAGGAAGGAAGGAAGGAAGGAAGGAAGGAAGGAAGGAAGGAAGGAAAGAAGGAAGGAAGGAAGGAAAGAAGCCCATAAACACGGGTCCACAGCCAGCAACCTACTTGTATTTATAGGGCCCCATTGCAGTAATTTGGGAGCTGCAAATAGCAACGGAAATAGAAAAATAACTCTACAAAAGCAAACATAACTAAATTATAGGCTTATTACAACGGAAAACTGTAACTTCATTATCTGTAATAAAACTGGGTGGTGGTGGTAGGGTGCATTGGTGTCTGCTGTTTTAACAATTGACATTCCTAACAGCTAAAGAAGTCAGGAAGTTAAAGAGAACTTCAGTAGACCAGGCAGTAAACTGGTAGGAAATAACAATTTCTCAACTTTTTAAATCATTCCAGGCAAACACAATCATCTTTATATTGTTTCACCTCTCTACAGCTCCGCTTGGGAAAGAAAGTACAAATAAAGATATGGAGCCATTTTAAACAATTCCGTTAATTTGAGAGTGTAAGAACCCACGCTGGCTTTCTGTCATTTCCATTACACTGAAAAGAGCACCTGGGCATCCACCGAAATCAAAAGCAGGGCAGCAGGCTCAAGCTCTGCCTCCCGAGCTGGCTGACTGCAGTGGGTAAGGTCATGGTCAAAATTCACAAGCTCATTGAAACTTCACGGCTCAGCCAACAGCGCCTATCATGTTTCTTGATCCCATCTAAGTAGATTAAAGCTGCTGGAGTTGTGTCGCTGTCAGATCAGCAGGAGGCTATTTCAGCCCCTCACACCGCAGTCTGCAGAGTCCGCAGCCGCGCGCCTTCCTCCACCCCTGGCTGTGCGCTTGGCTAACCTTCCCAACGCGCTTCCCTCCAGCCTTTTAAACAACCCTTCAAACGGATGTAATTAACTCTAGACCACCTCCAACCCGCGCCCGCCGGGTCCCCCTCCGTCTGTCACCACCCTGGCTGCCCTTCCGCAGTCGGTGACTTCTGCCTGGCTCCCCGAGGTGGGGGGGGGTACTCCCCGCCAGGAGATTTGGAGCGGGCACAGCAGCCGGGCGATGCGGGAAAAGGACGAAGACGCTCAGTATCAGGGCCATATTTACGTTGCCTTTTTCCATTGTAAAAAAATAAAAAATAAAATTCCTCATTGAGTCCGATAATACTGCCTTTAAAGGAAAAAAGAAAGCTACGCTCTCAAGCTGCCGCCCAAAATCTTCTGGTTCACTCTAGTCCTCCCGCGGGAAGCTCCGGACGCTCCCTGGCAGGGAGGGACAGGTACACCTGCCCGCGGGCCCAGGACACGCGGGCCTATCGGTCCCGGAGAGGGGAGCGATCGCTCGGACTGGGCCCTGAGCATTCTCCCGCCGGGGCTGACAGCTGAGGCGGAGTCGGTCCCCGCACAAACTTCCCACTTCCCAGGCAGCGGGCACCGACCGGCGGGAGGACGGATGCGGGGTAGCACAGGCGCAGGGAGGCTCAGAAGCACACGGAACGCTTCTCATCCCGCACCCATCCTGGGTTTCAAAGGGGGCGCAAGCAGCACCGGAGGAACCCAGGGAGTGGACGCATGTCGTGGGGTAAGGGGCTCCCGGAGAGGCGAGCAGCCGGAGGGCCCGGGACCGGTCGAGCCAACCGGCCAGAGGTCCCCGCCCTGCCACCACTGTAGCTGCAAGAGAAGCAGAGCTGGGAAGGCTGAGCCCGAGGAGCAAGGGGAGCGCGCCGCAGAGCAGACTTACCGAGTGGTTGACCCCCCACATGAGCACACTGAGCAGCGGGTCGCTGGCCCGGAACAGCTTCACTTTCTGAGCCACGAAGTGCTTCTTCTTGGTCTTGGTCTTGCTCGCCAGGACAGAGGACCCCAGGTTGCCGGGGGTCGCCATGGCCGCAGTCTCGGTCCCCTCCACTGCCTCGCCGCCAAGGCCGGGGACCCGCCCTCCCTACACGCCGGCCCGGGGAGGCAGCCGCATCCCCCGGGGCAGCCGCCGCTGCGCCACTGCTCCAGCCCCGCTCCGCCCGCGCTCGGTCCCGGGCGCTCGCTCCGCCCGCTCCGCGCGCTCAGCCGCCTAAGCTGCAGCTGCGCTCGCCTCGCGCCCCCGCCCGGCTCCCGCCCGCCGCGGCTCGGCGCACAGCCCGTGGCTGGTCCAGGCGGCCGGCGGCTTCCGCGTTGGGCGCCGGCGTCATGACGCAGAGGCGGGCGGGGCAGCGGCGCCGACGGGCGGGGCGGGTGTGGATGCAGACGCCGGACCGTTAGGCTGTTCTCTGCTCTACCGCATCGGCGCCAGGCGAGTTTCCTTGGACAGCCACGACTGACCCTCAGCGGAGATTGCTAGGGAGTGCGGGCACTCGCGCAAGCATCCCTCCCTTGGTTTTAGGAGGAGCGAGCAAAGGATACGGAATGGAGGGAACCCCAAGGAGGGAACCCCCAGATGCTCAGACCAGCGGCAGGCAGGAATATCCTGGAACCTTCTCTTCCTGTGCCAAGGGCCAGGAGAGTTCATGGGACCGGGAGCATTTTACTGGGACCGGGGCTTTCCCAGCTTCGAGGGAAAGGACCTTGGCTGACTCCTCTTTGTCAGCTGTCTGCCAGAGAGTCCCTGCTTTGAACTTCTAACCTTATGTATTTTGGTTTCTGGTTGGGCCTTCCCTTGCTGCTCAACACTAGACCGTCAGTCCCAGCCAACCCTGGGATTCCTCCCTGAAAGCCCATGCTTTGGATAGGAGCGCTCTGTCCCAAACTGTACAGTTTGCTTGGAATCCATCAACCACTTTGCGTGCTACCCCTTCCTTCTGTTAATCAGGATACTCACCTAACTTGAAAATGTTTTCATCTTCCGCCACCACCACTCCCACACTGAAATTTAGCCTCATCCTGACATTTGCCATACCAAGTAAGTCTAATATCCTACTTTGGTCTTTCAAGAAGACAAAGAAGAGATAGCGGGAACCAAGGGAGGTGGCAGATCCTGCGGTGGCCTTCCTTTGCTCTTTTTCATTTGACCTTCCAACTCTGAGGTCTCCCCCTACATCCTCTTGGCCGTTCTAGCTCAATCATACTCTGAATGATACCTTGCTTCTATTAATGGCTAAGAAGAGGATGGAACAAAAACGGCCCAAATTGATGCTTAGAAGTCGTGGGCTTGACCTATAGTTCCTCTAGCTGGTCAAACTGTTTAAACATAGACGAGTTATTTGTGTTAATAGGTATAATCTGACATATGCCACTTTACAGACTAGACTACACATAATGTTGCAAATCCATATTCCTGACACTTGGGAGACAAGGCAAGAGGATCAGAGGTTCAAGATTATCCTCAGATAGTTCAGTCGAGGCCAGCCTGGTATACATGAGACCTTGCCTCAAAAAAAAAAAAATGTACAGTCCTTACCTTGCTGTTTGCTGCTTTGCTGTTTGCTGCTAACCCATAAACTCTCCCCTGGCCTCAGAAAAGAGCTGGTCTAAACCAGTGTACATATCCTTCCCACAAGCACCCTTACACACATATCCACAACCAAATCCAACATCCTACACAGCTCCCAAGTTGTTTTCTCATGCTCTATTGGAAAATAACATTCATAGTGGTGTTAATCCAGTTAGGAGTTTATTTATTTAACAAATTTTCATTGACCCAGACTCAAGAACTTCTCATCATCGATTATTGCTCTTCATTGCCACTCCACATAAACCTGTAGCAGCCCTGACCCTGGGAAACAATGACCTCTTGCCTCCAGTTGACATGATCCCTCCACTTCAGTGCCTCTAAAGCTCTGTATTTGTTCATGATGGCTGTAATGTACTTAATTGTATATTAATAATGCAAGACAATGGGCTTGCTGAAAAACCAAATTCAGTGAGGGCGAAGAGCTAGTTGAGCCTTCAAGAACAGGAAATGGACACCCTTGGACATTGTCAGGCGATCCTTCAGAGAGAAAAATGAACACAGATGGGGCAGAGGTCATTTTTCCTGAGAGGAGCACAGACAAGGACAGGAAAGCACAGGTAGAATCATGAAACCTTGATACATCCTGCTGAATCCTGATTCAGCACCTGAGCAGGCTGCCTCCACTGTCAAGGGAGTCACATCTATTTGCATTTGGACTGTCCTGCTGTTTGTTCTGAGATCAAGGTCATCCTCTATGCCAGGAATCTTCCTGAAGCCAAGTACTAAGACAGGGAAATGTATGGTATTGAAAAGTTCCTGGTGTTGAGTTGTTACGGCTTCTTTCAGCTGTTGCTTTGTTTATTCTGTCTTTTACTGTAACCAACTTGATTCACACACATAAAACAGTAATGAATCCTTCTATCAAAGCAACAAAGATAAAGGTGTCATGATGACTAAGACGTCCAACCAGAAATGAAGGTGGAGATAGGATGAAGGCTCTTGTCGTTGTCGTCATCCCTAACCTCCCCCCCCCCCGCCCTGGAGAATGACTGGCCTAGAACTCACTACATAGACCAGGCTGGCCTTGAAGTCACAGAGCCTTTTGCTTGTACCTCTTAAGTGATGGGATTAAAGGTGTGCATCACCACATATGGCTTGATTTTAATTGTACTACCCTTTTGCTAAGAAATATTTCTTCAATTGAATAATTCCAATTCCTTGGTTTAATATTATCTGGTTGTATTTATGTGCCTTCTTTTATTTTATTTGAAATAAGATCTCATGTAACCCAGTCCAGCCTTGAACTTTCTATATAGCTAAGAATGACCTTGAACTCTTGGTCCTCCTTCCCTACCTTCTAAGTGCTGGGATTATAGGTCCATACCAAACAACCCCTATTTATTTGGTATGTGGTAGGCAAGTGCTCTACCAACTGAGATACACCCCAGGCCCTTCTTACTGCTTTATGTACAAGTCACAGTGAGCTTATGTGGTATTTTCTATAACATTGCTATTCAAAACACTTGGAAGACCTTTATTAAAGTTAATATACTGATATTATTAGGCAGCTAAAAGCCAAATGAGGTCCAAATACAGTTAAGTAGGCTCCCGCAACTCAGTGACGATACTTTGAGTTCCTTTCTGTAGGAAGATACTGTTGTGGCATGGCAGAACTTACTATCTGTGAATCCCTGGCCTATGATATCCAAACCCCTTCTGGCTGGGATTTTACACAAGCTAGGTGGGGATTCTTCACCCTAATTTAAATATCTATGGCCATCCTCTGGCTTCCATAGTTCCAAGAATCTACTATTGAGTTGGTAGCAGCATGGCTAGTGTGGTGTGGGGAGATCAGACTTGGGGAAGATAGAGCTTAAGAGATACAGCATAAGGGCCAGTCATTTCCTGGGTTGTCTTTATTACCCAGTTTCTATTCAGAGAATAAAACTTTAAGCCAGAGCCACAGAAGACAGGAAACTGTAGTGGACAGGAGTCAACACACTAGGCTTAGGTCTTAGCAGATAGAACTTTATAGCAGAAACAAACTTCCAATGCAGGAAGAACCACCAATCTCTCTACAGAGCCCTGGCTGTCCTGGAATTCACTATGTAGACTAGGCTCGCCTAGAACTCACAGAGATCCATCTGCCTTTGCTTCCCAGTTGATAAAATTAAAGGTGTGCTCCATCTAGCACACACACTCAACCAAAAAAGTTTAAATTGTGACAAAAATAATTGATCCAAAAGGGAACTATAAAATCAATAGCAATAGTAAACATGACTAAATGTCTACAAAACACAGCACTGTGGAGTGGGAAATTTTTATTAAATGTAAATTTGGGCAATATTCACAAGCAACTTGTGGATTGGTTTTTCTTATTGTACACATGCATAATGATTGATGAAACTCTTCTAATACAGAGAAATGTATTGAATAGAGTCTATAAATACATTCTCATGTGTTACTAGGAATGCTTAATCTAAACTTGGTGCTCCAGACATATTTGGGGGCGGGGCAGAAGCAGGCAGATGTGTGAATTCAAGAGCAGCCTGGTTAGCAAGGACTAGGCCCGCCCAGGCTACATAGTGAAACTTTGTCTCACAAGGACCAGGAAAGAATGCCTAGTAACAAAGGTAAGGTGTTTATTGGCTGTTGTGGTGCTAGATCAAACCAAAGGCCTCTTGTGTAAGCATGCTAGGCAAGGTCTCTGTTACTGAACTATATAAAGACACAATTCTTTTATTTCTTTTATTGTTGGATTTTGTGTTCGCACGTGTGCATGTATGTGGTGTGTGTCTATCTCTGGCATACTTGCAGAGACCAGGAGACTAGGCGAAAGCCCCAGAGATCCTGCTGCCTTCATTGTCCACAGTTTGGGGTTACAGATGTATGTTCCAGGCCATGTCCAGCTTTCTCTGTGAGTGCTGAGGGTTTGAACTCTGCTCCTCCTCGTGTCTGCCCAGCAAGCAGTCACACCCATGCAGCCATCTCTCTAGCTACTGTATTAGTTTTGCTTTTGTTTCTGCTTTCGCTTTTTTAATGCCCTGGGAGGAATGAGGGAGGTGGTATGACTTGAATGTGTCCCCTCCCCGCCAATTTCATGTGTTGGAACTTAACCCCTGAAAGTATGTGTCGAATTTGAAAGGTAGTACCTTGGAAAGGTGAATGGATTGTAAGAACCATCAAGAATACATCAGTCCATTTGTAAGTGAGAACCGGCTTATAAAAATGCCCTTTCTCCAGCATGTTTGCCTATATCACCGTTGATGCCCTTCATCCTATTGGATAGTGTGAGGCCCTCACCAGATGTCTGGCAGAAAATAAGCCAAAGCCAGGGGTTGTGCATGCTTGTAATCCTGCACTCAGGAGGTGGGGGCAGGAGGACCACAAGTTTAAAGTCAGCTTGGAATATATAACAAGATACGAGTGGGGGAAGGGGAGACTCAGAAAAACCTCTCCAAGGGAAAAAGTATGCAAGTCTGGAAGAAAAGGAGTCAGCTACGTAGAGTGGGCCGGCCATCAAGAGGGCTTCTGCCATGGCACAGCAGAGGGGAGGCAGTCAGAGCACAGGGCGAGAGGAGCTATCCAGGCCAGTGACCAAGACCTAGCAAAGAATGAATGTGGCAAGAGCTTGGGAATTAGAGGGTTTGTTTATTAAATGATCCCAGTGCCTCTAGGTGGCAAAGAGATGAAAGAGACCTAAATGTCAAATAAAGGAATCAAATGAGGAGACTGTTACAGAAATCTGGAAGCTTGGCAGTGATGCTGATGGGAGGGGGCAGAGTGCTGTAAAGTGGGGGTGGGGTGGGGCGGGGTGCAGCTACAAACCTGAACTCCCTGCCAGGAGGTAGTTTAACAAAGCAGTTAAAAGTCTCCTTAATAGAGTTGGGTTGTTTTTGTTATTTATTTATTTATTTGGTTTTGACTTTTTGTTTGGTTTGGTTTGGTTTGCTTTTTCGAGATAGGGTTTCTCCGTAGTTTTTTTGGAGCTGGCCTGAAACTGCTAGCTCTGTAGACCAGGCTGGCCTCGAACTCATAGAGATCCGCCTGCCTCTGCCTCCCGAGTGCTGGGATTAAAGGCGTGCGCCACCACCGCCCTGCTGGGTTGGGTTTTTGTTTGTTTGTTTTCTTATTCTTTTTTCTGAGGAGGAGTATATGTCACATTGATTCTTCACTAGGCCCCCAGTAAAGTGACACACACCTACAAGCCAGCACTTGAGAGATTGGAACAAGAAGATTCTGAGTTTGAAACCAGTATGGACTTATATTGAAAGGAAGGACATGGGAAAGGGGACCAGAGAGAAGACAAGGAAGGCAGGAAATTGGTGCATATATTTGGAATAAACCTCATGCAGTGTGACATGAGGTTACCAGGACAGCTCAAGGCTGTCTTCAAGGTGCTGGGTGCATCAGAGAGAGCTGCCCATGCTCTGCATGCCTCTGGAAACTGAGTGGAGGAGCAAAAGCAAAGAACAGTGGTCTTCCTTCTGTCCTGATCAGACCAAGGGTCTGAGTTAATGTCAGGCAGTTCCCAGCCACTAGGAGGAACTAGGGATACCAAAGTGGTCTCCACTGCTCCCCTGGTGGTTTCTACTTCCTCTTCACCCATTCTCAGTTCCTGAAAGCTGCTGAGGCCTCCTGCAGAAGCAGAAGTAGCTCCAGAGCCATCAGTCAAGGGATACATGCTGTCACAGCGGCCCAGGTCCTCCCACGCTCCCAAACCTTGAGCCCAGAGCAGCTTTGTTCCCAATAAGTGTATCATAGACTAAGAACTCACCAAGACGTCTCTGCCCCTGTCCAAGGCCCTCACAATTCTGCTTGTGAGTGTTTTCCATTTGGGATTTAGGTGTCATGGGCTAGTGACTTTCTGTTAATAACTTAGTGTCTCAGACATGCCCTAGTCGCTTTGTAAGTCTTGTAAAATTTGGCAAAGTTAAGCTTCATAGGTTTTACATACTCAGAAAAAACATCTTTTAATTTTTAAAAACATTTTTAGGGCCAGCTAGCAGTCTGTATTACACAGAAGGTGCCAAACACGTCACTGTTACATAAACGTTAGGTCTGGACTTTAAGGACTAGGGATCGTTGGCTATTGGTATTATTTCTGTCCTGCCTGCATCATCTCAATCATGGTACGGTTCTTCCTCAGTGAGTTGGTGTTTGTCAAAATTAACCCTTAATGAAGGTTTTTTTTCCCTCTCTTCATTGAAGCCTTTTCTGTTTTAGCTTTCAAAATCAAAATTTAAGTAGGTCATTGAACTGGTATTTTAGAACCTTGGTAAAATAGAACTCAGAGAGACTTATCCAAAGACAGAAATAGGCTTGTTATCTCTTTTCCTTGTTGTTCATTGCCTATGCACTAAGAGTTGACAAGATTCTCAGAGTAAAGATGAATGAGACACATTCCTGGCTCTTCTTGGTGGAGAAGATAAACCCGAAGTTAACTGGGTTTTGTGCTATTTGGGGCGTGCCATAGTGGGATTCTAGGGGTGGCACTCTGAATGCAGAGAAAGGAAGGAGGAAGCACTGTGGGCAGATGAAGGAAGGACTGTGGGGTCCAGAGGGAGCCCTGAGGTGATGGCACTTGGGGTGTGCCAAATTTGGCTTTTCTGCCATTGCCTTTGTACTAAATTGGTCAAATCCGTTCCTATAAAGAGAGAAAGGGGCAGAAAGCGAATGGACTAAACAGGGGAAGTCCCCTTCCCCCGCTTCCCGCTCCTCTGCCCTCCCATTTCCCCTTTACTCCCCTGCCCTTTGCTCAGCATCCCAGCATACGCCTCTGACCTCATTTCTATGCACAGCCATTAACCAGGCTCTCATATGCGTTGCTTTTATGTAGACAGGAACATACTGCACACACGGAACATACTGCTTCCTCTCTCCGTAACACTATGCTTAGAGCGTTTTGCACATGGGAGGAACAGTGACTGATCTCATTATCACAAATGTCATGTATACAAAGTTCTTGTAATTTCCTTCATTCACCTTCAAGTTCATGCAGCTGTTTACTCTGCAGCAGAGAACTTGATGGGGGCTTTTCAAGATTAAATTGGCATTCTTTGTCTCCATTAGGGACTGCTCAGTGCAAACTCAATTCCCTTCTGCTAGGAGTGACAAGGGGACAGAGGCTTATGTCTCTGGCTTTGGAATGGAGACCACAGACAGCTGTTAGCTACCTCCATCTGCAGCAGTCAGGCCCAGGGCTCCAGAATCTTATCTGGATTATAGCTCCTTCAGAGAGAGCTTTTCCTTCTCTCACCCTGGCTACAGAAGAGCATCCTGTGAACAGGGCTGTGCCACGCCCTACCCCTGCTCCCTTAGCCTATCAGGGAGCATTGTTGCAAATCTGGTCCTGCCAGCACCTTCCTGCCCTCTAGCCTTCAGGCTAGGTCTCCTGTTCCTTACTATTTCCCCAGTCCTGAACTTCACTTTTTAACCACTTCCTGGGTCCCTGGAACAGCCTATGCCCATTTTTGTAAATTAAGTAGAACTAGCCACACCCATGTGTTTAGGAATTGTATATCGCTGTTGGGGGGCACCCCAGCAGTCGAGCTACACAGCTGGGGCACAGGGCAGGTGACCTGTGCAGCCTTTACCTTCAAAAGCCTGCTGACTGCTGGTGCACAGCGCACTATTGTTTAGTTAGGTACTCTTCTAATGTCCAACTCATGGCTAATAATCCTGTGGTGGAAAAGTGTGGGTGTTTTGGGGGGGGTGTCATTTTTGTAGGGATGGAGTCTAGGTCCTCCTGCACATGAAGCAACACTCTAACCTTGAGCTACGCAGGAACATTCAGCATACTTTTGGTTATTGTTTCTTTTGAGTTTCATAGATCTTGATTAAATCTGGAATGTTGTCTCAGTCTTAGTACTGCAATAAAATGTATTGAAAAACATTAAAATGTGTAATTCTTTAAGTATAATAAAAGGCAAATAGCAAAACTTACAGAAGACACAAGAAGTCAAATTTTCTCTTCCCTTCTAGAGAAGGTTTTGATTTTTTTTTTATTTTACCTTTGCCTGGAGGAAAAATTAGCATGCCCGCACTTAAAATTGAATTTTCCCTTAAAAAAATGTTTCTCTTCATTCATTTAAATTACCTTACAAGACAACAGGTTTTCTTGTGTTATTTTAATTCATATTACCTTTGGATTAGTTTCTAACCACCCCTCCCTCCGGTTCCACTTTTCCTGATGTGCTCTCCACCCCATTATTCCCCTTGGCTTTTGTACCCCATGTGCTCTGTTGCCTTCCTCCCTACCTACCTCCCTTTATGAAAGCCACTTTTTCTGTCTCATGGGCCCTTTTCTAGTTTTGTGGCTTTTGCTCACATTTCCTCCCACCTAAATACATACTCAGCAATTAGCAGCTAGGCTCTGCGTCTGGGAGAAAACACGCTGTTTGTCACTCTCAGCCTGGCTTCCCTTTATGACATTTCCTAGTTCCATCCATTTTCCTGCAAGTTCCATGATTTTGTTTTTCATTACAGCCGAACACAATCCACCACCTTTTCATTATTCATTTATCCGCTGATGGTTATCTAAGCCGGTTCTATTTCCTGGCTGATGTAAAAAGAGCAGCAATGAGCATGGCCGTGCGAGTGTCTCTAGGTGGAGGTCTTGAGTTATCTGCCCGGGAGTGATAGCGTGGGGTCACATGACAGCTCTCCTTTTACTTTTTCTGAGGAGTTTCCACACTGATTGCTAGGGTGACCACACTAGTTCACCATCCCACCCACAAGAGATGAGGGCTTGCTTCTCTTCCTTGCCCGTCCTCACTAGCGTGTATCCTCTTCACGATAGCCATTCTGGCTGGGCTGAGATGGAATTTTAATGTAACCTTAGTTTGCATTTCTCCAATGGTTAGGAATGTTGAACACTTTATATTTATTGACTTTTTATTTCTTCTTTTGAGAACTGTCTGTTCTGTTTGATCACTTGCTCATCGGTTAACTGGCAGACTTTGTTTCTGTTGTTTTATTTGGGGGGTGGGGTGCGGGTATGTATGTGTGTTTAATCTTTGCTCAATATATAAAGAATCTTTGGTTCTTTATGTATTCTAGAGATGAATCCTTTGTCTGACATATACTGGTAATGATTTTCTATTCATTGCATTGAGTTTATTTAGCTAGTCAGGAGTCTTATCATTTCTTGGGGGCTTTTCTTATGCTATTGGGGTTCTATACAGAAACAGCTAGTTTTATTACAACTGGTGAAGCTATTTGCTTTAAGTGCAATGGAGTAGCAGGCAGAGCTGGGTGGCCCCACCCAAACCCAGTGTTTGTGTGTGTTGGGTTTATCTACAGACATGTTCTCTTTGTGTGCTGGGACAATGGCCCCTGGGTGTCCCTGACTTACTGATCTCTCAGCACTGACATTCTGAGCTCCATGTTCCTCCGTCAGTTTTACGACAAGCTGAGACTGCAAGCCCTTGGTGAAGAGTCTTTTCCACAGAGGGAAACGCCTGAAGAGGGCTGACACGGGAATAAATCAGCAGAAGAAGTAAATACCTCAGCCTAGCACCACAGCTCACGCCTTGCATCCTGCTTGTTAATTTGTGGTTTGTTCAGTCTTTCCGCTTCCTTATATTTTTTTAGCAGAGGAGCTTTGTCCTACACACCAATCATCTGTGTGGTATATATATTGGAAGTGTTATTAAATTAACTAAATCACAGGGTGGTGGTTGGGTTTAATCCCAGTATTCGAGAGGCAGGGGCAGGTGAATCTTTGTGAGCTCAAGGCCAGCCTGGTCTTCAGCGTGAGTTCCGGGCCAGGCTCCAAAGCTATAGTGAAACCTTGTCTCTGAAAAAATAAATAAATAAAGTGTTATTTATTTTAAAGTTATGGTACATTTCAAGATAGTCAAATTTATGTACCTCCCTTCTCTAATATCACACAAATATTTTACGTGTTCTTTGAATACTTTTATGCTTTTAATAATGCCTTTTTATTCAATTCCTCTGGTGTAGTTTATTAATAGGGTCTTCCCTGCAGATTGATGTAAAATACCACTTTCTAAGTAAATTTATATGTAGATGAAAATGTGTGATGACTATTTCAGTAGTCTGTCATCTATTTTCCCATAATCACTCATTTTAAAAACCACAGTATTTTCATATTTTGGCCACTTGTTGGTTGGTCAAATCTTCCATTATCATATTCTTATTTCTAAAAAAGTTTGATTGCATATAAGCTTTTTTCTTTTATGAACTTGAGAATGAACTTCTCTTCTTGGAATTGCTTTAAGTTTACAGACAAAGTTGAGCTTAGACAGTCGTATAGCACTGGGGCTTCTTACCTAAGGACGTACTGTGGGCGTCTGCTTTATTTGCTACAAAGCTTTCTTTTATTGTCTTCGGTAAAGCTGATCATTTCCTTCACATAAATCTTGCATGTTTCCTGTTAGGCTTGTCCCTAAGTATTTTGTTCTCCTGACAATTTTGTCAAGGGAATCTTTTTGTTTTCTTCTGCCAACATCAGACATTACATAGTCAACAGTTTGGTAAGTGCCATTGCTGGCTGCTGGCATTCTAATTGGTTTAGTTGTACCCCTTTCCCTCCTTCTCTTCTGATTTTTATTGGAGATGGGGGTCTCACTGAATAACCCCAGTTGTTCTGGAACTCCCTATGTAGACCAGGCTAGCCCCAAACTCACAGAGATCCGCCTACCTCTGCCCTTGCCTTTTGAGAGTTGAGGTTAAAGGTGTGCACCACCACATCTGGCTCCAATTTTAGTTTTAAAGTCTCTTCATTTTTTAGATTTCTTTAATCCTTTTCCACTTTCTTGAATAATTTGGTGTTTTGTGTATTTAATTCTTTTTTTTGAGAGTTGCCACTATTGTTTTATGTTCAGTAAACATCAGTCTTAAATACATACAGTAAATATATTCCTTTATAATAGATGCCTTTCAGTCTATAAATGTTTACTAAAGTACAGCTTCGCCTGCATCTCATCTTGTGTTTCATTTTTGCCCTTTACAAATCAGGTTGTCATGTCATTGTAAATCTATTTACCCTAACAAATGCTTGGAAATGAAGGAGAAATATAAAATATTGTCAATAAATGATTCCGCTAAAATAAAAAAAGAATTTTCTAAAAGCCAAAGAGGTAAAATGGAGGGGAGAAGATACCATGCTTGACTAAGGGGAGGGCTGGCAGGACCAGAGCTGGAGGGATGGTTGGCTAAGGAAAAACTTCTGGGATGTCTTTCCCAGGAGTCACAGCCTTGAGAGCGGGAACTGAGCAGTGAGCTTAAACCCTGCCTTGTCCACAGAAGGGCAATAGAAAAGAACACTGCCCAGCTGCCTGGCACAAGGAACTCGCCATCCACACAGATAGACTGCTTTCCGCAGACTCTCTAAGGTCTTCGACTCTCCGCTGAACCCAACTGCAGTAAAGTTAGCAGTGTGGCCTGGCACTTTCTCGGAACCGACCAAGGGACGGGTCCCTGCTAGAGACCTTGGCATAGGATTTGAGGGGAGCAACAAATTACTTTAACTTAGTTTAAATCATTCCAAGTTGATTCTTTCCTAGCTCAGAAAGTCAGCAGTCTGAGATGGCTTCCAGGGATTAAATTCAAAGCCTAGCAGGGTCGTACTCCAGGGGCTCTGAAGGAAACCCATTTCCTTGTCTCTCCCAGCCAATAAAGGCTGCTGCGTTTCTTGACTCCACCCTCCACGTTCATAGCCAGCAGCTCAGCGGTTTGGAGTCTCTCTGATTCTGATTGCACTTTCATCTTCAGGGCCTTATCTTTCTGCCCCAGCTGTCGCAGGACCGTCTCTGATGGTGGCTTCCCCCCTTCATAAAGTCACCAGAGATAACGTGGGTCACACGGACAAAATAGGCTCCACCTCAGGATCCTAAACATCCAAGAGAAAAAAAAAAAATCCTGACACTAGTAATATCTGCAAAGCTCTTTCTCAGATTTTTGACAATTTTAAAGAAAATGGCCATCCCAATATGTTCATAAGAAAATGAACATCTCAATTTTAAAGTTCTTGGTTTATTTTAGAACATTCTTTTACTAAAGATATCTTCTGCCGTTTTTTTCTTGTTGTTTTTCTTGTCTTTGGTGTGTCCTTTTATCCTCTTAGCAGGGTCTCTACCAGTAGATGTTTTACATTTTAATGAAGCCTTAGGTATCCATGGTTTTGTGTTGTATCTAAAACCTTACCACCCAAACCAAGGGCTCATATGTTTTCTCCTAGAAAAACTTAAGAGTTTTCTGTTGTGTGTGTGGTCTGTGCTCTTGTTGAGTTCGTTTCTGTGAAAGGTATAAAGTGTCCACATTTCTTTCTTTTTTTCTTTTTCTTTTCTTTCTTTTTTCTTTTTTTATGATAGGGTTTCCCTGTGTTACCCTGGCTGTCCTGAAACTCACTCTGTAGAGCAAGCTGGCCTCGAACTCTGCCCGCCTCTGCTCCTGAATGCTGAGATTAAAGGCGTGAGCTCCACTGCCCAGCTGGGTCCGTGTTCTTTATTCTTTTCTGTATTCGGTTGTGACAACACCACTTACTGAAGACTGTCCTTTGTCCATCGCACTGCCGCTGCTCCTTTGTCAAAGATCAGGATTCTTTTTCTGAACTCCGTATTTTATTTTCTTGATCTGTATGCATATAAAATTGCCAACAATACCTTGTCTCGGTCACTATAGATTTTATAGTAAGTTTTGAGGTGGTAGCTTTAATTCTCGAACTTTGTTCTTCAGCGTTTTTGGTGGCTATTCTGGGTCCTTCGCCTTGCTGAATCAACTTTAGAAGTAGTTATGTCAATATCTGCGAAATAGCTTTGGGGCTTTGGGTTGGAATTTTGTAGACTCCATGGATTCAGTAGGGAAGAACTGATATCTTAATGTGGAGTTTTCCAATCCATATTTTCATATGAAATATGTTTGTTTGGAGATTTAAATAGATATTTCATCAAAAATTTGCAGTTTTTAAACATAGATCAGGCATGTAGTCTAGTCCCTTAACTTTTAAGTATTTCATTTGGGGATAAGCTGTTTGTGAACCATATTGTATTCTAGCTTCAAATTTAGTTATTCATCATTGCTGTATGGAAAAGCAGCTGTGCATTCTACTTACTATTGCATATTAATCTTGTATCTCATGAGCTTGTATCTTATCCTCAAGCCAATATTCCAGGTGTTAGTTTCCTTTTTTTTGTTTTTTGTTTTTTGTTTATTTTGAGACAGTGTTTCTTTATGTTGTCCTGGCTGTCCTAGAACTCACTATGTAGATCAGGCTTCCCTTGAACTCACAGAAATCCACCTGCCTTTGTCTCCTGAATGCTGAGATTAAAGGTGTGCACCACCAAACCCAGCTATTTCATTTTTATTCAGTGGAATTTTCTACATAGACAGATACCCCCATCAACAAAGTCATTTCCACCTCCTTCTTCCGCATGTACTCTTTACTTATTTTTATTTTAAATTGTTCCAGCAGGACTTCTGGTACAATGATGGACCGGTGTCATAAGAGAAAACTTCCTTGCCTTACACAATGATAAGTTTTTTGGTAAATGTCCTCTAGCAAATTGAAAAAAAAATCTCCTTTTTCCCTAGTATGCTGAGTTTTTAATCAGGGAAAAAAAAGTTTGATTTGTGCCAGATGCTTTTTCTTCATCAATTTTAAGCCTGTTAACATGGAAGATGATGTTGCCTTATTTTTGAATGTTGAACCAGCCTTTATTTAGGAGGGAGGTGAGCTTCACTTTCATATGGTATATGATTCCTCCTACATGTTGGACTTGATTTTCTAATGAGGAGCACTAGTCTAGTATTTTCTGTACGTGTCATATTGCTGTGTAATCTTGCTGACAGAGTCATGCTGGCCTCACAGAATGAGTTAGGCACTGCTTCCTCTGTGTCAATCTGGAAAACATTTGTTGAAAACGAATACCATTCCTTTCTTAAATGTGGGTGGAGTTTATGAGTGAACCCACACTAGCCTGGTGCTTTCTTTTATGATAGGCTATTTGTTACTGATTACTTTAATAATAAGTACCTAACAAGAATATATGAATTTATTTAATTTACCTGGAAACTTCTTCATGTTCTAGTCTGCGTTGTCTGAGATTGATGAAACTGTTTCAATATTCTTTTGCTTAATAGTAGCAAAATGTCTTTCTGTATTGCTTTGCTTTTAAATTATGTATATCTTTATATTTAAACCATAGTTAGGGTAAAATATGACCTTTTAAGAATTCACTTTGACAAACTTTGCCTTTTAAATTTTGTTTAGTTTTTACTTTTGTTATTCATTTTTTTCTATTCTCATTGAAATAAAATTGACAAAAATTTTATATGTACTTATTTTAAATTATATGTGATGTTTTGATGCATGTATGCATTTTGAAATGGTTACAATAAGTTAATTAGCAAAACTATTAGCTCACGGAGGACCTACTGTGTGTGAGCATTAGCGGTCTACCCTCACCTCATGGAGGACCTACTGTGTGTGAGCATTAGCGGTCTACCCTCACCTCACGGAGGACCTACTGTGTGTGAACATTAGTGGTCTACCCCCTCAGCAGATTCCAAGTCTGCCATAGGGTGCTACTGTTGCTGCTTCCGTGTTGGGCGCACAGCACTCAATGTGGCTGCCCTGCATTGCCGTGCTGTGGGCAGCTCTCCAGTGTGCCTCCATCCTGTGTAATAGGAACTCTGCACTGCTGACCAGTGTCACCCCTTTCCTGACCTTCAGCAACAGTCAGTCTCTTCTCTGGGAGCTGACTTCCTTAGTTTTTGAATGTAAATGAGGTTGTGAGCTGTTTGTTGTCCTGTCCTGGTTTTCACTTAGATGTCCTCCAGGTTCATCCAGGCCATTGTCAGTGATGGAATGAGGTTCATTCCCACCTGCTCCATCCCACACTGGCCTGGAACTGTATATTCCAAGCTGCTTGTAAGCTCACAATCCTCCTGCCTCAGCTTCCTGAGGACAAGGATTACAGGCATTGCTATCAAGACCAACTGATTGATGCTTTCTCTCCAGATCACTGGTTCCCAACCTTCCTAATACTGTGACCCTTTAATACAGTGCCTCACATCATGTTGACCACCAACCATAAAATTATTGTCATTGCTACCTCATAACTGCAATTTTACTTCTGTTATGAATCGTAATGTAATATCCGTGTTTTCCAATGTTCTTCGGTGACCCTGTGAAAGGGTCACTATGCCTAAGGATGCATCCAATTTTAGTACATAAGCCCCTTTAAGTCTGGGATGAAACACAATGGTAGACCTCTTCCTGGGCAAGAGTGAGAACACAGCTTCACTCCCAAGCATTAAACATGCCCTTTAATAATAATAATAGAAGAAACACATTTTCCATCTCTAAACAGAGAGAATTGAAACTTTGAAAATGAAAGTGGCAACAGCTGCCAACATCACGTATAACTTAGTATCTTACTTACCCATAGCAAGTTTTTTTTTTTTTTTTCAAGACAGTGTTTCTCTGTGTAGCCTGGCTGTCCTGGAATTTGCTCTGTAGATCAAGTTGGCCTCAAATTCAGAGGTTCACCTACCCTCTGCCTCCCTGAGTACTAGGATTAGAGGCATGCACCACAACTGCCTGGCAAGAAAAACAATTTTTAAAAAAGATATGTCACTAGAAAAGATAGCAGCTAAAGTGATAGTAGATTTCTTATTTGCAAAACTAAATTGCCAAGTTATTGGAGAGGGGCTACTGTCACTTAGGATAATACTCTGAGTAAATATACACAGCACTCCTAGGTGATTGGCACATATCTTCAAAATCTAACAGTACAAACTCTCAGGCCCTGATGGAGAAGTGGGACTCAGTACAACTTCCTGATTCAAGTGAAAATATGTGTTACCTATCCTGCATCCTACATTCCTGGGAAACATCTTAACATCCATTCATTAAAGTATGAAAAAGGCAGAATTATCACAATAGTCAAAAAATTTAAATGTTACTTTGGTCAACAGTAGGAGAATGGATTACTAAATCAAACACTCAGAAGTTGCTAAAATGACTGTGTTTGAGTTCACATATTTAAATGGACATGATGTGGCTCTTAAAATTTGCATTAAAAACATTGCAGAATGATTTGTGTCAATTTAATATTTTTCTGTTATAGAGGATCATACTATGTAACCCCAAATACTGTGTGTTGGGATAGGACTAATTTGAGCTGAAGGCAGTAAATGACTGTTTTCCTTACCTCTGTCTAAACGTAGGCTGTCAATTCTCATTAGGTACTGTTTCCTAGCCCAGAGAGGAGCCTGCAGAACAAGCCTTAGAAACCAGCATTTACAGCCATGGTGGCACATGCCTTAAGTCCCAGCACTCAGGAGGCAGAAGCAGGTAGATCTCTGTGAGTTTGAGAACAGCCTGGTCTACAGAGTGAGTTCCAGGGCTGTTACACATAGAAACCCTGTCTTGGAAAAACAAACAAACAAACAACAAAAAGAAAACGAAAGGAAAAGGAAAGAAACTAGTACTTCGTCTTACTTACCCTAAGATTCCCCTTTACTATCTAACTAGCTTGCCACCACAAAAATCCTAAACCCCATTCATTCCCTTCTTCTGCTGCCTCTGTATAAATTGAATCTTACTGAAGAGGCTACATGAGTCCCAAGTCCAGACCAGTTCCTTGGATTACCTGTCATTGAGTTTCTCCTCTGGGTATGTGCTGATCATGTCAACAGAGGGAAAGCGTTTTCTCCCCTATAATGTACATCTAATGTATATACATACACCCATTGCTTATAGAAGCAAACATATACAATAAAGGTGTTAAAACAGGG
The DNA here is from genome assembly GCF_950005125.1 of Chionomys nivalis. Classification (NCBI taxonomy): domain Eukaryota; kingdom Metazoa; phylum Chordata; class Mammalia; order Rodentia; family Cricetidae; genus Chionomys; species Chionomys nivalis. Next base: position 12,604,010 of record NC_080098.1, on the reverse strand, counting down.
TGTAAGTTTACTGTGTGTGTGCACATGTGTATGCATAGTGCTGAGGATTGAACCCAGGGCCCTCCATGGTGGGTAGGTAAGTGCTCTACCGCTAGGCCACACCCCCAGCCTAATTTGCTGTTTTAATAAGAACGGCTGTGCTCTCCAGAAGGCAAAGTAAATGAGATAAGAATGGCTATTATAGTGTTGCATTTCATCACTTAAAAGGAAATGATCTAAACACAAGCTCAAAGCAGTTAACCTTCAGCTCTCAGTGGCAGGTACAGACTATATATCATACTCCAGACTTATGCTGGAAATAATACAAAAAGCTCAGGAAGACTAGGTAATGAATTTCCCTTTATTTAATAGAGAATTGATTCAGATATAATCTCTTCAAATTGAGTTTATTCAATAGTAAGGTTTTGTTTGGGAGTAGGAAAGCCTAGACCAGCATGTGGGTCTCAACGCCTTTGGGGGCGTCCGACAATACTTTCACAGAGGTCACCTAAGATCATTGGAAAACATGGACATTTACATAACAACTCACAAGAGTAGCAACATTACAGTTATGAAGTAGCAATAAAAATAATTTTATGATTGGGCGTAAGCACAAGATGAGGAACTGTTTTAAGGGTCACAGCATTAGGAAGGTGGAGAGTCACTGGTCTAGAAGGAGAAGAGCTTGTTGCTTTTATATTTTTCTTTTAATTGGTGGTACTGGGGTTTGAACCCAGGGTTTCACATATACTAAGCAAGCACTGTCCACTGCTACATACACACTCCGTATTTACTTCCACTAAGCTTACGGCACTCTGGAGCCAAGCCCTACGCACACAATGTGTCTCCTCACGTCCTTAGGTCTGACTTCTCATCTGGTAGGTACTACGTTGTTCCTGTGCTGGTAACCTGGGATCATGTGGAGGAGAATCAACCCAATCTCAAAGCCACATTCACCACTTGGTGTTTGTCTAAAATTTTGTCCAAATAATGATGTTGGTAAGCTTTATATGTGGCAAGTTGGATATTTTAGAAACTGTATAAGACTGCCACACTTTAAATTATTATAAATGTGGATTTTTTTTTTATCAACTTGGAGAGTATATTACTGTTGGGACCATTTGGAGTCCTGGCCTCCAGCTGCTCTTCCCCACTAGTGACCTTTTCTTGCCCTTCTGATTTGAGCTTCTGAAAGCTGTGCCAAAGTTATTTACCAATCCTGTTTCCTGAGCACATATTGACCTGACCTTGATTGAAGATCAGGCGATGAGGTCTTTGTTGAAGGAGCTGCGGGCTGCGTTCCTGCCACCCGGCTCCCGGCCACCTGGCTAGCTTATGCCCCAAAATAACAACACACAAATGTATTCTTTTAAACACTGCCTGGACCATTATATCTAGCCTCTTCTTGGCTAATTCTCACGTATTAATTTAGCCCATTTCTAATAATCTGTGTAGCACCACGAGGTGCGCTTACCGGGAAAGATTAAGCATGTCTGACATGGTGGCTGGCTGCATCGAGAGGAGCTGCCCTGCATCTGAGCTCACTTCCTCTTCCTCCCAGCATTCTGTTCTGTTTACTCCGCCTATCTAAATTCTGCCCTATCAGATGGGCCAAGGCAGTTTCTTTATTGACCAATGAAATCCCACATCAGGTCTTCACCTGTTGGTCCACCTGGCTGTGTTAGGTATAAAACCTCTGTGGTGCTGCTCAATAAAGGGCTTCTTCTACCAGCAGCTTGAGAGGTGTATGCGTATTCAATCCTGACGTCCTTCACTCGGTTTCAGTTCCAGGCCGATTACCATAAAAACTGCTTGCTTCAGTTAAATGATGATTCTTGGGGAAAAAAAAAAACAAAAAACTCTTGGGGCTGGTTTAGGGAATGACGACATTTGCTACCAGGTCTGGTAAGCTCAGTTTGATTATTGGGACTCATGTGGTGGAAGAAAAGAACTGACCCTTCTGAGCTGTCCTCTGATCTACATAAGTGCACTGTGGCAATCCTCCCACCCTGGAGAAGTCTTTTAAAAATAAAAGAAGAAAGAAAAGAAGAAAGGAAGGAAGGAACAAAGAAAGGAAGGAAAAGAATTAGACAATTGTCCAGCTAAATGGTAGAGATAGCCAGGGATCTGGCTTTATTTCTCAACAGGCCTGTGGCCCTCTGTGACAAGCAGAGGATGAGGGTTAAATATGCAAATCATTCCAAACAGAAGGCTGATTGCTACAGATTCAGGTCTTGCCAGTTCCCATTGTCCATTGTCTTGCTGATGTTTACTCTGTTTAAAGCAGGTGGGAACCAGTGACTTCTAGACTGGTGGCTTCCTTGGCTTGTAAACCTCTAAGAAGATAACCCCAACAACCCCACCCATGCCTTGACTTACAGAAATAGAATTCTGTCCCAGTGAAAGCATCGCCAGTTGAAAACTGAAATAAGAAAATGCATTCAGTGAATCATAATTTAGTGAAGAGTACACGGAAGAGACAGCGTGCTTCATCTAGTGGTTTGCATGGGTAGTGACTGCGGTGCCCCCACCTCCAGTGACGTGAGCATCTCCTGTCGCTTATGGCTGGCCCAGGAAAGGATTGAAATGCACACCTGGAATAATGACTTCTATTGAAAGTATAGCATTTTTGTAACGTTGTAAAGTAAAACAAAAACAAATAAAAAAAAACCTAAGAGTCTAACTATTGAAAGTCCAGTAACAACTAAATCAAGATTCTAGAACACTCAACATCAGCAAGGAAAAACTTCCATATTTCCCACAATTTTAGAACAATAAAAAAATGAACACTTAACATTCTAAATGTAGACACATACCCTTTCTCAGCTAAGGAAGCACTCCTTTTAACTGGTTCACAGAACAACCAGCTGTAGCCTAGATTATTTAGAATCTGTAGTTATAATAAGAATTAGTGCACTACAGTCCGAATTAGGTTGTAATAATCTGATAGATAAACAGCACTTCAGGTTGTCTAGGGCCATTGCAAGGTAGTAATCACAACATAGATTTTACCTTACTTGTTTAGATTGTTTTTATTCAAAATCTTCACTGAACAATGTGACTTTTAACAAAACTATGAGATTTTTTAGCCATGCTTTAGCTTCGTATATTAGACCAATGCATGTAATATTCTTACATTTTTAATTTAGCCTTTAAAAAAACAAACACTAGTAATATAATCTCTGAGAGGCTTTAGTTCTTTCTTCCTGTGTCAGTTAGCTTTCACTGTGTAACAAATCATCTTCCAGTTTAGTGTCCTCAAATACCAAGCATTTCTATAGCGTGTGAGCTTGTGAACGGCCCTTGGAGCTGATCTTAGCTGGGTAGTTCTACAGGTGGGGTCGGGTCCATGCAGGGGGTCTGTGGCTTGCTTCTAGACAAATTGAAAGCTTATAGGTTTTGGGAGTTCCATTGGAATAGCTCATTCTTCGGCTTCCTAGTCTCTCAACTTCTAGGAGACAATCCTAGACTCTCCCACTGGGTGAGGGTGTTTGCAGGAGCTCAAAAGCCCAGGTATTTATGTACAAATGGCTTCCAAGGTTCTACTTGTGTGATGTTTGCTAATACCGTTTTTGCAAAGTCAAGTTCTTGCCATCTATCAATTCCCTGAAAGATTAACATCGCAGGGCTTGGTGAGATGACTCAGAGGTCACAAACCCAGCAACCTGAGTTCCATCTCTGAAACCCACATGGTGGAAGGAGAGAACCAACTCCTTCCTGCATGTTGTCCTCTGACCTCCACATACACCCAGTGGCACACACACACATAAACATGTGCACACAGAATAAATAAACAATATGTAATTTAGATGTTTTTAGTAAGATTTTCTTTGCACCAAGATGAATGGACTGTTCCCACAGGGCACCACCAAACTCTCAGCCATGTTGGTTTTATTTTTGTTGTTTGTTTGTTTTAAAATTGTGCTGGCAGTGTCTCTGGCTGAGTACAAATTCCGAGCTGTCTTCCAGCAAGCCCCTCTGAACATAAATTCAACATGACCTTCTATTGTTATGCTAACTTAAACAGCTTAACAGAGTCAAAATCACACACAAAAAATTAAATTTTAGTATGGACTTTTCTTTGTAAAAATGGTGCTTCTCTTAGATAATAAGATATTGTTGATTAAAAATTATTCAATCTTTAAACTTCATTTACATATTACTATAAATGTGCAAATGGAGAGGTAAGGAAATAGGGAAATTTAAGAGTATGCTTAGTAATTTTAGGAAAATTTTAAGCAAAAAATTTTAGACAAATTTTGAATGTTCTGGTTTTTTTGTACTATAGATAATGTTGAGGAAAACCCTCATTATTGTATTTTAGTAGTAAAAATTATGCATTCTTTTTACAGGAATGCATCTATGACCAAAAAATGCAAATACAAAGGATGGAAATACCAAATTTTTAGATAGAATCTCAATTATTAGGAAAACCCATCATGTAACTGACTGATCATAGGCAGAAGTCAGCTGTGTCTCTTTCCTGACAGGTCCTGCATTGATGCCATTCAGTTCTATTTAAAACTTAAGACTTTACATTAGACACCAACTGCCAAGCCAACCTGGCGCGCCTCTCTCTTCTCACAGGGTTTCTGGACACAGACCTGGCTGTCTTGAAGCTCACTATGTACACCAGGCTGGCCTCAAACTCACAGGTCCACCTGCTTCTGCCTTCCAAGTGCCGGGATTAAAGGTGTGTACCATGCCTGCCCAGCTATGACTGTTCAATGACAGAAAAGCCCCTATAAGGGAACAGATGGGCACACTCACATCTTGGTACATTTAGTATTTCCTGCTTGGTACCCTTGACCACCTTATTCTATGTCTATTTTTATGTTATCATCCTCTGAAAAGACAGACTCCAAGGAGGTGTCCTACAGTTGAGGCGATCCACTCAAGTGAACCTTTATTTAACAAATTAACAAATGGGAGGATATCTTCCAGGCTTGGCAGCTATGTTCTTGCTTGGCGGTAGAATCCAGCTTGTCCTGTCTGCTTCACTAGATATTCTTTTTTTGTTGTTTTGTTTTGAAGTGTTCTTAGAAGTATTCTGACACAAATGATATTTTATTAAGATTTGGTGGAATATGGGCTTAAATTAAACTTAAGCTAAACTTTTCTTTGGGTGGTGCTTGCAATGACGCGGTACATGCTTTATCACTGAGCAACAAACCTGGCTCTTGACTATTTTTGAGACAGGGTCTTGGTATGTAGCCAGGTCTGGAATTAAATTCATCATCCTCTTGACTTCAGTGATGGGATTACAGGCAACTTTGTGTGTAGTTTTTACCATCACAAGAGGCAGTGACAATTACTAAAATAATCTCACATGTTCATGTAAACGAAGGTCATGCCACACATTGGGAGGGGAACTGGAATCTGATTAGGTCTTCCTTAATCATTTGAGCTGGAAGTTCATCTCCAGAGTAACACGGTGTAGATGGCAGTACTTCTACATTACCATCTGCATCTAAGGAGTTTTCAATTTACATACTGACACTTTGAGAGAAAGAATTCATAACATAGACAGCATAGTGCTTCATCCAGCATGGCTTCAGGGACAGATATAACTGAGTGGCCTGGGAATGAAGAAAACAGACAGACAGACAGACAGACAACTGAGGTCCGGTAGACAGACCTCTTTGCTGGAGAGACCACAACCTCCCCCAACCTCTCCTCCGTGTGTCTACTATATGGAGTTGAATAGGAAGAGATAAACTAGGAGGCAGGGTTTATGGTGCACAGTTGGATAAGGAGGCAGGTCTAGCTGATCTCAACAGGCGCAATCTGTGGGGAACATTCTTCAGGCTATGAATATCTGGAGGGACAAAGCTATACTGGACATTTTCTACACACACATCAGCATCCACAGGCGTGGACCAGAAGGGAAGGCTTTGCCATCCTTCTGTGGACCTGAGGCTCTGAGGTCCTTACACGGCTGTGCCCGTGTCACACACACATTCTCTTAGGACTCCCCCTCAGTGCCTCCTCCGCTCTCTACAGCACAGGTCATTTTGAGTTTTGTCCCTATCTCCCTGACCCCCAGCTGCTCAGAATGTCCCTTTTAAGTCGCTTGGGGGAGGGCAGTATGAACGTAACCTAGGCTTTGCACATACCAGCAAAATGCTGAACCACGGAGCTATATCCCTGTCCCCAAAGATGATTTTTTTTTAAAACTTTACTTATTGTTTTTAATTGAGGTATACATTTTTCCCCACTCCCCTTTCTTCCTCCCCACTCCCCTTCCTCCCTCCCCCCTGCCCTCCACATTCCCAATTTGCTCAGGGGATCTTGATTTTTTAAAACAAATAAAACCATTTTATTAGGGAGACAGAGTGTCTTCTGAAAATAACAAAATGGGAAGTGCCATCCCTCATCAAATAAGTATTTACCAAGGAGCTACTTTGTGCCAGAAGCTAGAAATACCACGGTGAGTACAAAGAGAGGGTGGGTTTCCTCCCGTTCTATTCTTGGAGCAGGTCAGTGTATGGCGGGGGAGAAACAGACCATAGGCAAACAATCACATAAATACACAGGCAATTCCAACCGTGACACATGCTGGGAATGTGTTCACAGGGCGAGCCTGTCACAGCGTGATCTTCTCCAGGTAGGAGGCTTGTGAAGACTCTCCTGAATAATCTTCTCTCCATCCAAAACCTAAAAGATGATGTGGTAGCTGGACAGCAAAAATTGCTCGGGTTATTTCCAGATTTTTATAAAGTCATGCGGCAGCTCCTCCCCTCAGGGGTGTCTATTTCATGCCCCTCTCCCTCTGAGCTGACTCTAGGACTTAATTTAGTCAATAGATTGTAGAAGAAGTAACTTTGAATCAATGCTGAAGGAAGGTTTTGATAAGCTTTGATGAGGCACTCCCTGACAATTGACGCTGTTATATAAATGAGCTTGGCTGGGCCAAAGAAAGATGAGACACACAGGCGCTTGCTCCCATGTCGACACCTTAGCTAACAGCCATGGAACCACCGGACACCAGCCAGGCCACAGCTGCTCCGCTAAATGAACAAGCCCAGCACCACGGCAGCACAGCCTGGACAAGAACAGCTGAGCCACCTCGCTGACCATAGGTCTCTAAGCTGTAATCAATGTCTATTGATTGTAAGAGAGAGAGTTTTGCAGTTGGTTGGCTGATAACAAATGAGAAGGGATTACCTAGGCGTGTGCAGAGCCATAGGTCAGGAGGAGGGCATGGTGAGTCCCCAGAAGACCTGTGTGGACGCGTCCTGAAACACCTTGGGAGAGCTCTGGAAGCAGAGTGTGTTGGACAGCGCAGGGCATTTTTTTTTTCTTTCTAGGTGTGGTGCTGAGAATTTCACTTAAGGTTTTATACTCTCTATTCCCAGACCTAGAACACGTTAAAGACTTAAGTCTTACATTTTACTGTTGTGGTCTGAGAACTAAAGCTAGGACCTCATCCATTCTAGACAAGTATCTATTCCTGAGCCATAAATACAAGCCCAGACTCGAGCCTTTATTTTAAGAGCAGCTAGAGACCACACAAGGAAAGGATGCAGAATTAGACTTAGACTATTAGAATTTTTGGAGATACAAAGCAGTGTGGCCAGAGGAGAAGAAGAAACTATTGGGGAAAGGTTTCCGTAGTCAGGAAGGGTGTAGACTCACCCGACCACAGCAGTGACAGGAAGATCACGGCCTGTACAACTCCAGGAGGCTAACGATGTACAACTCCAGAGCTGCCCAGTACAGATGTCAGACATTGGGAAGATTGAGAGATTCGATGAATTTGAAAGAGAAGAAGATGACAGATATCAGTGATTAATAGGACACTGGGAATGACTATGGTCAAGGATAATGGCGAAGGTTGTTGCTAGCTAGTTTGCTGTCTTGGTGGATGACACCAATCTCTGAACTGGAAAGTAATTGGAAAAGTCAAGTCAGCAGTTGAAGGGGATGGGGTGGAAGGGGTGAGGGGGAAGAAAGCAAAAGTTCGGACTTAGGTATGCTACCTCTGTGTCGTCTTTGATATTCCCAAGATGTTCTTGTAGCAGCTGGGTGCGGTGGCGTTCTGAGGAAGGCTGAGTAGAAGCTAGTCAATTGTGACTATGGGGAGACAGTCTCCCTAGGAAGGTCTCACTGGGCTTTAGGTTGATCATTTTGAGTTCCAGGCTCTTCCAGAGATGGTTAGAGAGCTCCTGGGACTGGTTCCCACCAACTCTCTCCAAATGCGAGGCTCACATACCACCCCTTCCTTTCCACAAAAGGGGAGATAGGTTTCCCTTCTCTTTGCAAAACATTCTCGTATGAGGAAATAACAAATAAAGGTGTTCTGTGGGATGGGTGGCCTATGTCTGTAATCTCAGCCCTGGGGAGAGGGAGACAGGAATCTTGACATAAAGCAAGCCTGGGCTTCCTAGTGAGACCCTAGCTCAAAAACTCCCAAACCCAAAACCACATAAACAAACATGGTTTTATCTTTTTCTTTTTACGTGACAGAGTTCTATTTGCGTGATATTTTAGGGTCATTCAAACCACACTTCTTGTACTTCGCCTTACTAGGGTACCAACAACAGTCAGGAATCATCTTTTGCTTTAAGTTTGAATCACAGCCCAACATCTAAGCTCTTATAAACAGATCCCCTTCTCTTGTGTTTCCCATAGTCTGATTCTAGTTTCTTCATTCACCTCCTCATTCTCTCCCCGTCCGTTCACTAGACAACCGCCGCAGTATTTCTTCTAAAACGTCAGCTGACCTGAACCAGTCTTGTGAGGAAATGGAACCCTTGGAGACAGCTTCCAAACTCTCTGACCCACGACTGTGGAGTATAAATACAAAAGGTGTTTTATACCCACTCCTACCTTAGAGAGGTGTTTTTAGTTCCTTGACACCAGGATGCCTTCAAACAAGTTTTTTTTTTAAATATTTATTTATTTATTTATTTATTATGTATACAATATTCTGTCTGTGTGTATGTCTGCAGGCCAGAAGAGGGCACCAAACCCCATTACAGATGGTTGTGAGTCACCATGTTGTTGCTGGAAATTGAACTCAGGACCTTTGGAAGAGCAGGCAATGCTCTTAACCTCTGAGCTATCTCTCCAGCCCCTTCAAACACGTTTTTAAGTCAGAAAACTATCCCGACAGCTGTGCTTGCTTCCGTGATGGGATAAATCAAAGCAACAGTTCATGGCTTTGAGCAAGCATAAAAGCCTCGCTGGGAAGGTCCTGTTCAATAATGGCCAGTGCCACATGGGCTCACGGCAGTGGATGAAACTGAGAGTAGACAAACTGTTTTCTGTAGCCGGAAAGTTAGTTCCATGTCCGCTTCTACCTTGTGCTTATGAAATTAGCACATTCGATTGCTGCTGCATTGAATGACCTGTCCCATTTAGTGTGGAAGTCACATTTCTGTTACAGTGACAAAAGACTCGAAGAGATAAAACCTAATGAAGGAAATACTTTGGTGCAAGGTTTCAGCCTTGTTCCTTGGCATCATGGCATCAGGCGCAGGGACCTGGGTAAGACAGAACATTGTGGTGGAGCTCATGTATATGTGGAGGGAAAGAGAGATTAAGGGGAGGAGGAGGAGATGGAGAGAGAGAGGAGAGGGAGAGAGAGAGAGAGAGAGGGAGGGAGGGAGGGAGGGAGGGAGGGAGGGAGAGAGAGAGCCCTTCAGTCCTCAGTGATCTGCTTCTCTTTATTAGTCCCGCCTCTTCAGGTTTCTACTCCCTCTGGATAGCCACCTAAATGTGTCAATCAATGTGCTAATCCACGAGCCAGGTTAGAGGCCTCGTGATGCCCCAGTAACACCTCTGAACACCGGAGACCAAGGCGTTGGAAGCCAAACCTACAATTCAAGAGTCTTAGGAGAATTTTTTTTTTTAAAAATTAGGCTACAAGAAATCAAAACCTCCAACGATAGCATCTGCTGGAGAGGTTGTGGAGAAAGGGGTACACTCATCCATTGCTGGTGGGAATGCAAACTTGTGCAACCACTATGGAAAGCAGTGTGGTGGTTTCTCAGGAAATTTGGGATCAACCTACCCCTGGACCTAGCAATACTACTCTTGGGAATATACCCAAGAGATGCCCTATCATACTACAAAATTATATGCTCAACTATGTTCATAGCAGCATTGTTTGTAATAGCCAGAACCTGGAAACAACCTTCAATGGAAGAATGGATGAAGAAAGTATGGAATATATACATATTAGAGTACTACTCAGCAGTAAAAAACAATGACTTCTTGAATTTTGCATGCAAATGAACGGAAATAGAAAACACTATCCTAAGTGAGGTAAGCCAGACCCAAAAAGAGGAACATAGGATGTACTCACTCATAATGGGTTTCTAGCCATAAATAAAGAACATTGAGCCTATAATTCGTGATCCTAGAGAAGCTAAACAAGAAGGTGAACCCAAAGAAAAACATATAGTCATCCTCCTGGATATTAACCTTCATCAGGCGATGAAATGAGACAGAGACAGAGACCCACATTGGAGCAACGGACTGAAATCCCAAGGCCCAAATGAGGAGCAGAAGGAGAGAGAGCACGAGCAAGGAACTCAGGACAGTGAGGGGTGCACCCACACACTGAGACAATGGGGATATTCTATCGGGAACTCACCAAGGCCAGTTGGCCTGGGTCTGAAAAAGCATGAGATAAAACCGGACTCGCTGAACATAGCGGACAATGAGGGCTGCTGAGAAGTCAAGAACAATGGCACTGGGTTTTGATCCTACTGCACGTACTGGCTTTGTGGGAGCCTAGGCTGTTTGGATGCTCACCTTACTAGACCTGGAAGGAGGTGGGAGGTCCTTGGACTTCCCACAGGGCAGGGAATCCTGACTGCTCTTAGGGCTGCTAAGAGAGGGGGAGTTGATTGGGGGAGGGGGAGGGAAATGGGAGGCGGTGGCAGGGAGGAGGCAGAAATCTTTAATAAATAAATAAATTAATTAATTAAAAAGAAATTAAAACCTAGAATTTATTTCATGGTGCTCTAATTGTACTCTATGTTAGCTTCCACACTATGACACTCAGTACTTGGTTGTTACCAGAAATATTATCCCATTCATCTCAGGAAGTAGAGAGCATATTTACAAGAATGGCCATTATCTATTTTTAAAATAAACAATAGTTATTTCTCTCTGGGAGAAAACATTTATTTTAACTTAGAAAAAAATTAAAGATTATTTATCATTATTATGGTTTAAAAGTAATTATTTTTTGCATAGTAAATCACAAAATACTGCTTTAGTTTTTAAAGCATAAGGAAATATCTTTAATTTACTTTGAAGATCTTTAGAAAGAATCTCTATAACACTTAACACATAATAAAAATCTAGAAACAAAGAATCATACCAAATTTTAAAGGGAGTTCTCAGGAAATGATCTGATACAGTTCTCAGAGCTTAATTTTTAATATTTGTTTCTTTATTTGTGTGTGTGTGTGTGTGTGAGAGAGAGAGAGAGAGAGCGAGAGAGAGAGAGAGAGAGAGAGAGAGAGAGAGAGAGAGAGAGAGAGAAGCCGTGTGTGTGAATGTGGAGCTTGCTCAAAGTATGAGGAAGCAGAGGACAGCCGCAGGAGCCAGTCCTTGCTGTCCATTTTGAGGTCTTTTTGTTGTATTCCAGATTGTGTGTGCCAGGTTAGCTGTCGCTCAAGCTTCCTGAGATTCTCCTGTCTCTACCTTCCTCTCTGTAAGAGTGCATTTATTACAGACACTGACATTTAAAATTGTGCTCTGGGGACTTGAACTCATGCTTGCACATCAAGCGTTCTTACCCCTGCCCCCAGTTTCTTCCCTGACTTTTTTTTTTGAAACAGGGTGTTTTGCTAAACCTGGGGTCCAGTCAATTGGTTAGATTAGCCCTACACCTAGCCCCAGAGATCCTCCAGTCTACCTCACAGTTCTCAGATTACAGGTGCAAGTAAGAAAAAATCTGGGGTTAGGGAAATTCCTAGGAGTCCGCAAGGATGACCCCAGCTAAGACTCCTAGCAAGAGTGGAGAGGGTGCCCGAACTGGCCTTGCCCTGTAATCAGATTGGTGACTACCTCAACTGCGTTTATCCAGTAACTGATGGAACCAGATGCAGAGATCCTGGAATCCAGTTAAAGAAGGGGAGGAGGGAATATATGAGCAAGGGAGGTCAAGATCATGATGGAGAAATCTACAGAGACAGCTGAACCAAACTTGTGAAAAAAAATTCATGAACTCTAGACTGACAGCTGTGGAGCCTCCATGGGACCTAACTATGTGAGAGACAGTTGTGAATATTGGACTATCTGAGGGGCCCTTGGTAGTAGGACCAGGATCTATCCCTGGTGCATGATCTTGCTTATTGGATGGAGCCATTCCCTAGAGTGGGATGCCATGCTCAGACTTAACACAGAGGGGAGGAGCTTGATCCTGTCCCAACTTAATATGCCAGACTTTGTTGACTCCCCATCGGAGCCCTTACCCATTGGAAGGAATGAATGGAAAGTGGGCTAGGGGGAGGCGGGGGGGGGCAGGAAGAGGGATGGGAAGGAGAACTGTGGTTGGAATGTAAAATAAAAAATCATTAATTAATTTAAAAAAACCCTAAGCCATGCCCAGCTTTTTATGTGAGTGGGTGCTAAGAATGTGAACTTAAGTCTTAATGCTTACATAGTCACTTTGTACAATGAGACATCTCCCCAGCTCCTGGTCTCAGGTTTTAAATAATCTCCAGAAACTTCAGCCACAGCTGATAAGAAATAACAGCATAGCACCCAATGTGATTTCACTGAAGTATGCTCAATTTTTTATAGCTGCATTTCACATTTATTTTAAAAACTCAGCCATGTCTTTACAGATGGGTCAGTATTGTTTATATGGAACTGGTAGCATAAAGAACCTTTTTAAAATACCCTTACAAGTCCTTGGCATGATGAGATACCAAGTATGTGCTTGACAATGTTTATTTAAAGCCTTGGCTCTTCTTCCTTACACTTAACTCTTGGACTCTTCCCTCCCTTGCTGTTACATTCATTTGCAGCCATCTGCTGTGATTCACATCTTGTCCTATTTGCTGCAGAAGGCTTAAAGCCTCATAAGCCAGCCGCACTATGATGAGCCTAATAATTTCACTTCATTATCAGAGGCTTGGAATGTTCTAGGCGTGTGCAATATTGACCAACAACTGCTTCTCCACTCCTCTAACATTGTCTCATCTCGTGTCTTTGGATAAGCTTGGTGGTATCAAGTTCATTGATATTGCCGTGTGATGTTTCTGTCTTTATTAATCATAATGTATTATTTCAAAACTTTGTACATTAAAAATTATATTTTATTCATATTTGTGTATGTGTATGAGTGTGTGGACATGCCACAGCATCAGTGTGGATGATCAGAGGACATCTTGCAGGAATAACTTGTCTTTTCCTCTACCATGTGGGTCCCAGGGATTGATCTCGGGTCATCAAGCTTGGCATCAAGCATCTACTGAGTCTTCACCTGCTCTGTTTTACACACACATGTGGTCTCAGACAGCCCTTGACTTCTGAAGCTTTGTCCTATGATTGTTGAGCTTTAGATGTTGTGAGAGTGATGTGTACACTGTGAATTTTGTGCTTTGAGGATAGGCATATAACCCCATTTTGTGATGTTGAGGGTAGGGATAGGCATATAACCCTATTTTGTGGTGTTGAGGGTAGGGATAGGCATATAACCCTATTTTGCAATGTTGGCTGTGGTATGAGCCACAGCCTCCCATGAGCTGTGCAGTTTTACACAGAAACAACTCTCTCTGTGGTACTGTTTGCTGCTAGCACTTTCATGAACAGGTTTTACAATCATACAGACAAAATGTTTTTGAAAGTTAAGTTTTACTTCATGAATCTTCCCAACTATAGGCTAGTATGTCCTGAGCAGCCTGGAGATGAACTAGGTTAAGCTGTAATATTCTATAGAATAAGTGGTTTAAATGCATTTTCACCTTTTGAGACTTTCAGTTAATGATGGGTGTAGTAGTTTGAATAAGAATAGTGCACATAGGCTCATATATTTGAATACCGAGTAACCAGTGAGTGGCTCTATTTGAAAGGATTAGAAGAATTGGGAGGTGCGGCCTTGTTGGAGGAGGTGTGTCACTGGAGGTGGGCTTTGAGGTTTTAAAAGCCCATGCCAAGCCCAGAGTCTTTCTCTCTGCCTACAGATCAGGATGTAGCCCTCATCTACTGCTCCAGTACTTACTATATGGCACCAGGTCCCCACTACGATGAAAGTGGACTGACCCTCCGAGACTGTAAGCAACCCCCTGATTCAATTATTTAATTGTAATAGCTACCTTTGTGGTGTCTCTTCACAGCAAAGCTAACACTAAGGCTGTGACACCAGCATATCTTGAGGAGCATCGGTTCACCCCCGACATTTCTTGATTTCTTATAAATCTGTACTTTTATTCTTAGCACTGTGGTTTAATTGCGTCTCCTCCAAACTTCAATTGTTAAAACTTAATGGCCAGAGTGACAGCATTAAGAGGTGGGGCCTTGAAGAGGTGGTTAGGTTGTGAGGGCCCCTCTCCATGTAATGAGTTCTTTGTGAGATAAAGGAGCTTCCGATGGTATTTGGTAATATTTATTCTACCATCTTCTAGCCTGTTGGTTCCTCCTGCAGGCATGGAAACAGGTGCATGGTATGGTTAAGATGTTGAATAACACCCGAAACCCTTGTGATAAAGACTGCCCTCCCGGCAGAGCCCTTTAAGAGTCTGGGCCTAATAAAAGGTGTTTAGATCAGTGGGTGTGTGCCCTCGAATGGGATTGTGGGATCTTGCCACTGCCTTCTTCCTTTCTGTTTTCTAGCCAAGTGTTGAGAAGCTGAGCTCTGCCTAGCTCCATGCTTCCGCCATGCTGAGCAGCCTTAGCCTCTAAAATGGGGGTGGGGGACAAAGTAAAAATTTTCTCTTCATAAACTGATTAATTTCAGATAGTTATTGGGATGGAAAGTTTACTAACAATGCAACTATCTTTGGAGCAGAAAATAGCCCTCACCTGACAACCAAACACCAAACTTGCTACTGAAGGTTTTCTCTTTGTAAATCCCCCGCCTCTGGTGTTTTGCTGTAGAAGTTCTGAACAGACGCCGACAGCTTTCATAGTTCTTAAAAGCAGTTGTAAATGTGTCCAGTTCCGAGCTTCAGGCACTTCAGCTTCCAAATGTATCAGTCATGATTCATTGCTGACTGACCTGGAAGCCTATGCATCAATACTCGGAAACAAAATTGATCACTTTCATGGTTTCTGAAATTGAGGCCACATTCAGTTTTCAGTGTAATGATGCCTGCCTCGATGGTAAACTCTGGTTGCCTAACTTTATGCTTCGTGGCTGTGTGCCTCCAGACAGATGAATTAGCTTCTCTGTACTTCCATTTTCTGATTTATCAAGTGAGGGACAATATACTAATACATCATAGGATTCGCTCACTAGCATTCTCCTTGAAGACTAAGCTCGAAAAGTCCTGACAAGTTTTCTGGCACATGACAAAGACTATCTAACATTGGCTTCATGTGTAATATTGTGTTTTAAACATAGAAATCAAAATACAGAAATTTTGTAAAACTTTTTAAATCATTGAAACCCCTTTGCACCTGAAGGTGATTTGTGTTCAATATGATTTCACTTGTTCAAGTGGATTTCAAACCACGGCTAGGACAAGCTTAAATTGCACAATTAAAATCACTTAATGTAATGTTTGCTGTTTTCTGCTGTTTCTTTTGGGGACTTGTGATAGCTAGTCTTACTTGTCACCTTGCCTGGGACTAGAGTCACCTGAGAAATGGGCCTCTGGGCATGCCAATGGGGAACTGTCTTGATTGAACTGAGGAGTGGCAGCATTTCCTGGAGGGGACCCTGGGCTGCAGAAACGGAGAAAGGAACTGAACAACAGCGTGTGGTGTTCATCTCTCTCCGCTTCCTGATTTCAGATCCAATATGACAGCTGCTTCAAGCTTCTGACGCTTTAACTTTCCTGCCATGACCGACTGCACCCTTGAACTGTGGGGCAGAATGGTCTTTGTCCCTTGTGCTGCTTTTGATAGGGTGTTTTTATCACGGCAAAGAAAAAAAATAAAAAATAAAAAACTGGAAGACAGGCTCCACTTGACAAGCAACGGGCCGAGGAAACATAAAAAAAAATGTAGAATATAAATTATTAGAAATGGCTGGAATGACAATGTAGTGCTGACTAAGAATTAAAGTTACTAGAAATCAAAATAACCAGAGAATATTAAGAAAGCTACAAGCCAGTCAACACCAAGCCCTACACGTCGGCACAAATCAGCAGGGTTAACTTTCAGGTCAGCAAGACAACCCTGGGCAGGATGAACAAAGTCCCCGTGCCACCCCCAGTTCTGCTGCAATGGAGGAACAGCAGGAAAATGAATGGTGTCAATAAGCCCAGAAACTTCGGGAACTTGCCACATTTTCCGCAAACAGCTGATTCGTCTACAAGTGGAAATTCCTTTTGCATCTGACTGGTACAGATTTTTTACTTAGGGAAGATGGAGTATCTCGTGCCCTGTTCCCATACACACCCGATTCTAAGTTTGAGTGTGTATGTGTGTTTTTATCTATGTTTGAGTGTGTATGTGTGTTTCTATGTTTGAGTGTGTGTGTGTGCTCACACTTGTATACATTGAGGCCAATCAGAGTTTAAGTATATTGTCATGATATATATATATATATATATATATATATATATATATATATATATATATATATAAAAAAGCAAAACCAACCAGCCAACACAGCTGTTGTTTTGGTGATTCTAGTATTTAAAAAAAAAAAAACAAATAAAATTTCTCAATCTTGAGTAGAAAAACTTTTCTAATGAAACCGAGGTCATTGCTGAGTGTGGCACAGAGCACTGGGAGCCAGAGAGCTAAACAAGGCATACAGAACTGTGCACAAGCCCAGGGGCACAGAGGCTTTTCCACCAAGCATAAAACGGTCATATTTTTTTCAAAAATATCAATGTCTTATAAAAATTGGTTAGCTGTTTGAGGGAAAAAATAAGATTGCCGGCCATGCACTAGATACCAAGCTGATTCCAGCTGGCAAAGAGTGAGTGGGGAGCCCTGCTCAACCAACACAGTACGGGGAGGAGCAGAAGTCTGCGCAGTGGAGATGAGAATGAGCCCCACCTCAGAATTCAGTCTGCACGAGAGTCAGAGAATGAAAATGTAGGTGGGTTGGGTTTGGTTCCCAGCACCCAAAGCACAGAAATAAACAGAAGAAAATATTTTCAGTGTGTATTTCAGAAAATAACTTTTCAGACATTGATAAGGTAGATGCACCAAAGTGCTTTCATAAAAATGTGCAATAAAACACAATATAAATTCTTACAAATGCCATAGAGATGTACGGCAGAGTGTCGATGATGAAACTGATTAGTCAGGTAGAGGAGTAATCAAATTTGACTTTTGTGTATGTTTTAAAGCACTCTTCTAAAATGATTTTGTGTGTGGGGGTGTTTACTCTGCATGTATGTCTGTGTGCCACATGGATGCCTGGTGCCCTCTCAGAAGCCAGGTAAGGGCATCAGATCCCCTGAAACTAGACTTTCAAGGGGTTGTGAGCCACTGTATGGGAATTGAACCTGGGACTCCTGGGAAGAGCAGCCAGTGCTCTTAACTGTTGAGCCTTCTTTCCAGCCCTTAAAGCGTTCTTTAGCAAATATGTGATAATAAAACCATGTAGTATAAGTATAAACAGCAGCAGGAAATTGCCACTCTAATACGCACCAGCTGGCATGTTGTCTGAAAGGAAATTCTGCAATCATTACCACCAGTTTTGTTACTTCCCATAGCCCTTGAGTGACGGGTAATTTGTTCTGAGCCAATGAGGTAGCGACAAGAATGCTCTTAACATTGTTCACAATAGAAAGAAAGAGGACAGACAACATAGCTCAGAGCCCAGGCTGGGTGAATAAATAGCAGGAGGTGTGTTCAATGTAATATTACAGTCATTAAATTACTGCTGTCGCCATGGCATGAAGGCATCCGAGGTATGTTGTTGAGCAAAAAGACAGACGATGAAACCTGCAGTCCAGAGAGCGTCTTTAACTCTATAGTTCATATCTATGTCTCTGTGCTTCTAGGTACATATTGACACGGTTTTACTTCTAGTTATTATTGCTATGTGTGTTGTATGTGTGAGTGTGGGTTTGTGTTCATATGTTCATATAGATGCCAGAGGCAATGTTAGGCACCTTCCTTTATCACTTGCTACCTGATTCTTCGAAGCAGGGTCTCTCACTGAATGGAGAGCACTTGACTAGGCTGCTTGGCCAGCATGTTCGGGGAACTGCCTGTCTCTGCCTGCCTAGTGTTAGGGTCAGAGACACACACCACCACGCTGGTGAGTTCAGTTGTGGCGTCTGTGTTTCCAGGACAGGCACTTTGTCCGCAGAGCCATCTCTTCAGCCTCACGCTGTCATCCTTTTAAAAAGCAGGACTTTGTGACCTAAACTAGTGATGGCAGTTACCACTGAGAAGCAAGGTTCACACAACCTGTATGTGTTTTGAAATAAGAAAAGAAATGCATTGTTAAAAGGCAACCATCTCAACAATCCTGGGAGCTCTTTGGTGAGATCGTTGGATTCAGTAAAGTGTAAATATAAAAAGCTTTCTGTATGGCATGGCAAATCTGAGAATGGGAGCCACCCCGGCCCTCCCCCCAGATAATGGGCCTGATCCACATACTACATCCCCTTAAAATGACATTACAGAGATATTTCATTATGTAAATGAGCCTCGATGAGCTCTGAGAAAGATCTGCTTTGCATTAAATTTGATGACAGGGAAGCAATTTTATAGCAAGGTTTGAGCATCATTGTTGAACAACTCTAATTTTTGTAACAGATATAGTCATACTTATCTAGAATGTACAGTTTGCAAAGCTCTTTTATATACATTATCTTATGTTGATGTTCAAGATAGCTATGAAAGATGAGCATGACATTAATGTATAAAGAGAATGGAGGTTTCAAAATGTAAGTGAATTTGTTTTTAAGTCTACTTTATTCTATAGACTATAGACTATAGAATATATGTTTCAAAATGTAAGCGAATTTGTTTTTAAGTCTAGTCCATTCTATATTGCTGTAGAATGCCATAGGCTGGGGAATTTACGAAGAGAAGAGAAGTTGTTTATTTCTGACAGCATCAGAGGATGGGAGTCTAATATCAAGGTGCTGGAATCTAGTGAGGGGCCTGTGCCCTGTGGCAAAGCATTTTGAGGAGGGAAGGAGGGAAAAGAGAAAGAAGAAAGAATAGGGATGGAAGGCTGGAGAGGAGGCTCATGAGCACAAAGGCAGCACACAGTGTAATCAGTCCTGTGACGACCAATCCACCATCGTGAAGATGACATCAACCACTCAAGAGGCCCTGTGACTCAGCTCTTGAAGGCCCTGCCGCTTGTGTCATGGCAAGCTTCAACACAGGTTTTGGCCACTGATCTGGTCACTGGAGGAACTAAACTAAACTTAAACTTGCTTCTACCCAGGGGGTAATTAAGAGGAACCAGATTCCATTTTCCTTGCCAAGTTGTTTTGCTCACATTATACATGTTAACATATTAGGTAAACGTTCAAGCTTTATTCTCCATCACCACATTAATACACACACACATAGATAATAATACATACTAATAATACATATACACACAGGAATATGTACATATGTATGTATTGGGTAGGACTAAGTCACAGGTACATAGGGGTTCGAACTATAACCCAAGAGGAACCCTTATCTATTCAGAATCATACTTGTCTGTCTATGATGAGAATGTTGTTGATTCCATCCTATGACAGTTTGCCCAGAACAGTCCCAAATATAAAGAGTTCAAAGTTCATATAAACTAGAGAAGATAGGTCAGGGTGGATGGGAGTTATTCTTTCATACCTTGGCCATTTAGTAAGATCTCCAGCTACTGTTGCTGCTGTACCAGAGACATAGCATATAAGTGGTTCACAGATCACCTAGGGGTGGCTTCTGCTACACTCATTATGTAGATGAGGAAAGGTCAGAACCAAGCCCTTGATCATACAGCTAGTGGGTGGCAAATATAGGGCTGAGATTCAGTGGTATTGACTCTAGAGCTTCAACCTTCCAAAGCTGTGACCTTTTAATACAGTTCCTCATGTTTTGCTGACCCCCACCTATAAAAATGTTTCATTGCTACTTTGTAACTGTAATTTTGCTACTTTTATGAATCGTAATGTAAATATCTGATATGTGACTGCTCTGGGGTCATGACCCACAGGACCCACTACTCTAGACTATAGTTTCCATTGGTTTAGTCTGTGATGGGTCTTACAGGACATGCCTTCCATTTCCCCTTTGTTTTGTATACATTTTCCCCTACCAGTCCTTGTCCAAAACTCCTTAATGTAGCTTCCATCACTTATGATGAGACTCTCTCCCCCAAAGAAATACTAGCAGGAGCCGGGAGGTGGTGGTGCACACCTTTAATCCCAGCACTTGGGAAGCAGAGGCGGGTGGATCTCTGTGAGTTCAAGGCCAGCCTGGTCTACAAGAGCAAGTTCCAAGACAGGCTCCAAAGCTACAGAGACATCCTGTCTTGAAAAACCAAAAAAAAAAAAAAAAAAAGAAAAATAAATACTAGTAGGAAAAAGACTATACAGTCTTCAAACCTGTGATGCTATTGCTCTACCTACCTTCCTCCTACCCAGGAATCTTTCAGTGTAGATTAGGATGATTTTAGATATTTAGAATAATGTGGGTTACACATCTAGTTATTGCTACTATGCCTGTAGTCAAAACAGGCTTTGTCAAGCCACGGGTTGACATAGCTCTGAAATCAGGCCATGAGAAGTAGTAACTGAATGTGTTCTTTGGGAACTTAAACCCGTCAAGGTGGTGGGCTCCTAGAGCTGCAGGCGCCACAGTGAATCCTTTCGCTTTCTGTTTCTGTGGTGCTAACCCTATCAGCTATTTTTCATGACCTGTGTCCAGTGGCAAGTTGTTAATATTCTAATGTGGGAAAGTCAAAAATGATCTTCTTGAGCCAGTGAGATGGCTCAGTGGGAAAAGACACTTATTGCCAACCCTGATAATTTGGTGTGTGACTCCTGGAACCCACATGGTGGAAGGAAAGAAATGATTTCCACAAGTTGTCTTCTGACCTCTACATTAAACACTGGCATTTATGCACACACACACACACACACACACACATACACACACACACACACGTAATACAAATTTTAAAATTTTAACTGAAGTGTGTTAACTGAATGGCAAAGTATATAGATTTAGAACAAAATCCAACTATGTAGATGTGTGTATATTTATCTATGTACATGCCTAGATACATATACAGTTTGTTTACAGTCATATGTTCACACATCTGCTTGTTCACATGTGTGTATGCACAAACTTTCGTAGATACTAAATAGATGTGGACCTTGCTTTAATTATTCCAAATCCACTTTTATAAATCTCAAAGGATATAGAGATATCACAGCATTTGGGACCTCCCAAATCCATGTGCTTGTAAACCTTTAAGTGAGCGAACACTAGGAATCTCTTCCAGGCTGGGCATAGCGGTACAAGCTTTTAACCCTAGCATGGAAGAGGCAGAAGCAGGCAGATGTCTGACAGTTTGTCTACAACAAGGAGCTGCAGGCCAACAGTGCTACGCAGTGAGTCCTGTCTAAACAAAGAAATGAAAATCAGGAAGTAAATGAAATAACGCCTTTCAGAACTGGTGATGCAGCTCAGTGGCAGAGTGCTAACCCAGCCTGCCCAAATGCCGAGTGCCTTCCTCAGGACCACCAAAACCACACAGCTTTTTATCCCACGCCTTCCTTTGTGTCTTCTGAACAGTGCAAACAAGCAGCAAATAAAATGCCTCAGAACAGGATGTGTTCCATTTCTTGATTTGATTTTCGGCATTAACTTGGTGTTTGTGTTATTGCTTCAAATGTGGTGGTGGAATTTTAGAAATCTTACTAACATAAACAGCTTCCAACTTATAAATAACAGACAGTTACAAATGTTTATCCCTCTTCCCACTGCCAGAATCTCAGCCTATCTCAGCCTGGGAATCTGCTGGCCGGAGGGGAGGGCCAGCAAGAACATTCCAAGTTTCTCTCTGGATTCAAAACAGAAGGAATGGAAGGAATTGTGTAAAATAAGTGTGTAGCTGAAGGCGTAAAAGGGGTAAGGAGGTTCCCCATCATAGGTACATATCTCTAACTTCACAATCTGACCTGCCTGTACTCAGATACCCCTCATGCCAAAAGCTTGCTTAAGAAAACTGATTTTGGTGTACTTGCTTTTCCCTTTCTACCCGTTCATCAAAGTGATGATATCCCTCTCCACACTCCCTGAGAGATGCTATTTAAAATGCAAATGACTTTAGGATGTGAAAGAATTATGGGTCACCACAGCTTAGTGTAAACTGGCTCAATAGGGTTACTTTCCTTAAAAGTACCTAAAAGAGAAGAGGAGGCCTAAGTCTAATGCGGCTGTGGAACAATGTATGTGTATTGTTTTGCTGCTTCCCTCACCCCTGCTGATTCTCTGATGAGGTAACTGAGCCTCCTTCCACCCCCAGGGCAGTCACGGACTCATTCTGAGGTGAGGGCAATTCAGAAGATTGGCCTACAGAACAGCAGCCGAGCTGTAGTAGGTGGCGAAGAGGGTGGAAGAAAGAATACGGCATCCGAGGCGGCAAGGCTGAAAGGGACTGGGTGGTGCTGGGAATAAACAGCTCCCTTTGTTGATTGGTTCCTGTCTGGCCGTGTCTTCCGGCTCTCAGTCTTAGTATAGAAGGAAAAACGAATTGGATCCATTCAGGTTTTCAGCTCTCTCCTTCATCCTAGAGGAAGCAGAGCGTGATCCCACTGGATTTGGTCCAAAGTTTCCTCTTCCTAATTCTGTTGTACAGCTGAGTGATTTTTCATACATGTCTGCTGTGCCTTACAGTCTTCCAGACGGTTAGAAAGACTGATGATGTCTCATTAAGTCCCAGAGAGACATTCTTGAATTTCAGAGCTAATTGGTGGCAGATCCCAAGCCAGAAATTACCTTGCTGAGTCTGTAATATTAACTAATAAACACTGCAAATCAAAATATAGAAAGGAAGTAATAACAATGGACAGAGTAAACTAATTTATCATGATGCCAGTGTCCTAAAATGTCCTGTCTATGCCAATTTTCTTCTTCTTCTTCTTCTTCTTCTTCTTCTTCTTCTTCTTCTTCTTCTTCTTCTTCTTCTTCTTCTTCTTCTTCTTCTTCTTCCTCTTCCTCTTCCTCTTCCTCTTCTTCTTTTCTCCTTCCTTCCTTCCTTCCTTCCTTCCTTCCTTCCTTCCTTCCTTCCTTCCTTCCTTCCTTCCATCTTTCCTCCTTCCTTCCTAACCTCCGACTTACATAATCCCTGCTTAGCTGGCTAAAGCACCTTGCCTTGAGCAGAGGCACCCCCTTCCACACACAAGCCCCCCTTTAAATTCTCATGCTGGCTACCCTGCGTCATCTATTGCTTCACTTTTCTCCTGGGTTTTTCTCGAAGCTTCTCATTTTGGGGGGAAGAGAGTTGGTGGTGGGTAGTGAGGTTCTGATTCCTTTTACAACTTCCTTCCTTTTTGTAGGACGTTGACTTGTGAATGAAGGGTTCAGTTCTGTCATGTTTTGAGTCCCATAGCCTGCTCGATATGGTCTGGCACCGATTTAATGCAATGATTAGGGCATAATTTCATCTGATGGGTGAAAACAAACTTCTCATGCATTATTCAGAGCTCCAAGGGGCGGGATAATGTCACAGGTTTTACATGGCAACATGCTTTTCTTGTATGGTTCCCTTCTGATGGATTTGCTTGAGATGAGTGACTTCATTGTCCAAGGCCCTAGGTAATCTTTGCCGCTGATGGATTCATTCTAAAGTTGTGCTGCCTCAGTAGTCAAGATTGAGGAAATTTGTGTTCACCAAGTTCCTAAGGGCATCCAAAGAGCCCTTCACTGGCACCCACGGATATTTTAATGTTTATATGAATTTTATACTGAATAAGATGAAGCTTAAGAAGCTCCAAAACAGCAATGTGTGTGAGATCCTTTATCTCCCTGTAGGCTTTTGTAAATATTCAACTTCCTAGCTGTTGTCAGAGTCTCGAAGGAAGCCATGAGCCACACAGAGATGAAGAACAGTGGAGTCAGGTGATAGATGTATGGTTGAAGCTGTCTCACCCAGTTCCTAGCTTCCGTGTCTGTGTCATTTAGATACATTTCCTCATTGATTTTCATTAATTTATGGCTTAAAAGTCTTGCACTGACAGGATCAACCCACAAGTCCTTTATCTGCCTTCAATCAACTGCGAGCCACGGAGAACACAGAACCCTGCTGTTGCAGTGAATTAGCTTCTGCTGTGAGAAAAATTACAGGCTTCGAATGAACACACTGGGGCTCAGCTCTACCTGAGAGGCCACTTAAGATGGATTCCTCAATTCCTTTGAGGTCCTACTTCCTGACCTATGCACTGTGAAAGAGCAGCTGTCTCATGAAGCATATGACGTAAAATGACAAGTGCAAAGGATCCGCCTGCCATAATCATGCCACCAAGGAGATACCCAATAGATAGGACTTTCCTTCTTGTGTACCTCTGTCAGACTGAGTGAAGCTGTATGAGACACACAGTTCATGCCCCTACTGGTACTGTACTTGGCCATGAGTGCCCATCCTGTTTCTGTGCTCAGAACACAAATCCTTTAGGTTGCAGCCTTCAGACTAGCAAATGCTCTTTCTGCAACATTCCCACCCACACTCCATTACTCCCATAAGCCTCTTGTCTCTGTAAATCCTGCCCTCTTCTATTCTCCACAGCAAAAGTCAGTCCAGAGTCATCTCACTGTTCCCAGAGACCTATGAAGAAAAAAACGGTCCAAAACTATCAAAGAGAACTATAATATGCTTAAGGCATGACAATAAGTTACATAACTCCATTTCAAATCTTGCTTTGGGGGAAGGGTTGACAAGGGACGTTTGAAGAAACATGAAGCAGATCCTAAAGATGGATGATTTTTCACAGAGAAATACATCTTTTTTTCTACAAGCTTCAAAGTTGGAGTTCCTTTTGCCATCCCTTGACAGGTTATTTTTGACAGGATTTAACGTATTAAATTATTCCACTGCCCTTTAGAAGAGTCTGGGCACAGGTTTGTGCTAGTGAAAATGATGAATGTGTGTTCTTAATTGAAAATTTAAACTGTCCATGTGGCACTGAATCTGCTCTTTTGTAAAAGTCTCAACAATAAACGCCTTCGAAAGCAGCACTTTTAGTATCCATACGCGATAGTGGGGTGACCTGAGAGGCAAGCGAGGAGAGAGATGCCTCTGGGTCATTTTTCTTCTTAAAGAGTCTCTCACAGCTGAGACTCATCAAACTTCAAAGACTGCCTCATTTAGACATAACTCTTTGCTATTTCATTAATAACCCTCAGCGCTGTACAAGTAAAAGGAGTGTGTCTTCCTATGGACTTGTTATTTATAGTAACGGGGAAATACAGTGTAGTTACAAAGTGCCTGAAGTTTTTTTTTTCAGCATCAGTTTTGATTTTAAAAGATTTCCATAAAATTGTATTAAGCAGAAATTTCAGCAACCTATCTATGATAAAGGTTGAGGTATTTTGAAAGTGTTGCACAACATGTATTGTATTGATACAAATATATTAATTAATGAATTATACTTACAGTCAAAACAGTCTAATAAAGCATTATTAGATGCAGTAAGAATTGTTCAGCATTTTAAGAACCACTCTCAAATGACCATCACTTCCTATTCCAGTTGCATCTTACTCCATGCAACTAAGGTCTCTGAACACGTTTCTATATGTTTTATTGCTATAAATGGAGTCATACAATTGCACTACAGAAATTTGTTTCTTTTAAGGCGCCATCAAAGTACATTTGATAGAAAGTGATTAGCTACCACCTAAATGTCATCTTACCATATGACACATAAAAAAGGAGGAAAGCTGGAGGGAAAAAGTCACTGACATTGACTGGAGACCTCTTAAGGGCTAAGCATACCAAAAACAACCAACCCCAAATAAAAAATATCCCACAAATTAGATGTTCTTCTCTCTTCTTACAGGAGAGCAAATGTTCGCGCTCCCACAATGAGCAGGGAGGAAACACATCAGCACGTGATTGCAGAACATTAATATTACATTCGCATGCCTTCGTTACCATGAACTCTAAGCACATGTATTTCTCTCCATCACCAGATTTAAAAATCCAAATAGTCTTTACATCCCATGTTCATCTTCCGGCTTTTGACATTTACGTCTCTTGAGATCAAATGTGAGATATATCATTTAAATCCTACTCAAGCTGGTATCCATCACTGAAACAGATACCTTATGCTAAATAATAATGCTGTTCTCACGCTTAATAAGATAATGATAATTCCTTGACATCCTATGACTCAATTCTTACTCCAATGCTTTAGAATTTTTTTCTTTTTGTTTGTTAAAATGAACTTATGACTGTACACGATGGTGGAACACATCCCCGCGGCGCCAGGAGCTGAAGCCATGGTGTAGATGAGAACTTCAGTTCTCTAGTGGAGATGAAGGCACAGTGATGTCTGCACACACTTGGACTCTAGAAGTCATCGGTTCAAAGGAAAGCTGGCAAGATCCATCAGAGGTTTTTTTTTTTTATATTTGAAATGAACAAATAGGTACCATCTCCTACTAGTATTATGTTTTTTAGGCCATTTTCTTACCCAAAGTTGAGAAAATGTCATTTTACAATGGTAACTTTTCCCAGGAAAGGCTAGGTAGTACCATCTTATAATACAGATTTAACAACCAAAAACTCCTTTCAAATTTGCATTAAATGTTGTTGTGGCTGCATAGTGACAGATACCATCAGTGTTCCTAGAATGGAAATGGGCACACAATGCAGTTGTTGAACCAACAAAATCTAGGGTCAGACAGACCTGGCTGGGTCCTCTACCCTTTCCGGTTTTTGCTTCCTTTGTGAAGCTGGAGAGTAGCCCTGTTCTCAAGGATCCTGTCAAGAGGTGTGGAAATATCAGCACATAACTTGGTATAGAGAAAGCATTTAAAATTACTGAATTAATTGCTAACTTTAAGCTTTTCCAGACAGTTAACCAAAATAACATTAATAAACCCAGTCTCTTTCCTGAACTTGGCTTTCATGGAAATTTGGAAGGTTGTGGGGAAATGATCTTTCTGTCTTTTCTCAACCTGTCAATGTGAAGAGCAGTTCGAGCTGATGATACCTTTAGGGAGGTACATTTGAAAGATGTGTGGACAAGGTGCTGTCCTATTTGTTTGATGCTTACATGGTGTATTTTACTAAACAGTTCTCCCAAATCACAGACTTTTTCATCCTGCCCTGCCAAATTTATTTTCTCAACTTTCCCATCATGTCTTCTCTTTTCTAAAAACTATGTAGACAATCAGACTTTCTCATTTCTATAGATTAATAAATTAAGGCATGCAATAAGTAACTTGAAGAACACAGGAATAGCTAACAGTTACTGAGATTTAATCTTCTGAGTGGTTGATCATAAATCACACGACCCTTTGAAGTAGTTCTGAGAGACTGGTTGACTTTACCTTCATTTTAAAGATGAGGAAACCAAGACACAGAAACTTCTAGAATCACAAAACTGCCAGGAGTGAAGGAAGTACTAAGATCGACCTTGGGCTCCGGTGTGTGTGTGTGTGTGTGTGTGTGTGTATGTGTGCATGAATGTGTGTATCTGCATATGTGTGCTGCATTGCTAGCTTTTCTATGATTACAAGGGTGTTTATCACTTGCATGTCTTTCTCACATTTAATTTTTTGGCCTATAGTTGTTTTACTTAATTAAAATGTTATTGCATCATTTTCCCTTCTCTATCTTCCCCCCCACAGTTTCTACCATTCTCCCCTCCATTTTAAATTCATGCCCTCTTTTTCTTTAATTATTGTTGTACAAGTTTGTGAATAGATATATAAATACAACCTGCAGAGCCCATTTATTGTTGCTGGTATGTATGTTTTCCTGGTTGACCACATGGTATTAAATAACCATGTAGGGGGCTCATCCTTGGGGAAGACGGTTTTCCCTGCTTCAATATTCTTCGTAATGCCTTCATCTAGGGGTGGGATCATGTGAGAATCCCCCATTTATGCTGGCATGCTAACTGGTGTTACCATTATTCAGGCCTTGTCTCTACAGCCATATCGTTGAGATTTCATGTGTCTAGGTCCCTGTCACATCTAGAAACACTATTTCATGGCAGATTTCTTGGTCCTCTGTCTTTTTCAATCTTTCCACCCCCACTTCTGAGATATTCCCCTAACCTCAGGTGTAGAGGTTGGTGCTTCATCTTTGTGCTGTTTAATTTGAGAATCTGACTATGTCACTCAGGCTAGCCCTAAACTTCCACCTTACTTAACTTCCTCGGTGGCTGGGACTATGGACCCCTATGCCTGATTCGTCTGGAGATTTTTAAAAAGAAAAATGAGAAGTAAGATCTTTTTCATTTGTCTCATATGCCTACCATTATCTCTTTCCTTAAGGGTCACATTAACAATGGCAAATTGGTTTTTTATAAAAGATACTAGAAGGGGAACCCTCACATTTAAAGAATGACTCTGGACTAGAATGGGGTGACATCAGGAAAAGAGAAGCCCTTCCCAACACCTAGGAGCAGTCACATGACCTTCCATTCACCTTCATCCCTGAGCCAGAAATGCACACCTGAGGTCTGCTCTATCCTTCTGCCTACCCCAAGTTGACTGTACCTCTTTATTTTCTCTTCATTTTTCTATAAGGATTCATTTGTTTGATCTT
Organism: Chionomys nivalis; assembly: GCF_950005125.1. Taxonomy (NCBI): domain Eukaryota; kingdom Metazoa; phylum Chordata; class Mammalia; order Rodentia; family Cricetidae; genus Chionomys; species Chionomys nivalis. Next base: position 12,575,197 of record NC_080098.1, on the reverse strand, counting down.
CCCAGCTCCTCGTTGTTTTGGTGTAAATAGAGAGAGAAGGATGAGAACCGGAGGAGAATGAGCTGCAGCCAAGTCCTTTGAGGGCAAGAAAAGAACATGACAGCGGCTGTTCCTCCAAATCCACATTCCTTCACGGTGTCTCCTCACTTCAAGCACGGCTCCCCCGGTGCCTTTCGGTCTGATGGGTGCTGTGGACGTCAACTGCTTGTTTATTTGGGGCTGCAAGGGACTCATTTTGACCATATAAAGCCATGAATGTGGCTGGGTCATACACATAAATCTGGGCTTTTGTTTGAAGATGGGGTAATAAAACTTTTTCCACACATTCTTATTTTGTAGTCATTTGGAAGAGAGAGGAGCAGGAGAGTGAAAAGACAGACAGGACATACTGGAAAGATGCTGTGAGTCTCGTACTTATCATTTATTTGAGTAGAAAGAGTATTGTTGACATTAGAATTGCAGTCAAAAGTCCCTGTTCTTTGAAATCTTTGCTTTCATCTGGAGTGGGGATGGTATGTCTCCACAGTGACACCTGCTATGCACTATTCTGAGTTAGTGTGACCAACTTTCCATTGCTCCACATGTATGCTGCTCTGGGGCTGTGTGTCAGGGAGGTCCAATTGGGTGGGGAGGAACAAAACAAAATCTTAGTAAGCCAAAATAGTAATGAGATATTTATTTATTTATTTATTTATTTATTTATTTATTTATTTATTTATTTATTGTCAGCTTGTTACAAGTTAGGGTCATCTGGAAAGAGGGAACCCCAACTGAGAAAATCCCTTCAACAAATTGGTCTTCAGTAATGTCTTTGAGCATTTTCTTGATTAATGATTGATGTGGGAGGGCTAAGCCATCTGTGGGTAGTGGTGCCACTGGGCAGGTGGTTCTGGGTGGTATAAGAAAGCAGGTTGAGCAAGTCATAGAGAACAAGCTAACAAGCAGCATTTTTCTGCTTTAATTTCTGCCTCTGGGTTCCTACTTTGAGTTCCTGACTGACTACCCTTCATGATGGGCTGTGATTGGGACATGAAAGTCAAATAAATCCCTTTCTTCCCCCAAGTTTCTTTTGGTTCCACTACAAAATGGCACGCCAAAATGAGACAACTATATCCACATAAAACCTGAGAGAGCTTGGGAAGAAATGCTAGACACAAAAGAACAGTCTTAAACATGGATTTTTGGTAGCAGCATTTTCTTGGGTAGGTTCCACTCACTAGAAGCAAGCAGAGGCACGATTCCTTTAAGAGAAGTCTTTCTGACTCAGTGGTAGCAGCAAAATTTGCATGACTCCTTTAAGAAGGTCTCCTGGTTCATGCTAGTTGCAGGAACAGCTCTGGCTCTTTCAGGAGGCCAAGTATTTGATTGGGGTTCGTGAGCAGAGTACAATAGGTTGATGGATGGCCAAGTGGACCTGCTGCATCCCTGGAGCTGGGACAGAGAACATGACTTGTAGAACTGGAGGTAAACATACCTTGGCCATATTGGACTGGACAGAGCCAAAAGGAAAGCAGCCGAAGTCTTAGCCATGCCTACTTAGCATTAGAATTTTTTTAAAAAGGTGCTCCTAGTCAGAAAATGATTACAAATATGCAATAAAGACAGATGAAAAAGACCTCTGAATGGGTCACAGTGTTAGATAAATGTACATAGGCTTGGGAGAGAGAAGAAAAAGACTATAGACAGTTATAAAAAGAAATAGTTTTAAAAAATAAAACAAAGTCTTTAAAGAGACAAAGTACAGACAGCCATAGATTAAAAAGAGTAAAGATAATAAAATAAACATTAAAAAGTAATAGAGTAAAAAATAAGCCATGTAAAGATGGAATATACATGGAGAATCTGGATTATGCATACTATTGTGTTTTCTTTGTATTTTTTGACTGTGAATAAGCTAAGTACAAAGAGACATTTCATTGTACAGGCTGCGAAGCTAAACCAACATATATATTTTAAGGGAATCTTGACTTCAAAATTTGGGTCTAAGAATATGTTGCTTTGGAAAGGAGGTTCTGCTTTTATTTCCACAGAGGATAGAAAACTATGGATTCCTTACTGGCTAATATGGTTTGATCAAAAAGACCCCCTGAAGCAATGGCCCAAATGATCCAACATTCATGACAGTTTCAGGACTTCTGACCGATATGGACCTAACACACAAGATATCCCATGAAAGACCTGACTAACAGCATCCCCAATCACAGGAAGTAGTCTAGAGAACAACACCCAAATTCCCCAAATGATTTTTTTAATAAATGTTTGTTTACATTTAAAGGGGGATATGCTATAGAGATTTGTATTGGTATGGATCTTGGTTTATTGATACAAATTTAAGGTTAATTTTGTTATAGGCATATTTCTGTTCTTGATTAAGGCATTGTGTTTGTGCAGCTCATTTAAAATATATAATGTATAATTAAGAAATACAGGTTAATAGTCAATTATAATAGTCAAGCTTGTACTCATGTTCATTATGTTTTCTAAAGGTACAGAGATATATTTCAAATGGATAGTTATTCTTCAAACCTTTCAAAGATATACAGAATATAGCATTTAAAATGTTTTAAGCACTTAGACTGTTCTCGACAGTGAGACATGTTTACTTCTGGCAGAACCAATTACTTCAAGAAGATGATGGGTATCAAAGAGGCTCCTTATAGAGTTTGCTAGCCATTTGGGTAAGAAACTGCTCTTTCCTGGACTGCTTGATGGTATGTTATATAAACTGGACATGAAGGACCCACAGAAAAATGACTGCTAAAGTTGCCTAAAGAAAGTGAAACAATCCTTCAGGGTTCCCATTTCATGAAAGAGTTTGCCAGAAATTCAGCAGGACACAGAAGAAAGTGACTGACAAACTGTCAGCGTAGGCATAACAACCTTTCAAATTTCCTGCTTCATGGAAAAGTCTACCAGATAGTAAGGGCCTGTAGGCTGAAAATGGACGCCCAACAAAAGTTACAAAAGAACCTTGAATGATTGTCCAGGCAGTGAGATATCTCTAGAGTTTTTGAAGTTGCTTACAATGCACTTCCAATGTACTTAGGTAATATTATATCCTTCTAGAGTCTTTTATGGAGTTGAAGAAAGATAGTTATAATTATAAAAGATAAAGTAGTTATAAAACTTTAGACTCATAAAGATAGGATAGATGATAGAGTATTTTTCTTGATTTGCCAAATGTAAATGGACTAAATATTGTAACTATAATTCTTGTTCAATAACTGTTTTGTTATACGAAATTTTACTATGTTAAAGTTAAAAACCTTTCTTTTTATTTGGACAGAAAGAGGAAATGATGTGGAAAGTCCTTTTGTATATGTGATGCTTTTATTGGTTAAAGAATAAAGAAGTTGCATGGGGCTATGACAGGGCAGAATAGAACAAGGTGGAAATTCCAAGCAGAGCTAGAGGAGAAAAGAAGACAGAGTCAGAGAGACATCATGTAGCTACTAAAGGAGACAGATGCCAGACCCTTACCAGTAAGCCACAGCCTCGTGCCAATACACAGATTAATAGAAATGGGTTATTTTATGATATAAGAGTTAGTTAATAAGAAGCCTGAGCTAATAAGCCAAGCAGTGTTACAATTAATATAGTTTCTGTGTTATTATTTGGGTCTGGGCAGCCAGGGACGAACAGGCAGACTCCCACTACAAACACATGCACACATGCACACACACTCACACATGCACACACACTCACACATGCACAGAGAAAGAATATCTCTACTTGAAATTAACTACTACAAACAAAACCATATCAGTTGGTGCTTGAAGCTGGTACACATGTATCTGGGGGCTTTTTAATACCCAAGAATCTTTGTCTCTGCGGTATGTGTGTGTATGTGTCAACTTTAACATATTTTCCTTCTATTCTACATAGAAGGGCAAGTCCAAGACTTTTTACCAGAAGGGAACATGTCCAGGATAGCTTTTTTTCTGGGGTCTCTTTTTCTGCTATCTCAGTTTAGTGCAGATGGGAAATCTCATTTAGCCTTTTCTAGAAACTGTCTTGCTCTCACTTCAAAGCACCAAATACTTTGATAGTACCAATCAATAAGAACATGATTCATTTCCTCTACAGCACTCTATAGAAGAAATAACTAGAAAACAGGCTTGATGGCACATATCTATAGTCCCAGCACTTGGGAGGTGGAAGCAGAAGGATTATGAGTAAGCCAGCCCGGTTTAATTAGTGAAACAGAATTAAGATCACTACCAAAAGTTAATCAAACAAGCATGATGCTAAAAAAGGTCATATCTGATGTTACACAGAATGTTTTAAATGTGAGCATCTTCCAGACCCAAATTCCTAGTGTCTCCAGAGCAATAGTATAAATAATGGTGCTTGCTTTCTAACTCATAGGAGCAATGACAAGAGTAATGAGTTTCTAATCGTGCTGTAATTACTCTCTGGAAATAATGTGAGTGTATTTGGGGTTCCTTTAAAAAGTGCTTCTGTGTAGCTTCAGTGAGCATGTTTGTCACCTAGTGACTTATAAAATTCACCATCTTAGGGCCTCTGTTGCTGTGAAGAGACACCATGGCCATGGCAACTCATGTAAAGGAAAATATTTAGTAGGGGCTGGTTTGCAGGATCAGAAGTTTCATCCATTAGTGCCATGGCAGGAAGCAGGGCAGCCCTCAGGCGGACATGATGCTGGAGGAGCTGAGAGTTCTGCATCCGGCTTGGCAGGCAGCAGGCAGAGAGAGTGTGTGACTGAGCCTGGCTTGAACTTCTGAAACCTCAAAGCCCACCCACAGTGACAAGCTTCCTCCAACAAGGCCACGCCCACTCCAACAAGGCCATACATCCTCATCCTTTCAAATAATGCCCCTCCCTATGAGCCTGTGGGGGTCATTTTCATTCAAACCACTACCTGCACTCAGTGGAGAGATCAAGAGAAATAAATGGTTTGCATGGATATGAATGCAGGCATGAGAAAATTCCCTATTCTAAAAGGTCTGCCTATCTGACCATTCTGATGTCACAGTATATTTGCACAAAGGTAAGGAGGGATTAAAAAACAACAACAACAACAACTAAAGTGTATTATTCTGTGTCCAGTACTAGAACTCCTCAGGTTCCATTTTAGTGGTGTGTTCTTTGTGCCTACTTCTGAAGATAAAGTTGTCTCCATCCACTTCCTTTTCTTTTGTTCCTAATCTATCCTCTGAAGTGCACCGCATGCGGCTGATGGTAAGCATTTCCTCTGCACTGGCCAGTGGTGCTGGATTTGAGTCTTACCTTCAATGTGGGGAGTCAGGAAGAGGACACAACACATTTTAGGATTTTTATTCTCCTTTGAAGTCAGGAATAGAGGGGGGCAAGGTACTTTGTAGCAATCTATATACATATATATGTACATACATCAGCATGCATATATCAATGTCTGTCACAAGAAGCTCCTGTGAAAATTTGCCTGTTTTCTTAGTTATTTATTGTTCTCAATTCATATTTTAAGCAGCTGTTGTCTTCTAAAATAAGAATCATCAATGTTTAAATTAGGCTCTGATTGTATTTGTAGTAGGCTGGCTGTTTGAAATTAGTCCAGAATGTTACTGGGACATCTAAATTTTTAGTCTAACTTAGTACTTCCTGAAATGTCTGCCAAAACCCGCAGAGTTTGCCCATTTTTAGTGAAGGTGTGTTGGGGGTGGGGGAAGACTTATTTTTCCTTCCTGTTCAAGATTAGGGTGTGTGAACAGTCATGTTTATTCTGGGATGTCCTCATTAGAACTGGGCAGCCCAGACAGCCGGTGGCCTTGGTGGATGGTGGCTCCAGGGGACACCAAATAAGGATTTATGATTGTAACCACCTGACTCAGGGCTCTCCTGTGCAGGTCTTCAGGGATCGTTCCCATGCTCAGACAGTTGGCTTCAAAGTGCTTGGGAGTTGTGGCTTAGTCCCTGCTTGGTGGTCCTCCCGGGATGTGGGCCCTCTTCTCTGGTGTCTGCTGTGTCGCTGGTATCATCTGCTGTGCCCCCTCCACTGGTTCACTGATTGCACCTGTGTAGTACATCTTTAGACTCCTGCTCTGCGTGTCAACTCGGAGCATTAACTGTCTTCCCAGTGCCTAGGCTAACACTGGACTTTCTTTCCTCTGCTAACTACACAGCCACAGCATCACTGTCTCCAAGGCTCTGCCTAACCATCTATAGAATGTGGGCCATTTTAGTAGTTCCCTGTAGAACTGCTGTGAAGTTTCAGTGAGAACATACAGAGTATTCAGGAAGCATGCCAATCCCAGGGAAAGCAGACAATACAATTTAGCATCTCCGTAATCACCATCTCCATCATCATCTCTTCTTCTGCTTCTTTTTTTTTTCCCATATTATTTGCAGTACTGGGAATCAATGCCAAGGCCTTGTGCATGCTTAGCTCTGCCGCTGAGCTACAGCCTAAATCAGCTGGGTTACTTTGGTTGCCCTTTTGATAAGAAAGATGCTTTTACTTTAACCGAGGGCAGAACACCTGTAATCACTTCAGTCGTAAACCTCAGAATGCTCTTTTTCAGTGAGTCAAGTTGCCACAGCACTTAGGAGCAGGGAGCAATGTGAATCTCACAAGCTGGTTTCTCTCACTTAACTATCTGTTCTGGGACAGACTGGCCTCAGACTCTTGCTCCTCCTGTCTCAGCCCAGCAAGGGATGGGATTACCGGTATGGGGAATGCTTTATTGAGAGGCGTGAGGGTGTGTCTGGTGCTGGGAAACAAACAAACAACAACAACAACAACAAAAAACCCAGGTCAAGTTCTGTTCCGCATTTAGACACTGTATACATGCACCTTCCAATCCCAAAATTCCTCCTTGCAGGCTTTCTTAGTGAATAACCAAGGGGGATTTTCTCATGCAAGGCTTACCCAGATTTGCTGTGGAAGAGAAAGGCAAACCATTCCTATTTTTGGCTTTATGCTTAGACAAAGGAACAAACAGCTTATTTCAAGACACTTACAGAGACATTGAACATTCTCTGTCTCTGTCTCTCTGTCTCTGTCCGTCTGTCTCACTTGTCCCTGTCTCCTTCGGTCCCTCCCTCCATCCTCTCTCCGAAGGAAGGAAGCCATTTAACAAAGCACCAGCTCCGGCTGCCCTCTAGTTCATCTGTCAGGCTAAAACTCTCTCCTGCCACTCTTCATTCTTAGACAGAACTGCCTCGTTTCTCCTTTATCACCGGTATCTGTAAGAAACAGCAGGTAGCAACAGGAAGCCACTGTATCTTTCCATTCGCTTTTCGGTCGGTGTCTTGGGGCCCACAGGAGACTGTGGTTGAGGTTCCCCGCAGGAGCGCAGTAGGCAGGGTGTGGTTGGATCTGTGGGTCCTGTAGGGCACTGGCTGGTTGGCGTGAAGCGGGGAAAACATGCTGGCAGGATGTGATTTCTGATCTCCCTTCACACAGCCTCAACCGCACCTCCTCCTCAGAGGCCTCCTCACACCCTTCTGCTTTTGCTTTTTAGTGCTGGGTCTGAACTCAGAGCTTTACGCAGCTGGGCAGACACTCTTCAGTTTAGGGTTTGACAAGAATGCAGCTCAGCTTTGCAGTCCCACCTTGTCTCGCCTGCCATTGATGGCAGTGTTCAGATCTCTTACTGCTTCAGAATTCAGATCACAGACTGAACACTGCTCTTGCTTCTAATTTGCCCAGTCTCTTGAGGGGCATTTCTGAATCTCCTCCTACCTGTTGTCTTCCTCTCTCCTCTGGCTGCAGACCCCCCCCTCCCCGGCAAACCCTCCCCATGCCCAGGCTCCTGCGTTAGGGCTTGGAGACTTGCCCCAAGGGGAAAGTGGTGGTTTTAGTCAAAGCAGACAAATGCTTTCCCCTAGGAGAACAGCAATGAAAGCAGCCACACACGCAGTATTGTGAAGAATCGACTCCATCCATGGGTTTTCAATGTCAAACAGTATCCTAAAACTTGGTCCAAGCACTGAAATCAGACACGAAAACTTTGCTGCTTTGAGTGGTCGTATATAAGATTTCATAAAGATAAAACAAGTCTTCAAAGCCTGAGGCTAGATTCCTCAAAGGAATAGACTTAAGTCTTCTCATTCCACGACCTCATTTACCTAATATCCACTTATTTTCCTGGAAAAACCTAAGTGTTTGTTAGAAATCCATACAGCATCTTTCTTACTAAAGGGCAGCCTTTGCGATCACACTAATTTAGGTTTAATTTTTTGCCTTAGCTGCTTTTGTGGCTCTGGAACAAGTATCATTTGGGGTGAAGGTTAAGTGAAAAAAGTATGTACCAAACACGTAGTACGGTAGGCAGCACTCAATGAAAGGCAATCTGTGTATGCTGTCACACTGTGTGCCTATGATAGCGATCTGTGTGTGCTGTCCCACTGTGTGCCTATGATAGCGATCTGTGTGTGCTGTCACACTGTGTGCCTATGATAGCGGTCTATGTATGCTGTCACACTGTGTGCCTATGATAGCGATCTGTGTGTGCTGTCACACTGTGTGCCTATGATAGCGGTCTATGTATGCTGTCCCACTGTGTGCCTATGATAGCGATCTGTGTATGCTGTCACACTGTGTGCCTATGATAGCGATCTGTGTATGCTGTCACACTGTGTGCCTATTATAGCGATCTGTGTGTGCTGTCACACTGTGTGCCTATGATAGCGATCTGTGTGTGCTGTCACACTGTGTGCCTATGATAGCGATCTGTGTGTGCTGTCACACTGTGTGCCTATGATAGAGGTCTACGTATGCTGTCACACTGTGTGCCTATTATAGCGATCTGTGTGTGCTGTCCCACTGTGTGCCTATGATAGCGATCTGTGTGTGCTGTCACACTGTGTGCCTATGATAGCGGTCTGTGTGTGCTGTCACACTGTGTGCCTATGATAGCGGTCTGTGTGTGCTGTCACACTGTGTGCCTATGATAGCGGTCTATGTATGCTGTCACACTGTGTGCCTATTATAGCGATCTGTGTGTGCTGTCCCACTGTGTGCCTATGATAGCGATCTGTGTGTGCTGTCACACTGTGTGCCTATGATAGCGGTCTGTGTGTGCTGTCACACTGTGTGCCTATGATAGCGATCTGTGTGTGCTGTCACACTGTGTGCCTATGATAGCGGTCTATGTATGCTGTCCCACTGTGTGCCTATGATAGCGATCTGTGTATGCTGTCACACTGTGTGCCTATGATAGCGATCTGTGTATGCTGTCACACTGTGTGCCTATTATAGCGATCTGTGTGTGCTGTCACACTGTGTGCCTATGATAGAGGTCTATGTATGCTGTCACACTGTGTGCCTATGATAGAGGTCTACGTATGCTGTCACACTGTGTGCCTATGATAGAGGTCTACGTATGCTGTCACACTGTGTGCCTATTATAGCGATCTGTGTATGCTGTCACACTGTGTGCCTATGATAGCGATCTGTGTATGCTGTCACACTGTGTGCCTATGATAGAGGTCTATGTATGCTGTCACACTGTGTGCCTATGATAGAGGTCTACATATGCTGTCACACTGTGTGCCTATGATAGAGGTCTACGTATGCTGTCACACTGTGTGCCTATGATATCCTAGCTACAGCAAGCAGGACCTTGGTACTCACGATGGGAGTGGCATGGCTGGCTCATGGCTGAGTGTGGGAGCCCATGTGTGACTCAGTTTCCATCTGGAGTGGGCTCCTACAGCTTAGGAAGAATCTCATCCTTTCTGGGATCTGTCCGGAACAAAGCAATGTTTAGAGCATATAGGCTCATTGTATTGTCACAGTTAACTTGGCTTAGGAGGAATATTTTCTTCCTTGGTGTCCATCTGACACAGAGGACTGTCTATAGGTGCACAAAACAGAAACACTGACCTACTATAGATACCTAACAAATTGATCAGCAGAAAATAGCATCTCTCTTCTTGCACAGATTATACCTGCTAGGTTTCAAGGAAACATGGGACAAATGGCGAACTGAGGGGCCTATTTAACATTTCAAAGTGGCCACTGGTCTCATTCAGCATTGTCAAACCTGTTACAATCATGATCATCTCAGCACTTTTCACCTGCCCCCTACCCTGACCCGCCCCTCTCCACCCTACCCCTGCTTCCTTTCCCTTCCCCCAGCTCCCCTGACTCCTATATAACCCAGCCATTTTGGCTACAGGGGTCTTTTGAACTCCTGGCTCTCTCCAGATCTCTTGGCTCCTGGTTCTCTCTCCTTCCCTCTCCCCATCCTCTTCCCCTATTGTTCTCTGCCCCCTTCATGGCTTGGTTCAGTGTAGACCCTTCTAGATGTCTCTGGCTGTTTTCTCCCTCAAATCTACAATATCCACAACCCATACCTTGGGGCAGTCATGTCCTCATTTTTTTAAATCAATACTCAGTGGTCTTTGACCAGACATTGCACCCAGATGCCTGTGAATGACATTTGACTTGTTCTCTGTCACATGTTTAATTAGTCTCCAATGCCAACACAGTCCTTTGAAACTTTTCTCTCTCGCAGTATCATCTGCTTGTCCCAACTGACCCAAATATCCTGAACTGGCTTACTCTTAATCATTTTTTTAAGTATTTATTTTGTGTCTACCTTTGCACCAGGTGCTGAGGAGAAAAATGGAGATGTGTGATGTGAGATTCCCCTCTGTATGCTGTGAATATGTTTTATTGCTATTGCTTAATAAATAAAGAAGCTGCTTTCAGCCAATGGCTTAACAGAGTAAAGCCAGTCAGGAAATCTGAACAGAGATGTAGAGAGAGAGTAGGCAGAATCAGAGAGATGCTATGTAACTGCCAAAGGAGACAGATGGTGGAATCTTACTGGTAAACCACGAGCCTCGTGGTAAAATACAAATGGAAATTGGTTAATTTAAGATATATGAGCTAGCTAGCAATATACTTTAGTGATTGGCCAGGTGGTGTTGTAATTAATATAGTTTCTGTGTGATTATTTCGGGTCTGGGTGGCTGGGAAACCAAAGAGCAGCCTCCATCTACAGATGTGTTATATAAGATGAAAGTGATCCTGGGAAACCAGGGGACACCTGACACACAGGTGCTGTTCTCTGGAGAAGATCTGGGCTGAAGAGACGTGGCATGGGCTGCAGGAGTGTTCCAAGGAAAGTGTCCAGAGGGAAGGGAAAGCCTGCTGGCCTCTGGACTGTAAAAGGAAAAGGGACAGAGTCACAATTTAAGTTGGGCATAAAGAAAAGAACCAAGGATATTGAGAAACAATAGATTGTGGTAGAGAAAGAGAAACAGAAATTGGAAGTTGTCAAGAACTAGGGCAGGGATATTGACACAAGGAGAGAGGAGTCAGGCCACTTTGAGGTCATAGTGGCCATTATGACAGTGCTTCTGTGGTTGCTATGGGTGCAGAAGCTGGTTCTAGGGGAAAGACAACTGTATTTGCTACATTTCTGTTACTGTGATAAAATACCATTGCCAAAAGCAGCTTAAGGAAAAGTTCAGTTTGGCTTAATGTTCCAAAGAGTTAGAGTCTTCCATGATGGGGAAGACACAACATGGCAGCAGGCTCAGGAAGTTGGCTGATCACATTTTCATCACACACAGGAAGCAGAGAGGAAAACAGGAAGTAGGGCAAGACTATAAACCCTCACTGCTCACCTCCCCCCTCTCCCGTAGTGTACTTCCTCCAGCAAGGCTCTACCCCCTAAAGGTTCCATATCGTCCCCAAACAGCACCAACAACTGTGGACTAAGTGCTCAAGTATATGAGCCTACGAGGGACATTTCTCAATCAAACCACCACAATAAATGAGTAGGTGGTGATGACATAAGCTAGCAGAAGGTGACTCTGCTTGTGGAGAAGGGAAGAGATAAGAATGTAAACAACTTAGTACCCTGTGCCACATGACAACCAGTGGTGTATACTGTTGAGAGCACAAGCCCACATCTGGGGGCGCTGGAGCCAGTTTGCCTGTCTATCACTTACTGTGTGTGATTTTGGACACCTTATTTTACCTTAAGTATCCTAATCCCTTCATTTATAAAGTACTAGAAGTATCTTCTCTCCTCAGAAATCACAAAGGATAAAGCATAAGTGCTCTCGTTTCGCATGTGTTCAAAGTGTACTAACCTGTGTCACTCGGTTTCCAAGTGTCATGGAAACAGTACAAGACTTGACCCTTTCCATGCAGTGAGCAGGACTTAGCACTTGGTGCAGAGTTTGTATAACTGGATCAAAATAGGTAGAGAGAAGGAAAAAAAAAAGAAAGAAAGAAAATCTTATTTAAAAGTGAACACAAATCACACAAAGAGAAATAAATGTGAAACCAGAGAGTGAGTTTGGTTAACGCCTACTGGACATTTGAAAAGACTGCACTAATACCCAGACTTTTGGGGTGCAAGTCTGCATTTCATTACTTTTACTTCTTGAAAAATATTGTGACCTAGGTCATGACTGCAGACAAAAGTCAGTTATTATCTTCAGTGGGAGGAAACATGATGGTGTATTTATGATGTGTTTTTGGCTTAGCTTCCTATTTCCTAAGCAATTTGCTGGGCTTCACTAACACCTTCATTCTTCCTTATGGCCCTTGTATATCTGGCATGTCACTGTGGCCTCCTGGACAATTGCTTTAACTACATTGTGACTTAACTAAATTGGACCATTTGCCCATGTCAGCGGATCAGTAAGAAACAGCCTGGAGTAATTCATCATCCATTTACTGTAAGGATGCTGTGGGAAATGGCCTTCATTATACAGCACCATGTTCTGTTTATGAAGATCTTTATGAGGCTGTCTTCATAGTGTTAATTTATGTGAAGAATATTGTACTTCGCCTGGCCAAATGGCTTTATTTTATAATACAGGCACCGTATTCTCGCTGGGTCCTTGAAATGATTGCTGGAAAGCTCAGAATAAATTCAGAGCTCAACCTAAGCAGGCACATGCATTTCAGGTAGAGGAGCAATTCCAGGCCCTATTTAAACTCCCATTCCCTATAGCTTTTCTTATGCATCCGTAACTCACGCTCCTCTAATTTATAACATGTATTTGCAAGCCACCTTCAATTTCTTTTTTAAAAATGTGTTTATGTGTATGTGTGTGTAGGATGTGATGTGTGTGTGTGTGTGTGTGTGTGTGTGTGTGAGATGTGTACATGTACCATAGTGCACCGGCCTGTCCTCTCCTGCCATCCTGTTTGAGGGAGGTTCTCTTTGTTGTTAGTAACTGAACACGTAGACTCACTGGCCAGAGTTGATCTGGGGGTCTTCCTTCTCCACTTCTCACTCACCTTATGACACTGGTGTTACTGTTACATGTTACATTCTACATGCTACATGCCAGCTTTTATGTGGATTCTGAGGATCCAAACTCAGGTTGTCACACTAGCACAGAAAGTACTTTCCCTGACTGAGACATCTCATGGCCCTTTACTATATTTTGGTGTAGACAGGTGGCATAGGGGCATGAGACCTGGGATCTCAGGGTTTTTGGACAGACAACATAGGGGCAGGAGACCTGGGATCTCAGGGTTTGTGGGCAGAACATAGGGGCAGGAGACCTGGGATCTCAGGGTTTGTAGACAGACAACACAGGGGTAGGAGACCTGGGATCTCAGGGTTTGTGGGCAGAACATAGGGGCAGGAGACCTGGGATCTCAGGGTTTGTAGACAAGGCGGCATAGGGACAGGAGACCTGGGATCACAGGGTTTCCTTCCATACTGGCTTTGCACACCTGTGCGTATGTGTGATGATTTGGAGCTGAGAGTCCCGCGAAGTCCCATGTCATAAGAGCTTGATAGGTCTACTGCAGGCAGTAGAATCTCCAGAAGGTAGGATCTAGAGGAAGACTATTGTGTCATCAAGGGTGTGACCTTGAAGGGGGTGTGGAGATTGATGTTTTCCTCCACCTCTGATTCCTGGATGTCACGGATTTCCTCTACCATGGCTGCCATGTTGTGACGTGCCACCTTGCCACAGAGCCAAAGGCAACAGGACCAAGTAACCATGAGTCAAAATCCATTTACTTGTCTAGGTATTTGTTATAGGAATGAAAGGTGACTAACTTCTTAATAGTGCTGAGCCTCGATTTTCTCATTTGCAGAGTGGGTATGATAAATGATGGCTCATAAAGGAATGATCTGGAATAAAGCTTGAATCGGTGGTCTGGCACTTAGAGAGCGGGTGGAGACGCCACTTTGGAAAGCAATATTTTTTTTCTTCATAGTAGGGAATAAAATATAAAACACATTTGTGAAAGAAACCTGATTTTAATTCTTATGAAATTAAAATAGTTGATGGGTGTGGTGTTATACACCTGTTTTCAACACTCAGAAGGCAGGAAGCGTGAGGCCAGCCTGATTTACATAGATAACTCAAGGCCAGTCTGGGTATATAGTAAGACCTTGTCTTGAAAAGAAACCAAAGCAAAAAATAAAAATAAAGTAAATCAAAGCAAGATAAAACAAATAAGAAAAGCAAACAAAAAACAAGACAGTGAAGTCCAATAGCTGTTTTTTTGCAAACTTTTTTGAAATTCAAACACCTTAATATTCATGACGAGGAGCCAATTTCAGGAAATCTATTTTCAGATGTGAGGAGCTCTCATCGGGCAAAAGCTGATCTTGAATTGGCACCAGGAGTAGAGGGCTGAGCAGATGCCTGGTGCTTTCTCATCTGCCTGCTGCGGCACAGAGACACTTGTCTTCACCCCTAAGTCTGCCTATTTACAGAGCAGTTCTAGACGTGCTATCGAGATGGGGAAGATTGTCTTGTCATTTAAATCAAACAGTGCAGAGGAAATTTCAGAAAGGAATTTTCCAGGCAGCAAAAAGAAGTTCTTATCTACATGAAAAACAACAACAACAGAGACCCCGTTAGATCTAATTTCACAAAAACACAGGCAAGCTGACAGTCCACCGTTTCGTTTTTAAGGACACAGATTTAATTTCATGTGACAATCTGGAATCAAAGTCTTCCTCTGGTCTTTCCCCCACGTAGTCCAGTAAATATGAAAATACAATCTAATATTAAAAGATTCAATTTGTCAGACTCCACTCGCAGGGTTCAGGGGCCGTTATAAAAGCAGCAAATGAACAAACTGCATTAGGGAACACATGGGTGATTTTTGTACAGCAAAAACACAGCTAGCACATAACGGACGAGAATCCAGTGAGCTCCAGGAAACGTCACCCTGTGTATCCAGCCTAGTGTTTGCTGCAGCATTCAAGTCTAGCAATGCTGTCAAAGAAGTGAAATAACTTTCAGGCTACTATAGCAATCTATGCTCTTTATCGAGGCCCAAAATGGGAACCATTCAGTGTTAATAACAGAGTTTTATTTTCATCAATACTACCTAATAAACACTCTGGAATCTTTCTTTGTTTAAAATAGTTCAAGTTAGCATATAATGGTTATACTACTCTTAACTTATAACCAAATATTTAAATCCTTTTTTCTTGTATAAGAAAAGAATTGACAAATTTTGATTTATAATACAAAATTTAACTTTTAATTTCATTCATTTATATTCATAATGTGTTCAATTTTTGTATTGTCTAGCTTTTTAGCACTTATTGTGCTTTAAAAATAGAATAAATATTTATGTGCTTTAATAGCAGCTATTAAAGCGAGCCTCCATTTATATTTGTTGATATAGAATTCCACATTGTAATAAAAAGAAAAGCTATGGAGTTGAGGTAAGTCCAACATTATATTCTCCTTTCCTTCTGTCATTCTGCTCAATAAGTTAAACAAATCAAAGGAAGCAGCTCAGGGAGTCCTCTGTCGGTGTCCAAAGTGTTTGGTGTGATACTGGGTAGCGTCACAGACATGCCCTCCTCAGTGAGGAGCAGTTGTGGAGACCTCGGCGTTCTCCAGTTGGCCAGCTCCCTGGCTTCTGTACCATCTTGTCTCTTACATGTTCCCAGAGATGAGGAGTTCTTGTCTATTGAAACAGCATTCATCAGCTTTTTCAAATGACTTAGAGGAACATGGTCAAGGGTTGCACAACATTGTAGTTTAAAAGGTATTGGTTGTTGTTAATTTTTTTTTAAATCCCACTTTCCATACAAGTCAGGGCCATTATTGCAACTTTTATTTCAAAAGAACACGGAGTAGCAAGAATTATTTATTTTCTAAGGAGTGAGGAGATGGTTCAGTAGGGAAAGCCTCTGCTGTGCAAATGTGAGGGTGTAAGTTCAAATTCCCAGAACTCACATAAAGCCAGGTGTGGTAATTCATGTCTGTCATCCCAGTACTCATAGGTGAGATGGGGGCCAGACAGGAGAGCATCCAAAAGCTTGCAGCATAGATTGATGTATGCGTGGGTAAACAACAAAGAGTTTGTGTCTCAAACAAGGTGCAGGATGAGGGTTGATGCTTGAGGTTGTCCTCTGGCCTCCACACACACTCCATGACACATGTCCACTCTCATGTACACAGACCTGGGAACTGCCCTCCCCCATTAATGGTTTCCGAACATCACTGTGAGGTGAAAACACAGGATGAAACCCTGCCCTCTAATCCCTTACTTTAAATAAAGTGTTTTGATTTTGCCTTTGAAGTGCTGAGGTCTGAACCCAGCCCTCTCTGCATGCGAGGCCAGTGCTCTACTGTTGAGCTATACCCTCATCAGCGACACCCTCAGACCTTACTTGCAGAAATCTCGATGGAAGCCTCTGTCTGGAGTCAGAGACTGACCATGTTTCTTTGCTGTTTGTCTAAGCTGTCCCGCAATGCACCCCCGAGAAAGCACATTCATTCAGTGCAGCTCTTATAACATCCTCGTGTGGTGAATATTGCTGCCTCTAATTTATGAATTATGAGAAGAAACAAGAAAACAAAGATAATGATCCAAAGAGAGCTAGGATGCATACCAAGTTTTTGGTTTAGTCTTGGGATCAATATGCCAAGCAGGAGGGGGTCGTTTCATAAAGTGTTGTGTGGAATATTGTCAGATTTTACTGTGAATTTCGGGTACACCGTGGTGTTTTAAGTCTATTTTTAAAGGCAGTGTGTGTTGGTGAGGAAGGACACTCTCTCACTCCGGTGTTTACAGCCTGCTCATTCTCCTGGATCAGCGATGGCTGTAAGGTTGGATGCAGCGTTCTGCTTTCATATTAAAATAATCCCTGAAAGATTATACCCTCAATGCCCAATTCATGCAGTGCTTTGGAAAGAGACATTACAGAGCAATCTGTGAGCACTTGGACTGATCTCTCAGTCTGTGAGGGCATGGTTTTGCCCCGTGCTGTTGTTGGAGAGCTGGAGCAGAAGTTGGACAGCCCTGAGTAGGGCTTGTTCTAATTATCACAGTATTTTCCTGATTTGCCAAGTCACTGTGTGGCAGCATTTCAAAGCAAGTGTTTATTTCTTAGAAAAATCAACTTTGGAAATGAACCCTGCTCCCTAGCAAGATAGCAGAGCCCATGTAAGAGAAGTGAAGGTCTTCCTTTTTATAAATAACTGGGTGGTTGCACGCACTCATTCCCACAAACCAGCTAGCAGGAGGGGATGGTTGACATCGGCAATGAGAATAACAAATGTTTTGGCTCTGCCTGTCTACCAGAGAAATGCAGAATCCTGGATGCCCACCCTGTGTTTTCCTTTGGCAGTGTCCAGAGAGCTTCGGTGGTCTTGGTATGGTGATGCCCTCCTCAGCACCCTGAGTCTTTCTCAGCCTCTTTTTGTGGTTGGTACTGAGCCTGGTGTTTGATTCTGGACCTCTCCCTATGACTTCCTACCCCAATGTCACTTTATCTAGCCCATAGTGTCCTCCTGGGATGCAGTGTTGTTCCTGTGGTGCCCAGCATTCCCCAGTGCCTCCCTCCCACCACACCTTGCTGTGGTTGCTGACTTAATAGCCTCCCTTTTCTTTCACGAGGTAGAGTCTGTTGCTGTCTCTCTAACTGCAATTCAGAGCTGCTTTGGTGTTCTGAAGGAATGGCTCTTCTTTATCAGAAATGTCAGCAGGCTCTGTTCCCACCAGAGTTACCATTCTTCATAGGCTCCTGAAAAGTCACCAGCGTCCTTCTCACCCTATAGGATCCTCAGTCAAGTTCTCGTGAGTCCATGTTAGGGGGATGTTTGAAAAAAGACAAAACAGGTGCTTCTAGAAGCAATTAGCCAGCGCCTTAAGTCAGAGTGTAGATTCTGGCCCTTAAAGGAGATCAGTGGCTGGTCCACAGTCACCAGTATGAAACAGAGGTCACCATTGCCGCTCTCTGTCTAATAGTCTCGACCCGAGGACTAAACCACTACCCCCAACACACAGGATAAAAAGCCTGCTTCTGGTATCAGATTTCTGAGGTCAGAAGAGAGCCCTGTCATTCCCAGAGGTGTGACTGAGGACTAGTCCCTCCACCTTGGTAAATCTCAGCTCATTCGTCTGTGTTTTGGGGTTCATGTTAGCCAACCTCACATGGGTATTGTAATATTCAGGGAGATAAACCTTGGAAAATATTTAATACATTGCCTGTCATATAAGGTACACTAAAAATGTGATCTATTTTGGATTAATTTAGAACATTCTTGTATTAGAATTTTACTGTAGCTAGCCCAAGAACCTCTGATATTGGAACCCCTTAAATGTGTGTCCCATGGAGATTACCCACCATCCTTTGCTTATGTGCACACATATGCATACACACACACACACACTGCATACATGTACACACACCAGTTAATGTCATCTCAAAGATCAACAAAAAACTAGAGTGCTTCTCCTGAAAAATGGATTAACTGAATTAGGAAAAACAAAGGCTTGTTTATATTATGAGTCTCTGACTTAAACGGAAAAAAGAGAACAAAAAGCACACAAGCAGAAATAGCAATCTTTCCCAAGAAGCAGCAATTCACTTGGCTCCTGACCCACTGAACCACAACACCCTCTGCCCACAAGGACATTACTCTATGACTTGCCCTCCTTCCTAACTGCTGTGGGCTGTTGGACTTGGGAACAAGCCTTTAACCAAATGAAAATTACATTATGGTCCTACTGAAAATTTCATGTCTTCCAGGTGGCATGGATTCTAGGTGTTCGTCTTTGGAGAGCAAATGCCCACACCCAAGGATGAAACGTGTGCTCGTGCAGACGAAAGCTAGGAACAGCTCAAGAACTTCAGAGCAGAGCAATGTGGTATACACCTTAATCCCAGCTCTCAGGGCTGGTTGGTGCAAGAGGTTTGTGAGGTTGAGACCAAGCTGGACTGAATAGCAAGCATTAGGGCTGGTGTCAGTAGCAATAGCGTCCGATCAGTGCTGACAGAGCCATGGGGCTGGAGAAAACCCGCCGGCTGCCCGGGAGTGCCAACAGCCTCCTCTTCATGGGCTTTTGAATATTAATGAGCCAAAACTGTACGAAAGATTCAGGACTTACTGCAAAAGCCAAATTGCATGTTGGTGCCTACGGCTTGGCTCAACTAGCAAATGAACTGGATTCTGGGGCTGGGGCTGGCACTGAGCCTGAACCTACAGGATGGCTGTGAGAGGCCTCAGCTCAAACCTCTCAGAGATCAAGAGGAAGGAATAAAGGAGTATAACCAAATCCAGGAACTTTCTTTAACATTCTTGTAACTCAGCCAAGCAGTCTACCAGAGACAGAGTGAAGACCTCTTTGGAGAAAGAGTTCAAAACAGAGCTCACGAGAAAGAATCAGGGGGATGAATATGGTAGGCAAAAATGAGAACTTTATGAACATCAAGAAACAACACGTCTCTGATTCATCATGTTATTAATTGGCCACCTACTTTGTGTCAAACCCTGGGCTAGAGAGTAGGGACCAGGAGAGAAGAGAGGAAGGGACCTCTGCAATGGCAGAGGTGTGTGCCACAGGCGGGGAGCTCAGGAAGAATCACGCAGGCTATCACTGCAGTACGGTAGGTTGCTGCACGTGCCCATTTGTTCTGTGTTGTCAAGGCAGAAGCACACATTCGTTTTCCACTAACCTGCTGATGATACATACATATTGTGTGTACAGTTTTGGAACATTGTGAAGAAAGTCGTGATGATAGAGAGATAATAGCTGAATGCTCCCGGTAGCCCACGGGAAGTGCTGGAGAGTACAACTATATTGTTCTGTGGTAGAAAAAAACATACCATATTATACTCTACTGTAATACTACATGAAGCTAAGAGTATCTTGAAAATATCTATCCAGTGTCTGGTTATTATTATGAATGAACATTTATCACATGCAAGAATAATTAAATCAAATCCTGTGGTGGGTGTCTAGGTTAGGTTTCTGTTGTTGCGATAAAACACCAGGAGCTGATACAGAGACCATGGAGGAACCCTGCTTGCAAGCCAGCTCGACATGGCTAGCTCAGTCTGCTTTGATCCATACCTTAGGTCCACTTGCCCAGGTGAGCACCACCCATGGTGGTCTGGATGCTCCCACCGTCAATCACAAATAGGAAAACTGCTCCACAGGCTTGTCTGTAGACTGATCTGAGGGGAGCAACTCCTCAGTTGATGGTCCCTCTTACTGGGTTGCTTTAACTGGTGAAAGTGACAAACAGACTAACCAGGAAAGTGAGGATTTAGGTGTTTAGGTAGGCATTCCTTTCTATTTATCTGGGATTGATAACTAAAAATGGAGTTTCTGGTCCTCTGGTAAATGCACATTCAGCTCTACTAAGAAAACAGTAAACTGTGCCCCACACGAGTGTGTTGTTCTCTTTCCTGCCAGAGGAGTGTGTCGTGTATGGGTCTCTTCAACACCCGGTGCCACTAGTTATGTTTTGGTCATCTGGGAGGTGATAGTGGAGCCCGTCCTGGTTTTATTTATGTTTGCTTAATCGCTGACAATCCCAAATATTTAAACATGCTCTGTGGCCATTGATGTATTTCTGGTGAGGCGCCCTCTTGTACCTGCTCCCTTTTAGATACACGAGGCAATTGGAAATTCTTTTATCTCAACCGTGTCTTCCCTTTTTGCTTTCATAACCGTATTCTCAGGAACAAAACTTCTAAATTTTGATATCTACCCTTCAAAAGTTTATGGTGTGCTTTGTGTTCTAAGACATTTTCGCCACACCCAAATCAGAATGGTTCTTCCTTTTTGGTTGCTGAAGTTTTGTAGTCTTGCTTTTCTATTTTGGTCTAGAATGGGTTTTGAGGGCATTTGCCTGATGATCTGAGTGCTGAGGTGGCAGAGGTAGCTCTCTCCTCCTTATCCTTCTTTTCAGTTTTCCATTTATGGAAAAGTTTTTTTCCAAAGTGATTTGCCCATGATTCCAAAAGAGCAACTTTTTTCCCTAGTAATTTCTGTAACTTTTGTTGAAACCCAATTGACCATGTAGGTGTAGGCCTATCTCTGGATTTCTGAGTCAGCCACACTTTTCTTCCTTCAGCACAGCATTAAATGGAGTCCCATATAATTCGTATTTCATAGCACACTTGTTATGAACCCTTCCATGCCAAGCTGTTTGCTGCTAGCATGTAGAAACACAGTTGGGTTTTGTTGCTCGACATTAAGCTCGACGGCCTTGTTAAGTTTATTTGTAGCTGTGGCATTTTGGAAGGCTCCACCGGATTTTCCACATGGATGGGCGCACTGCCAAGGTGCAGAGTTTAGATGGCCCTTTCCAAATGTCATGGCTTGGATTTTGCCTTTGTGTCTTATCACATTAACTGGGCACTCCCATGGAAAACAGCAAGGGAAGACATCCTTTTCTTTCTTTTCTTTTCTTTTTTTCCCACAGTCATAGGGAAAACAGGTCAGGAGCAAGTTACAGTGTTAGCCAGGTTTCGGGTGGATTTTCTTTATCAGATTGAAAAGGGTTTCTGTTCTTCCTGGTTTGCGGGGAGTTTGTCTTAAAGAACATGAATGGATATTGAAATATGCGGAGTTTTTCTGTACCTATGAAGAGGATCATTCATTTGCCACCCCCTTTTTAATCTGTTAACATGTAGATTTTCTTTATCTATTTGCATGCTGAATCAATTTTATAGTTTTAGGATAACTGAAATTTAGTAATGATGAAGTTTTAGATAGGTAGCCTGTTTGGGCTTGCTGAAATTTTGTTAGAGGATTTTGTGTCTGTATCCTAAGGTCTATATTTTGTCTGGAGTTTTTTGACTGGGTACTGGCTTATTTCACTTAACGTAATGTTCTCTGGGTTCATCCGTGTTCATAACATTGGCAGGAATGCACAACGTGGTCCTCCCATCTCCCTCTCTCTCTTTTCTTTATACATAGGCCTGTCAGCAGGCATTTAGATTGTTTCTGTATCTTGGTTACCAAGAGTCTGAGATGAACACAGTGGTGCAGCTGTCGCTTGGGCATGCTGCCGTGACGGCCACACCTTCCAGCACCTACTCTCCATCTTTTTGATAGTGACCATGCTAACCCAGTGCATATGTCATCTCATTGGAGTACTGAGCTATGGCCCCTGAAGATTAGGGGTGCTGAGCATTCTTCCTGTTCCTGTTGTCTGCTTACATTTCTCCTTTTGAAAAAATCTTTTCAAGTGTTGTTTGTTTTTAATTATGACATTTTCTCATTTTTTTAGTTCTCTTTAAATCTTTTCTTTTCTTTTTTTTCTTTTCTCTCTTTTTGCTTTGTAGACCAGGCTGGTCTTGACCTCACTGAGAGCCTCCTGTCTTTGCCTCCCTGGTGCTGGGGTACAGACATGAACTACTGTGCCTGGCTTCTTTGTGGATTCTTCTTCTTCATCAGATTTATGGCTCGCAAGTAGCTCCTCCCTCTTTAGTCTTTTTGTTTGACACAGTTAATATTTTTTTTTCATTTTTAGCCTGTGTTTTGGAGTCATAACCCCTGAAATTATTGTCTAGGACAAGGTCATGGCACTCCCCCTATATTTTCTTCCAGTAGTTTTATAGTTTCAGAACTTAAAGTTGAGTCTTTAATTCATTTTGAGATGACTTTTATGTGTGGAATGAAGTGAAGATCTGAGTTAGTTCTAAATGTGGCTAGTTTTTCCAGAACAGAGTATCCTTGCATTGCTGCCTGCTCCTAGTGTCTTTGTTAAAGATCAATTGAGCATAATTCTGGTGCTTGTTTCTGGACTTGGTGTTCGGGTCTTTGGCTTATGTGTTTTGCTATTCTGGTGCCGAGTTACACACAGTATCATTGTTTTGCACTTGATTTTGAAATCAGGTAGTATGGTACCTTTGGCTTTGTTCTTTTTGCTTAAGATGACTTTGAATATTTGGTGTTTTGTGGTTCTGTATGCATTTAAGATTTATTCTATTTCTATGAAAGATGTTATTGAACTTTTGATAGGGATTGCATAAAATCCATAGATTGCTTTGGATGGTGTCTTAGTTAGGGTTTATATTGCTTCGATAAACCACCATGCCCAAAGAGCAAGTTGGGAAGGAAAGGGTTTATTTGGCTTACACTTCCACATCACTGTGTATCGTTGAAAGATGTCAAGAGAGAAACTCAAACATGGCAGGATCCAGGGAGAGTCCCTTCTCCCCATGACCTCGGTGGTTCCCAGCAGCCTGGACCCCAAACTCTCACTCTCACCCAGGGGGACCAGGGAGATCCTGCTTTCCCCTGGACCTCAGTGGTCCCCAGCAGCCTGGGCACCAGGCTCTCAGACTCGCACAGGGCCTGACCCCAGACCCTAGCGAGCCTCCCTATACCTCCACCTCTTCTCTCCTCCCTACACTGATGTGCTCCTCATGGTAGCGAGGGTGACAGAGCAGACAAAAGGTCCAACAATGGACAACCATGATGACAAAGCACCTTATGTTAGCTGGCGGTGGTGGCGTACACCTTTAATCTCTGCAGAGGCTGGCGGATCTGTGTGAGTTTGAAGCCATCCTGGCCTACAGAGCAAGTTTCGCAACAGCCAAGGCTACACAGAGAATCCCTGTCTTGAATAAATAAAAAAAAAATAAAAAAATATAGATAGATAGATAGATAGATAGATAGATAAAACAAAACACCCCGAAACAAAAACACCTTATCTGTCATGTGACTATGAATCTGTGTTGAATCTGTGTTAACCTATGTGCTACCTTGGGGGTCTGTCCTTGTGTCTGTGTACCCATGTGTGTTTGTTCCTAATGAAGGACATTACTCCCTCTTTTGTTGGCCAGCACAGACAACATCGCATAGAAAAGGAATCAAGGCCACTTCACAGAAGTCTTTAAGAGTGTTACAAGGAATTATGTCACTGACCCAGATGATAAACGCTATCAAGCAGTATTCTTATGCTGTTTCAGCATTTATGGTAGATATTTGTTTAATAGAGTTTGTTTTCTAGCCACGGTTGGGAGGTTCCAGGTGAGGGGGGCGTGCACACCTTTAATTTCAGTACTCAGGAAGCAGAGGCAGGTGGATCCCTGAGTTCGAGGCCAGCCTGGTCTACAGAGCAAGTTGCAGGACAGCCAAAGCTACACAGAGAAGCAGTGTCTAGGAAACAAAGAAACAAACAAAAACAATAAATAACGTTGCTAAAAAAAAAAAGACAGGTCGACAGTGTTTATTCTGACAGTTTATGAACACAAAATATTTTCCATTTGTCTGTGTCTTCTTCAACTTCTTTTTAATCAATATGTTATGGTTTTTAATGTATAAATCTTTAACTTCTTTGGTTGATTGTTTCTATTGTAAATTTTTTTTCTTGATCTTGCTTCTGGATAGTTTATTTTTAATGTATAAAAAGGATTAACTTCTTACACTTTTTTGTATCATGTAATTTTTTTGCATTTATTCAGCTTTTGGTGGAATCTCTACGTCTTGTTTTGTTTTGTTTGTTTTTTGTTTGTTTGTTTAAGACCATGTCATTTGCAGAATCAATTAGATTTTTTTTCCAAATTAGGTGCTTTTTATTTCTTTCCTTGTCTAATTTTCTGGCTAAGATGTCCATGATTTGGTGAGACTGTTATTTTGCCTTACTTCTTATGTTGGGGGTGGCACAGCCCTTCACCTCAAGTGGTATTCACATGGCTTGCATGGCTTATTCACATGGCTCGTATGGCTTATGTGGCTCGCATGGCTTACATGGCTTTCCTTTCACTGCTAAGGTGAATTCTTTCTACAAGTAATTTTTGAAGAAAAATGTTTTATCATGAAAGAGTTTTAATTTTACCAGTGCCATTTTTCTACATTTATTTAGGTGATCATAGGGTTTCTGTTGGTATGGTATATAACATTTATTGGTTTGTATATGTTTAACCATCCTGGGTCCAAGGATAAATCCCCCTTGATCAAAGTGAAGAATCATTTTTAATATACTATTGAATTTGGTTCAACAATATTTTGTTGAAGATTTTTAAATCTGTCTTGACCAGAGATATTAGTTTATAATTTTATTTTCTTGTCTGGGTTTGGTATCAATTTAATGCCAACTTTGAAAATCAGTTTAGATCTTTTCCATCCTCTTATTTTTTTGATAAAATTTTAGAAGGATTGGGGTTAATTCTTCCTTAAATATTTGCAGAAGTCAGTCATGGAGACATCAGGTCCTGGACCTTTTATGAGAGATATTTTTGCTATTAACTCAACTTCATACTTATTGCTGATTTTAGATTTTGCATTTCTTAGTGATTTAGTCTTGGCAGTTTGTACATGTTTAGAAATTCATCTGCTTCTTCTAAATTACTGAAAATATATTGAACCAGTATTTTATATTTTCTTATTGGCATATGAAGTAATGGTTTCACTATAATATTTCAGGTATGCAGATCATGTGCTTTGTCTGTCTTCACCTGCTGCCTTCTTCCTCTTTGCTCCACTCCCAGTCCCTTTCCTGACTTATATATTTTAAAATATAGATCCTGCATGTGACAGAAAACATGCAACACTCACCTTTCTTGATTCTGGATGGTTTCACTTAGCATGCTGGCTTCCACTTCCACCCACTTCCCTGCAAATGACATAGTCCTGTTTTTCTTTAGGAAATGCTGAATAAAACTTCTATGTATGCTGTGTCTTCTTTATATGCTCATCTGTCACTGTGCTTCCAGGATGAATCCATGGCTTTGGTGTTTGTGACAGCACTCTAATTTACCAATTGTATTCTAAGTTCATTAATTAAGCCATTAGTTCTATTAATGGACCTACTAGTATTAATATTAGTTAATATTAATATTAGCATTCTCCTCTCTTGTGCTAGGTGCAAAGCCCTCACTGGGAACTGATTCTAGGTTTCACATCTTCTTCAATCCTGAGTTTTTCCTTTCTCTTTTAAAAAAAGAACTTCAACATGTAAACACGCTCTCTTCCAAACTGTTCAATCCCACCAAGATTCGTTTGGACAATTTTGTGCTCTGCATAAAGAGAACCACATATTCTGGACATCCGCAGTGTGGTTTCAGCTTGTGAGCTTTCCTGGTTGTGTTCTGAGAGCTGTGGTTTGTGTGTCCTTATTCTTGCACACAGGATACGCTTCATGCAGATACCGCAGTATATATCCACTTTGCTCTTAATGGGCATTTGAGTAGTTTCCTGCCTGGGGCTGTTATGATTTGTGGTGCTAAGCACATTTGGAAACATATCTGCTATAGATGTTTGTGTAAAGAAGGCAGGGTAGCTGTACATAGAGCCTTAGTCGATTCTGCCAAACAGTTTTCCAATGTGGTTATGCCAATTTAAACTCCACCACATGGACATGAACTGTATGATTGCTTCTTAGACCTGTCAGGCCATGATGTTATTTTATTATACATTTTAGCTAAACTAATGTGTATAGAATGTTATTTCATCATGGTTTTAACCAGTATCAACTATAAGGATACGAAACATTCTTTCATGTTGTTGTTGACCACAAGTTGCAGTTTTATGTAAAACCCATTAAACTTTTCACCTATTTTAAAAATAGGTTTTCCTGTATTATTTTAACCTGTAGGTTGTATTCTGGCTTCATGTTTTTACTGGTCACCTATAATACAAACAACTAAGTATGTGAACTTCTTAATCCCTTTTTGTCCCCGAGAGTGGATCTTGAACTTAATTTGTAGAACAGGCTGGCCCGGAATGTACAATCTGACTGTTTTCCCCAACTTCCTGGTTCTGTGGTTAGAGGTGTGCACCTCTCCATTCAGCCATTCTTTTCTCTTTTATGTATTTTTTTATAAACAATAGCTCTTCATATGTCTCATTGTGATCCCAATATGTATTTTCTTTTGTTGGGTTTGGTTGTACTAAGAAGATTCTACTTTGACTTAGATGTTACAATTCTGCTCTTCCACTTTTCTATTATAAAAGCTACTCTTGTTTTAGATGTAGAACTGAAAGGAAGAGGAGGAGAAATTGAGAAGAGGAAACCCTGGAAAGCAGGATGAGTGCCCTGGAATAGGGTCAAGAGAGCATTCTGTCAGAAGTGCCAAGAGAGCTCGGACAGCACTGGGTGACACAGGACTCGGCTGTCTCTACAGGTGCAGACACCATCTAGTTTTTCTGTAAATTGAAAACAAATGTAAAAATTATTAATTAAAGTTCTTAAAGAATTGATGTCACAAGGGGGAAAATGTACGAACAAGTTCTATGTGTTCTAAAAGACAGAAAACCATAGTTCCATGAAATTTGACCTAAGCTGCAGGAAGTAAATGCATAGAACAAGCACTGTGTTGTAGCAAATTGTAGTCTGAGGACCATGGACACTGCGGGTCATAGAGACGCACAGGATAGAGGAAGATACTGATGACTGACATCTCAATAGAAAGGAAAGTAGTCAATCTAATGTTGTTTAGAAATACACCCCACTTTTAGAACAGTTCAGTGTTCCTAACTCCTGCATCCTTGCTCATTGCCTTCTCAGTTTCCTGAAGGTTTTGGGGGATCCGTTTTTCCTGGTGTCTACACAGTCTGTTGTGGCACCAGTAAACAAAGACAGTTCTGGTCTTCCTCCACCATCAATCCGCACCAATCGCTTTTCCCCTGTCATTGCATTTGCCACCTTAGACAAGACATCCATGGTCGGGTACTGAAGAGACTAAGATCTACAGTCAATGCACTAAGTCTTTCAGTAAACTGCATGACTAAGAATGAAATCTTGACAAACTTTTTTTCCCGTAGATTTATTGATAGGATCATGAGAGTTCTCCCCCGCATACTTTTTGATGTGGTATATCAATCACCTTTCATACACTCAGCTCAGGCAAATTGCATGTCAGATCTCACTTTATTGTAGTTTGTATTTTTTTAACAATGTTGAATTTGATTTACTAACACATTTTTTTTAGCATTTTTGTACCAGTGTTCTTTGTTCGCATGTGTGGTGTATGTGTGTAGTGTGCGTGTGTTTGGTGCATGCACTTAGACGTGCAGATGTGTGTACCCTGCATACTTGCAGGAGTGGGAGGAGGGTGTTGGGTGTTTTCCATTATTCTGTGTCTTATTGCCTTGAGACAAGGTCTCTTGCTGAAGAAGAAACACTACTCTTACTGGGCTGACCAGTTAGAGAGCTCTCAAGGCCAGTCTGCACCCCTAGCCCCTGATGCTGGGGTTGTAGACATGTACAGTCATGTGTGGCTTTTTACATGTATTCAAGGGATATAAATTCATGTTCTCATTCTTGCCACACAAGCCAGCCTACTCACTGACCATCTGCTGAGAGTCTCAATATACTCAGAAATTGTGGTCTGCAGTCTTGTTTTCTGTGGTGCCATGATCTGGCTTTGGACCAGCAGCATGCTGGTCCCATACATTGAGTTCGTATCTCTGTGTACACGTTCTGAAAAGGATGAGAGAACTGGCATTGTTTCCTCCTCAGAGTGAGAAAGCTATGCACCACTGATTTATTTTCTTAAATAGATCCAGGCCTATTTCCTCTTGTGTGAGTTTTGATGGATTGTGTCTTTTAAAGAGATGGTCATTTTTACTCCGGTTATAAAAGCTATCGGCAGAGATTTATTCATAATGTTTATTTCCCTTTTAATGCCCATAAGCTTTGTTGTGACAGTCTTCCTGTCATTTCTAATATAAGTAACTTTCACCCTCCTCCTTTTAAGAGGAGTTCACTGTGTAGCCCTGCCTGAACTGGAACTCACTGCATAGACCAGAATGACCTTGAACTCACCTACCTGCCTCTGCCTCCGAGTGCTTGCATTAAAGACCTGCATCACCACACCTGGCCACATCCTCTTTTTGTTGAATTTAGCCTGGTTAAGGGCTTATTCATTGTACTAAAATTTTCAAAGAACTCGACTTTATATGGTGAAGAATAACTCGGGAGATTTTTGGCGAGAACCTATAAAACTTTAGCTAGGCAAAAAAAATAAGTTCCAGCACTCTACTGTACACCATGGTGACTGGAGTTAGTCACAGGAATTTT
This sequence comes from Chionomys nivalis, assembly GCF_950005125.1. Classification (NCBI taxonomy): domain Eukaryota; kingdom Metazoa; phylum Chordata; class Mammalia; order Rodentia; family Cricetidae; genus Chionomys; species Chionomys nivalis. Next base: position 12,546,017 of record NC_080098.1, on the reverse strand, counting down.
ATATTTGAAGATCGTTAAGAGCATGGTTTTTATGTGTTTTTACCACAAAATATATGGGAGGTAATGCATGTGTTAATGGATTTAATTTAGTCATTCCACAGTGGATACATATTTCAAAATATCATGCCTTCTATGTAAGTATACAATTTTATGTCAATTTAAAAAGAATAGAAATTGAATAAAATAAATGTAGGTCATTAAAATCTCCAGCTTTTAGTTTTGTTAAGTTTCTTTACTAGCTTCTTATTCTCGGCTTCTTTGACTTCGATTTTGCCGCTGCTGTCCAGTTTTTCTTTTATTTTACACACTTGATTGGTTTCCTCGTCTCCTCCCTGCTCCCTGCTTCTTCTTGAAACACGGAAGGCCGAACCCAGGGCTGCGCACCAGGCAAGCACACTATCACAGAATACATCCCCAGCTCTTGGTACTTGAGACAGATTCTCCCTGTGTATTCAGGCTAGCCTACCACTTGTCATGTAGCCCAGGCTGGGTTTCCAAGCATGATGCTCCTGCTTCTCCCCGCTGTGTGCTGGGATGACCAGAGCACACTGGCGCAAATGGCTCTGTCTGCCAGCTTTCGATTTTATTGGTTCTTCCTTTCCTAGTTTCCCATGATAGGAGCTTGGAGTGCTGACTTTAGATGGTCCTTTTTTTTCTTATGCATGTGTTCAATACTATGAATTTCTCTCTAAGTATTGTTTTTGCTGCAACCTGTAAAAAAAAAACAAAACATTTTTATTTTCATTTACTTGGAAATCTTTTGAGATTGCTCCTTTGACCCAGATGTAGTATGAAATTTTATCATCTCCTGTCTAAGTATTTGGAGGCCTTCCGTCTGAGTTTCTGTTATTGACTTTCAGCTTGAGCTTTACTGTGGTCTGAGAGCAGACATCGCATGGTTTCTAGGCTCCAGCGTTTGCTAAAGTGTATTTTATGGTCCCATATTGACTGAACGTGGTAAATGTTTCACATGAGAAGAAAAGAAGGAACATTTTGCTGTTCTTGGGTAAAGCAGTTTCTAGAAGTCAGTTACCTGCAGTTGGTTGATAGTGTTGAGTCCACTTCAGGTAGAAAAATGTTGAAGTCTCCAACTAGAGCAGGGAATTTATCTATTTTCCCATTTGGGTTTTACCAGATTTTATATCACAGATGTTGACGCTGCATCATATTAAGGAGTGTTATACAAACAAATATACATGTTTGTGTATATACACACTTGTCTCTTAGTCGTTTTCTTCAGGCTAGAGTTATCTTGGCAGAGAAGCCTCAACTGAGAAAATATCTCCAACAGACGCCTGCAAGCAAGTCTGTAGGGCATTGTTTGGATCTATGATTGATCTGGAAGAGCTCAGCCCATTGTGGGAGGTGCCATCCATGGCTTCTACTTCAGTTCCTGCCTCCACGCTACTGCCCTGCTTGGGTCCCTGTCCTGACTTTCCTTGGAGCTGAGCTGCTACCTGAAAGTACAGGATGAAATAAACCCTTTCCTCCCCAAGGTGCCTTTGTCATAGACTTTATAACAAGTAGAAATCTTAACTGCGAGATTACTGATATTCAAAGAGATAATTGATATAACTGGATTATCTACTGCATTTGTTACTGTTTTCCATTTGTTATTTCTTATGTTTTTCTTCATTCCTTTCCTGCCTTGATTTTAATTATTAATTATTCTGTGTGCATGTATGTGTGCACACATTTGTGTGGGTGTGTTTGCTTGTGTGTGTGCATGTAGAGGCCAGAGGTTGACCTCAGTTAACTTTTATAGGCTCCATCTTGATTTTTCAGGCAGGTCTCTCACTGAACCTGGAGATTTTGTTTTTCAGGGTTGACTGGCCAACGAGCCTGAGGGATCTGCTTCTCCACAGTGCTGGACTTCCACACAAGCACCACCACACCCAGCCTTTGTGCAGGTTCTGGGATCTGAACTCAGGTCCTCATGCTTGCACATAACTAACACGTTAGTCACTGCACTACTTCCTTAGCTTGTGTTTTGGCTTTAATTGAGAATCTTATGCAATTCAATTTCTCTCTTTTCTTAGTGCATAAAGTATACTTTTGCTTTTTTTGAGTGGCAATATTACAATAAATTCAAATATATGTTCATATAACATTCAACTACTTCATAAGTGATAAAAATACATTATAATAAATGATACTAATTACTACTCCCTGACAGTTCATGCATCAGCATTGGCATTCCTTAACATATATGCATATAAGTATATCTTAAAACAAAAACTATTATTTTAATAATTAATAATTTAATAATTAATATATTAATAAAAATGAGAATAATAGGGAGCTAGAAAGATGGCTCAGTCAGCGAAGTACCCACCATGCAGGTATGAGACCCTGAATTCAGACATCTGGCACCCAGGTAAAAACTGGGCATGGAGTGTACTTTGTAACCCCCATGGGGTGTGGGAGCTGCAGAGATAGGTGGATCTCCACAGCTTACACGCCAGCCAGTCCAGATGATCAGTGATCTTTAGGCTCAGGAGAGACCTTGTCTCAAAATATAAGGAGGACAGGGTCCAAGGAAGACACCTGGCCTCCATGTGCATGCTTACATACACTTGTGCATGTAAATATATGCACAGAGAGAAACACATGCCAACATAGACAATACACACAGAGAGAAACACTCCAACGTAGACAATACACACACACACACAGAGAGAAACACACACCAACGTAGACAATACACACACAGAGAGAAACACACACCAACGTAGACAATACACACACACAGAGAAACACACACCAACGTAGACAATACACACACAAAGAGAAACACACACCAACATAGACAATATACACACAGAGAAAAACACATGCCAACATAGACAATACACACACAGAGAAAAACACACACCAACATAGACAATATGCACACAGAAAATACACCCATAACTCAAGTAGGGCAGGGTTTGACGAATTTAGGATTGGCGCCAGGTTGGTCACGAGACCCTGTGTGCACTCTGGACTGGCTGTGGGATTTGCTTTGACCAAAGGGCTGGAAACCCACAAGGCTCAACAGATGGTGGGAAAGCCATGCATGCAGGCTGCGACCGAGGCACTTTCAGGGACTATTTAATATTTAATATACTGCGGACCATTCCCCTGCCTCCCTGTGGTGACCGAGCTGTGTATCTCTGAGAAATCTACCAGTGGTGTCGGTTTCTCCTCTCCATGCCATGGCAAGCTAATGTTCAACCACTTGTTTTCTGAGAAACTAGACTGAGTCTGCAGTGTAAGTACTGAGACTGTTTCCATGTCATCAGTTGCATGTCCCTTGTATGAGGACAGAGGTTGCTTTTTAAGAATGTCTACTAAAAGGCGGCCCTAAAGAAGGTAATGCCAGAGCATAGGCAGTCATTTCGGGTAGGGAATGAGAATAAATGATTCGTTTCGGTATCCACCACCTTTTACATTAACTAAATTAATGTGAAATTAAAGTATGCAGGTGATTTCATTTTTTAGTAAGAGTTGTATTTTATCTATCGGTGTGCCAAATTCCTATAAATTAATTGTTGAATTGTTGGTTCTCACAGTTAGTATGAATTAATACATAGTTTGGGGTTGAAACTTTTTACAGTTTTTGTCTTTGACTCAGCTGAGTTTCCTCCTCTCTCTTTTTTTCTGTGTGTGTGTGATGTGTGTGTGTTTGGGGTTCATGCTCTCTCTGTCTCCATCTGGTCTTTTAATTTTCTCTTCTCTATCTTCAGAGAACTTTCTCTGTGTGTCTTTATTTTTTAAAATTCTATTTTGCAATTTAAAAAAAAGATTTTTTTATTTTAAGTGTATGAGTATTTTGACTGCATATGTCTGTGTACCACGTACTACGTGCAGAGGCCATAAGAAGGCACTGGACCCCTGGAACTGGAGTTATGGATGGTTGTGAATAACCATGTGAGTACTGGGGACCGAACCTGGGTCTTCTGGAAGAATGACAAGCAATCATAACCATCAAGCCACCTCTCCAGTCCTTCTATTTGTCTTTTAATTAGTTCACAATATAGAACTAATATATACATTTTGTGTGCTGTTTTTATTAAGCTGATAACAATATCTTTTATTTAAATACGATGTGAATAGTATGTGTTCTCCTTTTAATAAGAAGTGGCGTATATCTTTACTTCTGAGTTCCTTGATTCGCTTTTGGAGGAACTGTCAACTGCCTGGGAGAGAGAGAAAGAAAATTTTTCTATGGAAACCACAAATAATCTGTTAGTTCAGCCTGAGAGAGCACTGCTTGACTGACAAAATTTAAACAAGAAATAAAGACTGGATTTAATTGTTATTTGAGAATTTCATTCATGTGCATTTTTTTTTTTATAAAAATGCACTCCCCATTCCCTCTGACTTTCTTTCCTGCTACTTTGCTTTCTCAGCCTCATGCTTTCTCTTTAAAGCATACTGCGTCCTCTTAGTGTTAACTGCGCATGCGTGGATGTAGGACAATCTACTGGAGCTTGGGTAGCCTCCCATGGTCCAACTCACTGAAGAAAACTGACTCTACCTTCCCTGGCAGCCATCAGTTGCCGGTAGTTCCTCAGTTAGGGTTGGGGCATCACGAGGCCCCGCCCCTGCTGGGATTCTGGCTGGCTTATCTTGTGCAGGAATCATAGCTGTTGTGAGATCCCACAGGCAACGGCCTCGTCATGCTCAGCAAAATACGGTTTCGCTGCAGATGCCTGCTACTTCTGGCTCTTGCAGTCTCCCTGTCTTCTTCCACAGTGATCCCTGAACGTTGAGACGATGGAGTGTGATATAGCTACTACACTTAGACCCGAACACTTCACCGTCTCTTACTCTCTACACACTGAGCAGTTGTGGGCATCTGAATCACCATGACTGCAGAAAGGAAACTTGTTTGGTGAAGCCTGAAAAAGTCACTAACCCTCTGTCAAGGGCTTAACTAGCCGGCAAAGGGAAAAGAAGAAATTTTAAGAATGCTACATGGGGGCTAGAGAGGTGGCTCAGTAGGGAAGAGTGCTCAATGATCTTGCAGAGGACCCGGGTTTGGTTCCCAGCACCTGCTCAGCTCACAACTATAATTCCCATCTCCTGTTGCAAGGCATCTGACGCCCTCTTGTGGTCTGTGAAGGTGCCAGGCTGCATACGGAGCACATAGATACACAGAGGCAAATTTTTCATAATATAAAATTAAAATAACAAATATTTCATAGCTTAATTAAGCTGTAATTATATCATGTTTCCCTTCCCTCCCTCAAGTCCCTCCAACTTCTTCCATGTCCCCCACTCTCAAATTAACAGCCTTTTTAAACCTGATTTTGGTTACAGATGTGTGTGTGTGTGTGTGTGTGCACAAATAGATAAAATTACAAGCCACTGAGTCCATTTTTGTTGTTTACATGTGTATGTTTCAGGGCTTGACCACTTTGTTAGGAGCTTCATCCTCAGGACAGCCTAATTTTCCCTTCTCAGCAATCGTGAATTGCTTGTAGCTCCTGGTCTAGAGGTGTGGCCCAGTGAGACTTTCTCCATTACTCTTTAGCAGGTCTGTCAATACCACCATTGTCTGGATCTTGTTTATGTGGCCATTTCTATGAGGGAGTATTTCACAGCACACTTCTTGGTATTCTGCCTCTTACAATCTTTCTGTCTCCTCTTCCACAATGTCTTTGGCTCATAGATGCAGGAACTGTAATGAAGGTATAATCATTGGGGATGGGCTCCCCAGGATCTGTATGGTGTCCTGTCATGGTTTCTATGATGGTCTTTATCCATTGAAAAAAGAAGCTTCTTTGATGAGGGGTAAAAGCTTCTTGCCTGTGGGTGGGTATAAGAATAAGGTTTAAAATGTAGTTAGTGTTAGGATTCAGGCATTTTGCTGGCCTGCCCTGTCATCTGGCAAGATGCACCCAGGCCCTGGCCAGCCCAGGGTCTTATTCTGAACGTAGGTGCAAAGGTCCCTTTTAGAGATTAGCTCCACCCACTCCTGATCTCTGAAGGAATAAGCAGGACTTTTCCTGTCTCCTCTCCTCTCCTGTTCTCTCCTCCCTCTCCTTTTCCTCCCCCCTCCCTCTCCCTCTCTCCTTTTCCCAATCCCTTGATCTCAAATAAACCCTACACTCAAACTCTGTCTGCATGGCATATTCTCGTACCCACTATGGTTTGAACCCACCCTGCCATGGGACCCGCTGCAAAAGTCTCTCGAGTGGTCCTCACTCCTTCCCAAACAACAATTGGGGATTACACCAATCTAACAAAGTGGCATTAGTAGATTGTCTTCTAAGTCCCATGACCTCATTAGCCCAGGGAGGTTGGCTAGGTCTCTAGTTCCATGCTTGGTTTCCCTCCTATGAGTGGGTCTTAAGTTCAGCTGGACAGCTGTTGGTCGCCGTCAATATGTCAGCATCACTTATTAAACCTTCATGCCTATCTTGCCGTGCTGGTTATGCTATGGCTCCCTCCCGAGGCAGCTTGCATTGTATTTTCTGTTATCATAGATGGTAGACTGCAGGAAGGAGACTTTAGGGTTAGCTCCGGCTCAGATATCTATGGCCTGTGTTCTAAATGTGCAGTATCCTCAGTAATAGGAGCTTCAACCTCTGGGAGACAGCCAGGGGTAGCAGCCAGTCTATGGTGTGTGTGTGTGTCTGTGTGTGTGTGTGTGTGTGTGTGTGTGTACGTACTACTCTGACCAGATCTAAAGGAGATTTCTCATGGCTGGTACTGGGGTTTTATTAGTCTCTGGTTCCAATGAGGAGCATATTCAGCTCAAGTGGCACAACTTCTTATACACACATGTACACACATGCACTTATATGTATTGTGATGTGGGAGGGTCTTCTGTTTTGTGTTGATTTCATTGGTTAATAAAGAAACTGCCTTGTCCATTTGATAGGCCAGCCCTTAGGTGGGTGGAGTAGACAGAACAGAATGCTGGGAGGAAGAGGGAAGTGAGGCAGATGCCATGCCTCTCCTCTCTGGGTCAGACGCCATGGAGCCAGCCGCCAGGTCAGACATGCTGCATCTTTCCCGGTAAGCCACCAACTCATGGGTTAATAGAAATGGGTTAATAAAGATGTGAGAGTTAGCCAGTAAGAGGCTAGAGCTAATGGGCCAAGTAGTGTTTAAATGAATACTGTTTCTGTGTTATTATTTCCGGGGCTAAACTAGCCGTGCGGGAGCGGGCGGAATGAAAAGCAGGCCTGCTCGCCTTGTCACTACAGTATTATATATGATTTTAAGTAGATATAACAAGAGTTGAGACTTCATCAAACAATCGTTGTGTTATTTGTCCCTTTCCCCACCTTCTCCTTTTGTACTGACCTCTTTCCCTTCTCCTCAGTTGGCACCTCATCCCCATTTTTTCCATTTTGCTCTTTTAGTCTCTGAGGGCACCAGATGTACATGTAGTGCATATACATATATACAGGCAAGATACTCATTCACATAAAATAAAGATAACAAGTAAGTAAATATACACATAGATGAATTTATTTTTAAAAGACTTTAAAAAGTTGGAACAAGATAATCTTTACAATGTGTTATTAACAGAACTGCAAAGCCACTTTTACTATAGAAATCTAGATAGTAATAACCCCAAGTTCTGTACAACAGAAAATAAAGTCTAAGCCAATAGATCCAAGCTTCTTTATCAGCCAGCCCCCCTTATACACTCCTTTATCTAAATCACAAGAAAGACAACTGAACTTGCAAAATGCGTGTCACATCTATGCTTGGACCTGGGAGGAGGACCCTCAGCTGGGTCGCACCAGATGTGTGAGGCTGGCATGTGCTCCCTGTCCAGCCAGAGTGGTGCCTGTTGTTTAGACAGAGAAGCTATTTTTGCAATTGAAATAAAAATGGACTTCTGGGATTCTGCGAGATGGAAAGCAGAATTTCATTTGGATGAGACCACACAGTGTACTCTGTGTGGCTCTGAGCCACATCACAGAGACCATGAACATCTAGAAGGAAGACTAAGTTATTGCTATTTTAGAAAATGCTGCCTAAAAACAGGTCACTTGGATCATTCTGCTAACATAGATAAAACCGAAAACATCCTGGAAAGAGAAACGAGCTTGTTTTCTTCCGATCCCTCAGAGTGTCCACACCATAGGGACAGCAGCAAGATTTCCCTGAAGTCTGACAATTGCCAGCAGCCTTATTCTGCCTGCACAACCATAAAAGAAACAAACACTTCTTCAGGAGGATACTGATGGGAGGTGCTGGGGCCTGTTGTATTTAGTTAATCTTCATTGTCAAGTTGATTAGATTTAGAATAAACTAATTAATAAACTTCTGGAAGTGTGTATGCAAGTGTGTGTGTGTGTGTGTGTGTGTGTGTGTGTTTCTCTGGGTCTCCGGCTGTCTTCTGGATGAGGAGAGGATGAGCAGAACGCTAGCATTCGTCTTTCCCTGCTTCCTGTTTGCAGACATTGTCCTGAGCTACTCCACTTTTCTTGCCCTGATGAATTGCAATGAACCAACAGGAAACTGAAATCACCCTCTCTGCCTTTCCAAAACTGATCTTTCGGGGTATTTTGACACAGCAATGATGGAAATAATAAAGGACCCAAGAATCACCTAGTTGAGGAATTGGCTGGACAGAAGCCCAGTGGTTAAGAGCACTGTTATTCTTGCAAAGAACCCAGGTTCCATTTCCAGTATCCATGTGGCAGCTAAAAACTTTGCACAACTTCAATTCCGAGGATCTGATGCCCTCTTCTGACTTTCCTGGGTATGACATGCTCACGGTGCACAGAGACACACACAAGCAAAAGCACTTATACTTAGGGGGACCAGGAGACACTCTTCAAATGGCTAGTCCTATAGACCTATTCCCTTTCTTCCACCCCTTCCTTGTAGGAAAGATGCACTGGAGAATGTCATTCTAAATGGGGTCCAAACTAGTGCTCCTGGGTCATTCTTTGGCTCCCCAGACTCTAGAGCACTCATGGAGGGAAGGGACAAGGTGCATTTCAACACACATTTTGATGCCAGGAAGGCAGAAAGCAGCGAAGAGCCCTGTTTTGCCCTATCAAGAAAGGTTGATGCAAGACAGACTTGGTGGCCTTCAGCTGTGAGAAATGTGGCCCAAAGCAAGCTAAGCTCTTCAGTACTTCCTGCTTAGGTCCTTAATGGGGGGCGAAGGTAGAGACCCTTCCTCCAGGGACCAGGTTGGAGTTGTGAGGTAGAGGAAGAAATACTTCTTATAGTAAAACAGACAAACATGGTTTTAATTAAGATCAAGGAGATTCACGTTAGATCTCAGAATTATTCTTCCCTCAGTCCTTGCAGAAGCACTCAAGATATGTGGCTCACAACCTGGAGCCTAATCAAAGGCAGCCTTCATACTGTTCCTGTGTGGCGCAGAAGAATAGAAAGCGAGAGCTGAAACAGGAAGATAGACGGTTCTAGAAATGGAAACACAGTCAGATAAGCATTGAACTTGAAAGCAAATGTGTCCTGATCGATCAGAAATGATCTTTTCACACCAAACAAGGGAGAGGCTGAGTAATTTATGTCAATAAAAGCAATCAAGAAATATGAGGGAAAATGGAACATGTGCTGTCATACTTGGTGGTAGTGATGGGGTGGTGGTGGCAGGGTGGGGGTAGGGTGGGATGGGATGAGGTGGGGTAGGGTGGGGTTGGGTTGGGTTATGTAGGGTTGGGGTGGGTTATGTAGGGTTGGGGTGAGATGGGGTGGGGTGGTGGCAGGGTGGGGTTGGGGTGGGATGGGGTGGAATGGGGTGGTGGCAGGGTGGGGTTAGGTGGGATGGGGTGGTGGCAGGGTGGGGTTGGGGTGGGATGGGTGGTGGAACAGGGTGATTGTAGGGTAGTGGTGGTGGCGGTGGGATAGTGAGGTGGTGTGGCAGTGTGGTGTGGTGTGGTACTGGTTTGGTGGTGGGTGGGGTGGTTGTGGGGTAGTGGTGGTGGTTTGGGTAGTGATGGTGGGTGATGTGGTGGTGGTGGTGGTGAGGTGGTTGTGCGTGGTAGGGTAGCGGTGGTGGTGGGGTAGCGGTGGTGGTGGGGTAGCAGTGGTGGTGGTGGTTGTGAGGTGGTGCTGTGGTACTCTGTGGTCAGAAGCTTTGCTCTTCTTTGTCAGAATGCCCAGCTGTGTAACCGAAATCTGCCCACAGAACCCCTCAACTCACAATATGGATTAGCTCCCCTCAGCCCTGGGCAGGCCCCAAGTCTTCCTGAGCTTTCAGGTTCTCATGTGAAGAGTCTCGAATTCCCACCTGTTAGAGGAAGTTACTTTTCCTTTTGCCAACTGAGCCAGCTAATTTGTGGTTTGAGGTGATTGTTTGCCAGTCCCCCAGGTGCCTAATCTTTCAGGGAGGGCATCTAATCTTATTAAAGCAGGTTTTATTCTGAGAAGTCTTCTGCCAATCATGATGCAGGTGGCTTCACTTGAGAAAGTGAGATGGGACTAATTGAGTGAAATGGAAACCAATTGCTTTGGAGAGAAGCAGGAAGTGGTGAGGGTGAGAGGGAGGCTGGGAGCTCACAAAAGACATCCACAGTCTCCTCCGGGACCCGGGGATTGCTACTTGACCTCAGTTCCGAAGACAGCTTAAAATATTGTAGGAAACATATAACAGTTACTTTTAATTTAACTCCACTGACTTCCAAATAGTCTAAAAGAAGACAGGCAAGGAAACTGTGAACATTTTAGAAAATGTACAAATTGTAGCACTGTTCTGGGAAAACACTGGACTCTGCTCAGGGTTAAGTATGAGATTTTTGTGCCTCATTTGGTTTTCTGTTGATTGGAAAGATAGATTGTGTTTTCCAAGAACTGAAGATTCAAAAACATGTCTTGATTGGGTTTTTCTACCCATAGTGCAGAAGCAACTTTCATCACTTAGCAACTTGTATGTGAGACATTTTCTTTTCCTTAATAAAAAACCCCAGATTTTTTAATTATTGTTAGTGTGTGTGTGTGTGTGTGTGTGTGCATACTTTTGGCAGTAAGTTCTTTTTTCCCACTCTGGGGCCCTAGGATTGAACTCAGGTCATGAAGGTTTTCTGACCAGTGCTTTGACCATTAAGCTCTGAGCCACCACCTCACAGGCCTGACAGTTCCTTTTAAGCCCTAGAAAATACTGGATTTGAAAAACAGTATGTCCTTAAAATATACCTACAATAGTATGAGGAGCACACATTTTGCAGTCTCTAGTTTGCAGTCTCCCCCCCGACCACCACCACAGATCTCTTCCCTGCTTTGCTTTGGGAAGCCATATCATGTAACCCAGAGCGAGGCTCTGCCTAGATATTTTATCAGTATTTACAGCAGCCAGCGTGTAGAAGACACACACGATGAAATGCGCACGATGAAAGTCATTGCTTTTAAAGCCCTTTTCACAATTGAATTTCCTGTGGAGAAGCAATATTCCAGGAGTGTAATAGATTTTTCTCTCTTCCTTCCATCTACACAAGTACCTCCACAGCAAACTAATCAGCTACAGCCCTAATCTATAGCTCCAATTTATTTGCATGTATCTCTAAGGTTGGCAATCTTTTGAATTTAAATGTGACTTAAGATAAAAATAAAATAAAACACAAGTCAATGACATGGAATTGCTAACAGTGAGGGCCTTGTTTACATCCCACCCTCTGAAAATCTTTTTGTTGAGCTTGCCGGGGAAACAACACGCTTGAGACAGACTGGGTGATGACTTGGTTTATTGCCTGACTGGGGCCCTGGTGGAAGAAGGGACATCGTGTGGTATTGCTGTCTGTCACCTCAAATGCAGGGAAAGAACACGTTCTATGCACACATATGATCTCTGCTTTAGCAGAACTCGGAGGACTCCAGCCAGAGCATCATGGCTCCTGGCTCAGGACCAGAACACTGCAGGCTTCTGAGTCCTCTGGTAATAACCAGTCCCCTACATCTATGGTAGAGGCAGCCTGTCTCCTTGACTCTGACAGAGACAATTTCCTCTTCAAATCCATCATTCCCTCCTATGCTTCCTCCACTCTTTCTTTTTCATTCAGCCTCCCCCCACAGCTTGTAAGGTCTTTGATAAAAGCAGGAAATCAAACCTTAGATAAGAAAAGATAAAACAAGTGGAACCCTGAAACATTCACCGGCACATTGATGAATAACCTGGAAGCTTCCCTGCTGATGGAATAATTGCCTATGAAGCAGGAGAGTAAGACAGCTACGGGTGCCCTTAGATCTCACACAAAGAGTATTTGGGATAAATGCACACACATGTATGCAGAATCACATATAAACTTCAGTTGAAAGCAATACAAAGCTGATCTAACACTGGAAAATGGAACCATGTGTAGAGATGACCTGCTTAAGAAAGAGATTCAGAGCATAACGGAGTTTTTTATAGCTCCACTGAGGTTTAATTTACTTACAGTTTCCGTTTTAGCCATATACCTCGCTGAGATTCGGCCAATGTGCACAGCTGCATTGTCACACCATGAGATCTAGAACACTCATGCCACCCCAAAGACCTTGCTTTGTGCCCCACGTAATCATTCTCCAACTTTTGACTCTAGCCCTAAGCCCAGGCAACTACAGCTCTGCCTTCTGTCACGATAGTTTTGCTTTCATTAAAACTGTTTAGCCTTGGGATCACACAGCATGGCCTTGCTTGGGTCTGGTTTCTTTTACTTAGCACAGAGTTGTTGAGACGTATTCATGCCTTGTATGCTTTAGTAATTCATTTCTTTTAGTTGCCAGGTGCCTGCCATGGATATACCCTGTACTTTGTTTATCCACAGACAAACATTTGGGCTTTCATTGGGGGCTTATGATAGACAATGTTATATAAGCACCCATATCAATTTTCATGTGGATATATATATATATATGTTTATGTATATATAAAGATTTATTTATTATGTGTGTGCATGCACACACCAAAAGTGTGTGTGTGTATGTGTATATATATACATATATATGTACCACAGGTATGCAGTGATCAAGGAGGCCATAAGAGGGTGTTGGATCCCCTGGAACTAGAATTCCAGGAAGTTGTCAGCCACCTGATGTGGAAATTGAACCAGGGTCTTCTGGAAGAGAAGCATTAACTGTTGAATCATACCTCCAGCCCTTATGTTCATTTCTTTTGACTAGATACCCAGGGATGAAATATTGGTGCATTAGAGTACTGGTGCACGCGTGCATGCACACACACACACGCACACACACACACACACATATTCTTTAACTTTTAAAATAAACTTGTGATGCTTATCTTTATTAGGGGCACTAACATTTCAGATTTTCATCAGCAATAAAAGAAGTGTTCCAACTGCAATATATCTTATTATTTTTAATGCATTTTAATCATAGCCATTCTATCAATATGGAAGGGTATCCCATTGTGAACTGAATTTGTATTTCCTTGTTTACCATGTTGATACTATACAATTGTGTGTGTGTGTGTGTGTGCGTGCGCACACACCTATCGGGCATTCATTTTCCTTCTCTTGTAAACGTCTAGTCAAAACTTTCACCCATTTTTCCAGTCGGATTGCCTAATTACTGAATTTCAGGAGAGTTTTTACAAAGCTGTTTATGTACAAGTCTTTTGTCAGATGCATGATACACAAGATACATACATGTATATTTAGCTACATACATAAAGACGTTTACCATACACATATATACATGTGTGCACATACACACATGTACACACACACACTCCAGTTTAACGAATTGTTTTCTGTCAGTGACTTAGTGATTCCTATTAAGAAGCAAACATCTTGGTATCAAGTTCGGCTCAGCAGTGTTTTCCTTTTATACTTGGTGCTTTTCATCTCCCTTCTAAGCATTCTTTGTCCTAGTCGAAGCCTCATGGGCTTTTGTGGAATGCAGATCTATCCAGTGATGTGGTGGGCACATAAAATAGACCATGGAGCGCTCTCAGTCTATAAAGTGTTGCTATGAAGGTGACAATTGGAACAAGTTGTTTTAGAAATAAGAAATGAAAAGGTATTTATCTAGAGAGAGAGATCTTTTTAAATTTAAGGACGTGTAAAATTTAAATATAAAACAACTTTAAGAATAAAAACCTCAGATGAGTAACCATGAAGGAACAGGAAATAGACCAGACAGACCCCAAAGACAGTCAAAAGCCAAAGCACAGACTGTAGTGAAGGCTTAAACTTAGAAAGACTCTTATGCTCCTAGTTTTGTGTAGCCAACTCATGGGCTCCTTCTGGTGCACCTGCTGACTCCAGAAACAAGGGACCAGGACACCTTCCAGGCACTGACCAGGTTTCCATCCTGCTTTTCTACATAGTCTTTCTGTTCTGGACCCTAAGACATTTGCCTCCTGGAACCCAGCCTTGGCTCATCCACCCCTAGTGTTGTGTGTCATCTGTTACTATCCTCCTGATGGTCAGGAGATCTCGGAGGACAATAACTTGGGAAATCTAGACCCCAGCCTGGGCACTGGTTGACACTCAGCCCCTCCTCCCAGAAAGTGGGAAAAGCTTTCACATGTATGATTCCACAAGAACTAAAGCCAGCGTAGCTGAAGATTTCATCAAGAACACAGGAGATCAAAGGCAGCTTCTAAAGATTTTGCAGGGGGAAAATAGACTTTCACAAAACCCCTCAAATATTCATAAATCCAGAATATTTGGTTTCTGTAGAAGTTGGCTTAAAATGTACTTCAAAGTTTAAGGGACAAGGTAGAGAAGAATTGAATTAATGGGGAGTATGCAGACAAAAATGATGGAGAATAAGTTGTAAGACTGTCCAGAAATGCATAAGTGGTAAAGACATTAACCACTTGTGGGATTAAGGCCTTACAAGGCACAGACAAGAGAACAAAAGCAAGTGGCTCGAAGTTAGCATCCAGAAGGCAAGAGAATCCAAACAGCTTCCTATGCACATTGGCGAACTGGTCATGACAAGACACAGAAAAAAACATAGATCCTGTCTCCAGGAGCCAATGTCACAGCTGGAAAGACAAGGCCTAGTGTGCTCAGTAGGTTTAGATGATGGCAAAAACAATCAACTAGGCAACGGGTTTCATGGAAGACTCTGGAAGATCCACTTTTCTCTACGACAACAGCAGCAGGGGGGAAAACAGCTCAGGGATTGTCTTAGTCAGGAACCAAGAACCCAATGGTTTGGTGGATTTTCAATCACTTGGGTATCCACTGAAGACTATTCTCATCTCTTTGATGTGAGTCACTCTTGGGGGACACCTTCCAGATTAAAATCCTAGTGATGATTTGGGGGCACATTCTGGACAGCTTGTAACACACCAAAGCAGCCCACAATTTCCTGACTGATTGATTATGCCCTCAGATTCACCATTCAAACGTGAAAAGACACCAACCTCGTCTGTGAAAGAAACGTTTAACAGTCCTCATGAAGATAGATCCTGATTTTATGGGAGATAGAGACACGCCAAAAGATGGTTTCTCTACCATCTATATGAAATACATTTTAAGTATAAGAGCAGAAATTTACTTGAAGGGTTATAGTACTTGGTGTAAGAAGAAAGAGATGAGGGAGGCAGAGTCAAGGGACAGAGGAGAGAGAGAGAGAGAACTAAAATGTTAGACATAAAATGTGCCATGCACTTTGTGCAGTTGAATGATGTCACCTAGGATGATTTGAGGCAAAGAATGATGGGAGACACTTGCAATGGTCATATTCCGTGGAACTGTCTGTCAATCACACTCATCCGGACCAATCCTTTGAGGAACGAGGAACCATTGTGAGTGCTTTCCCATGCTTCTATTTTAGATAGCTTGCTCTTGAGGCTGGTGGAGAAGAACCAATCAAGATGGAGACTGACTGGAAATCAGTTGCTTTACCTTCCATGAGCAAAGCAAGGCTTTCAATAAGGACATAAGGGAGAAGCGGGCAGATCGGAGCTATGTTTTGTAGGTGAACTGTGAGGAGGGTGGAGGAAAGCAGTACTCCTAGGGTCCCTCTTAGGTCTTTGGCTGGGGTCCTGTAAGGTGGTATGGTGGTCAAATTCACATGGACTATAATGGATAATCAGGTATGAAGTGGACAGGAGACCTGGGATACAGAGATATTTCTCTCTATGCTAAAGATAATCTGTTATTATTATGTACACAGCTATAAAGATTTTAGAAGAGCGGAAGATGCGGAGGATCCCAAAATGAAATGATAAAGAGCTCCGGTTCATTCCCCATTTTTTGTGATTATTAACTCATAGAGCAAATAATGTAAATCTTCTCTTTGAGATCATGCTAGGTTTGATTGTTAGGTTTTTTTTTTTTTTTGAGTTAAAGGTCTTACTTTTTCAGTCCATAATGTTTTTTTTTTCTTTAATTGTCTTTAAAAGTTCTTGATCAAACCGGACTCCCTGAAAGTGGTTGACAAGGAGGGCTGACTGAGAAGCCAAGGACAATGGCACTGGGTTTTGATCCTACTGCATGTAATGAGTGGGAGCCTAGCCTGTTTGGATGCTCACCTTCCTAGACCTGGATGGAGGGGGGAGGACCTTGGACTTCCCACAGGGCAGGGAACCCTGACTGCTCTTTGGACTGGAGAGGGAAGGGAAGGGGGATGGGGAGAGCGGGAGGGAAATGGGAGGAGGGGAGGAGGTGGAAATTTTTGATTAAATAATAAAAAAAAGTTCTTGATGTCTGCATACTAAGAAGGACCACGGAATGCATCTCACTCTTACATATTGTAGATGTTATTTTAGATGACACAGTCTTTTATCATGATGCTGGCAGGAGACTGTATATTGAATATCTGCTGTGACTATTGGAACTACAGGAATTCTCGTCTTCTGGATCTTTCTGGACTTGTCTAGAAGCCACTTTTACAACTCTAGCCTGTGACTCCCTTTGGGATTATGTGACTGAAACGAGATGAGGGACCCATTGTCAACAGTGAAAGCTTTGCGAATGTGCCATGATCAGAAACTAACTCAAAATTAAATGTGCAATGAGCCTGAAGTGTTTCTGGCCATGCTCACTGTTGACTTGAGGCTTCACAGTGGGCTTCCTCTGAACACGCAACCCCACAACACACAGCGCCAATGAGCACGGCTTGAACCAAACGACTCAACTGCGATGTGAGACTGTTCTATGTTGTGAACTGAATGTTGTTACCGTACAAAGTTTTCTGCTCTTGTAGAAACATAATGGATCAATATACGGCTTTAAGATTTTCCTACTTTCATCCCTCAGAATAACAAATAAGTCTGTCTTAAAGTCTTTTAAGTGATTCTTAAAAATCACTTTTTGAGTTACTGACTTCAATTTATTTTTAAAAAGTATTCAATTAATTTTGGTTTGAGATCGAGGCAGAGTTTTTAGCAATTTCTGAGTGGCACCAGTCACACTTCTGCTATTTGCTCGCATTCTTAGAGCACTGATAATCCGGGAAGTTCTGGGGCCTAAAATGGTCACAAGTAGAAAAAGCTTAGGAACTTTAAATTTAAATGTCTGTCACTCACTGAACCTTTATCCTGTCCCCCTCATATGCCCCTCACTCTCCCACTGTATCTGGTTTGCCTACATACAAGGTTTGTCTCCTGTCAGCTCTTGTCATTGGTGGCCCAGCAGAACATCCACCATTCCTAGGAAATCATGCATTTCTGTGTCTGTCGGTCACTCTTTGACTTCTTGCTTCTCTCATCTCAGTCTTTTATTGCCCCTTACTGTTTCCTCTATAACCATGGCTCAGGCTTGGTTGTCCCATGGCTTCATATGAATGTTTTCTACTAAATGCTTCTCTTAAAGCACTAATGTGAGCACCTGTCTAAAATGTGTAAATATTTTAATTCTGTCATCTGTATGAAAGTCTTGAACTCTCTTTACAAAGTGTTCTAATTTCCAAAAAAATCAAATCAATTAAAAAAAAAAACAGTTCAGTCACCTGGATACCTTTAACATATCTGTTTAAAATATGCCAAGGGGAAATGCTGACAGAGTTAGGATTTTGAGACTGTGACATGGAGCTACCCTTTCTCCATAAGTGACCATGAGTTGTGTGGGTGGACTAGGTGGTGAATTTAGAGTCAGCTGGTTGTAGCGTAGCTTCCACTTAAGGGTGACTTTCTATCGCCAGACACTGTTTGCTTTGCTTCAGTTACAATTGTACAAAGAATCATCTCACAGGTTTGAAAAAAAAAAAAACCCAAGTCAGAAGTCAGTTAAATGTTTACTTGCTACATAGACCAGATTTGCCTCAAAATCTTTATTCTCCTGCCTCAGCCTCCTGAGTCCTGGAATTAAAACTAGCCACTGCCAAACCCAGCTTGCACGGTGTTTAAACTGTGATCCTGGCTCCTGCCTGCTCTTTGTATAGACAGAGTTCGTTCTATCTGAGTAGCTTTTCTTACAGTTGCAGGATTGCAATCTTTGGAAGCCTTGGAGACATTGCATGTTGTTAAAAATGGCATTGGAAGCTGGGAGTGACTCATAGCTGTCATCTCTGCACAGGAGACAGAGATAGAGAGTTCATGGCCTGAGCTACAGGAGGCTGGAGATGGTGAGTTCAGGGCCTGAGCTACAATATCAAGACCCTAGTTAAACAAAAACGTGATCTCTGGAAGTGTTTCCACTGATCACATTGGTGCTTTTGTTTGAACACCAATTGAAACATAGAAACCAAAGAAAATTGCTTGAGTCAAAAGTTGCTAACACTTGATTTCCTCCCCAGATGATGAAGCCGGGTGGCCCCATCTCCAACCTTCGAGTGTTTGTAGCCTGACTGTAGCCACATCAGGCCCCTTGCTTCCTCCTTTCTCCAATCACAGGTATAGGCTTGCAAGAAAGGGAACATGGGTCACACAAAGAAACTCATCCTTCGTGGACCTGGGTAGCTTCCTTGTGTGTAGTCAGGGATCACAGCAGCTCAGCTGTAGGATTTAGATATATCAACATCTCACCTCCATTTGAATTACAGAAAATAGTTTTATGTTTTAGTTACTAACGATTCTTTTTTCTTTTTTTCAATTCTAGGAATGTGGCCAAGAGCTGAGCGTTTCCCTGGTATGACTACTTGAGGCTCCAGAATCCTGGTTGAAACATTCAGCCATGGTATGCCCAGACCAGGGTGCTATTGAAGCAGGAAGAGGTTTCCTTTTACCTGGGAAACTGTAAGGGAACAAAAGGAGTAACTAAAGTAGAGAGAACCCGAACAGCTGATGCCACAGAATGTTGACTAGTACAACCAATTCCTCTGCATCCAATTCTAGGCTTCCCGGAAATTCTCATGAGCTGCATTTGTATACAGCTCTCTTACAGGGTGGGGTGGGAACACTGGTGATGTGTCTTTCATCAAAGTGAGCCAGTTGGTCCCCTGGTTTATTAACTTCACCCCAGGTGATGTTGGTCAGCATTATCTGACCTCCTGAGCCTAGAGCCCTGACAGAATGAGCTGGGATGCCTGCAGGGAGGTCATAGGGAACTGAACTGGTGTCCCTGGAGGTACCTTCCTGCCTCCAGGAGACAGCCAGATACAACTGCTCACTGCTGCTTGAACTTTCACACCAAGACTTTGACCGAGAATTGTACGTCTTTCCCTGACTCACCGTACCAGACTGTGTGACTCAGCCAGTTATTTGGGTAAGCAGACAATCATCTTACGCAAATTCCTTATAAAGATATAGTAAAAGAAACGGGGAACTGTCTTAACACAAATTATAGTGCATGATTGGCGGGTCCTTCTTCAGTAGACACAGCCCTCATCACCTAGTCTGAATATTGTTCCATTTATAAAACAAAAAGGAACACAATTACCCAAACTACTCATTATATCTAAAATTGTTTCATTCCATGTAGTGAATAATCCCAGGAAGAAATGTGTCACGCACCACCAAGGTGAACAGCCTCCAAAGCTGCCCTGCTGGGGTCCTGGCTTAATTGGAAGAACTGAGTGCAGGGATGATTATCTCTTTTGTGGCTAATGAAAAAATGAAGGGTAGTGTCTTCATTTTGGATGCTGTAGAGAGTTGATTCATATCAGAAATAGAAAAAAAACAAACATATTTTTATTAATTCTTTGAGAGTTTTATACATGTATAATTTTGATCATATTCATTCTTTTCTTTCCCTCCAACTCTTTCTGAATTTGTCCAGCCCCTCCCAACTTCATGTCTGCTTTTAATTTTTTAATAACTGGCCAAGTCCAATTTGTGTTGCTCATATACTCATGTTCAAGCATCCACGGAGCACGGTCAGCCTGCCGGGGGCCACGTCATGAAGAAAACTGACTTTCCCTCCTCAGCTAGGGTGGGAGCTTTGAACTCTTTCTTGCTCCAGTTTGGAATGTTGTCTTGTGCAGGAAACTGTATCCACAGGAGTTCATGATGCTGTGACCCTGTCAAGTCCAGAAGACATGGTTTCACGCTGCTCCTTCCTAACCTCTGGCTCTTACATGCTTCCGGTCCCTTCTTCTGCAATGGTGTCTTAGCCTTAGGGTGAAGGGGTGTGATATAGATGTCCCATTTGGGGCTGAGCATTTCACAGACACTTATTCTTTACACTGACCAGCTGTGAGTTTCTGGGTTAACCACTATACACTGCACAAAGAAGTTTCTTTGACGAGTTCTAAGAGCTGCAGTAGCCTATGGAGATAGAGAAGTTTAGAGGCGACTCGATACTATGACTATTTAGCAAAATAATAGTAGTTGGTTCAGTCCTGGGGCCTGGGAACTTTCCAACCACGGGTTCTTGGTCAGAGTTACAGTACAGATACGTGTTTCCCCGCTGTGGAGCAGACCTTAAATCCAGGTCACCAGCTGTGGGTCACCACCATAACGCTTGTGGCACTATTGCTGCGTGCACAAGTTCCGTCACACTGGCCAGTCTTACAGCTCTCAGGGTTCACACTGGGCCGAGACTGCGGATGACTTTTCTCTCTCAGCTGTTTGCTGGTCGTGACCACTAGCAGGCAGGGAGGAAACTCCCTGACTTGATTTGTCTGTGTCTAAAATGTGTGCTTACGGCTAAGCAGCAGGATCTTAGCCGTAAGGTTTTAACAATAGGATCTTAACACTCTGTGGGTAACCAAGAGCAGTAGCGAGGGATTTCCTTGTTCTGAGCATCTCCAGGACACCTCTGATCAACAACTCTAGGGGAGGCATTTCATACCTGACATTGGGCTTTTTATTTGGCAACCTATGGCTTCTGGCAGGGGCATAGTCCCCTGAGGATGGTGTCTTAGGGTTCCTACTGTTTTGATAAAACACCTTGACTAAAAGCAACTTGGAGAGGAAAGAGTTTATTTTATCTTATCCTTCTGGGTGACAGTCCACCCCTGAACAAGGCAGGGCAGGACTTAAGCAGAACAGAAAGTGAAGCAGAGACTTCAAAGAATGCTGCCTACAGGGTTGCTCTTCATGCTTGGCTGAACCTGCTTTATTAGAGCACTCAGGGCCACCAGCCCAATGGTGGTCCTGCCCACAGTGGTCTGGGCCTTCAGCATAGGCTTTCCCACAGCATAATCCAGAGGGGGATTTTCTCAGTTTGAAGCTGTCTGTTCCAGAATGAATCTAGCTTGGGTCAAGTTGACGTAAAACTGGGCAACACATATGGTAACTCCAATTAAACTATTATATATGTGAAGTTTATAAAATATTAGGTTTCTGAAAGGCTTTTTAAATTTTTCTTAGTGTTAACTATTCCTCCCCAACTCCTTCTTGGCCCTACCGTCCGATCTCTTCCCAGTCAAACTTCCTTCTCCATTATTCTCCCTTTATATTACCTGTATTCTGCTATCCTTAAGATCTTTCTGCCCCCTCCCACCAATGGCCCTTTTCCTGATTTCAACAGGTAAGGAGAAGAAAAATTTAAAGCCATGTATTCTCTGCCACTGACCCTAGATTGCAGGATCCAATATCACACTGTCTTTGGCATTTGTTCCAGAGCTATGAACAAAGTTTAAGTACAAGGTATCTGTGTTACCATTGGGAAATCTTCTAGTTAAAAATGGTCACACTGAGTGTGGTGATACACACCTGCAATCTTAGCCCTCAGAAGGCTGTGGCAGCCTGAGGATAGAAAGTTCAAGGCCAGCTATGCTGTCTAACCTGTCCAACCCGTCTCTGGATAATTATAAGATATCAGAGCTATCAGAGATAGAAAAATTCCAGAGCTCCTTAAATTCAGAAGGTCAAAGCTAGGTTTTAAAAAGAAAACCTACTTTACAGCAGATAACACTTGTTTGTAGCTGTGTGCATGCACGTGTGTGTGATGAACCTTGTATGCATGTGTAAACATGTTACATGTGTGAGTGTGGGAATGCAGCAGCCATGACGAGCATGTGGAGGTCATAGGATGAGCATCTTGTTTGAGACAGGCTCTCTTTGTTGGTTTTGTGCTACTCACATCAGGGAATTTTCCTGCCTCAACCTCTTATCTCCCTCGAAGGAGTGCTGGGATTTCAAATGCTTACTTTATAAATCTGATTTTCCCATGGGTTCTTGGAGATTCGAACTCAAGCCCTCACTCTTGGCTTAGCCTGCATTCCAGTCCGCCAAGTCGTTACTCAGAACTCTGAAACAGAACTTTTAAATCGCATCTCTGCTTCTGCGTACAAGTCCATTGCTAGCTGATTAGTTTATGGGGTTTACTTCAAGTGAAGAAATGCTCATTCAGCTATTATGTGATGGACACTTCCTTACGGAACCTCTAGGTAGCCATTTTATGCAAGCAGAGGAGCAAGTTTTTATAACCCAGAGCAGTAAATACTGCAAGGTCCCAGTGCTGTCTGGGTGGGAGCATTCACATTCTCATCATGGGTAAACTCATGAACCAGGAAAAAAATATTCTTTTTGTCTTAAGGCATGCCTTTCTTTGTTTCTTTTAGTAATTATCTATACTTTCTGGGAAAGTGAGCACATTTTGCATGGACAGTCTGAAGAAAAAAAATAATTAGAAAAAAGAAAGAAAATAAAATCAAGCACACTTATGCCTTGCCACATAGCTGTTGTGTGAATCTGGCTGAGCGGTTGAGCACTGTCAGTCCATGTTCTTCAGGTTGATGGGCGTAGAGCGGGAACGGCAACCATGCAGAAGCCGATGGGCGAAGAAGGATTTGTTTGTTTGTTGTTTTCCAGAGACGGGAATAGAAAGTAGGGTCTTAATTATGACAGACTAAATGCATTTAATGCTTCGATGACACCTTGAGAGGTGACATTTTGTAGTCCCTGAAGCCACATTTGGTTGACTCTGGCTATGGCTGCAACTATGAAAGCAACTAGGCTATTTTTTCACCCAGGACATCTCTTTCTCCTGTAGTCAAGTACAAACTGGAAAGGAAAAGAGGTCAAACCCCACTTCTGTCCTCTCAGTGACGGGGAGGGAGACATGGAGGGGGGGAAATGTTGTGAGGTAAAGCAGCATTTGAACTGTTGTCAAGACACAGAGAGTTTGGAAGCAGGGCACTGAGCTCCCTCGGGGCCTGAGGCATTGTGGCACTCCAGCGTGTGTTGGCAGACAAATGCCAGCGTGATGTTGAGAGCGGGACTGGATTAGCATGGGCTCCAGCAACATAGCTATCAGGCTCTTGAGGGAAAGAAGCTGTTTCACTTGCTCTTCATTTTCTGGAGAGCCACCTACATCTCTGGCATGCTCAAAATAGCCTGCAATAACTCATCACCTCATGCTTGTGCTATCTTCTCATCCCCAGGAGAAACCGTAAAGGATGTGTTTATACTAGTCTCTCTCTTTGCTTTGCCTGCAGCTGTGACAATGGATGAATCCCTTGGACTCTGTAGACCAATCGAAAGTGTTACTGTGTAAGATTGCTGAAGAGACAGCCATAATTATTATTTCCAAAGGCATTGCCATTTGAATGTAAAAGGGTTGTGATAGTCATGGTTGCTATCCTTGGAAAAATGACATCCTGAAAATAGAATAAATATATTCTAATAGTTTTACTGTCCATTATGAAAACAAAACCTTTGTTGATTATTTTAAAAGGGAAAAATCAAAATTTATTCAACATTGTATTTGTTAGTGTTTTGCTAATATTTCTTTGATTTTTTTACATAGTCACATACTACTTTATTTGCATTGATAGAAAATAGTTCAAAAGAAAGAATAAGGTATTTGTCAAGGAAGCTGAGTAAATGTGCATGTATGTAGCCCAAATGCCTAAATTTCCTCCTTATATTTTCCTCAGCTGGCCAGTTCAAGGTATATTAGATTGGATATAATATAGACAGTCCCTCCAAAACATTTTTCTGGTTCTTATTAGAAGAATTTGTTGTAGAAAAAGACAAAGGGATAAAGTGGGTCTTGTATTGATTGTCCTGGTGAAGCAAATAAAATCCTGTAGATGTTGAGGTGAGCATACCATTAATCACATATGGTTTAAAGGATGTTCTCTAGAATGTGCTCTGGCTGGTAGGGCACAAGAAAACACACCCTCACACACACATACATTAGATGTTCTCTCTGAACTTTGATAGTTCACAAAGATGGATACATTACGATATGGTGCTTCTTTTCTGTAACATTTATGGACTTCACATGTGGTTGGGACAAGAACACCTGACGTTCACATCCATGGGCTCCGACATCTGAGTAGTATTCTATAGGATATACACATACCACGTTCTATATCACCCATCCATCAGTGGCCTAGTTGTTTATGGCCTATTGTTATGGTAAAGACTCCAACACTCAATCATGAAAGAGTGAAGTACTGTCCTTTTGTCTGTGAATGGAACCAGAGGATGTTATGTTAAGTAAAATAAACTAGGTACTGAAAGACAAGTTCCAAAGGTTCTCTATCCTACGTAGAACCTAAAAGAGCTGACTTCGCAGTACTTGAGAATAGGGCGGTGGTTCACAGAGGCTGAGAGAGAAGAGGGAGGGATGGAGAAAAGCTGAGTGATGCTGTTAGTTATAGACAGGAGAAGGAAATTGATGTTTTGTTATGAGGCTAGATGACTGGATAATATCCTGTTTTTTTTAAAGCTAAAATGATAAGTTTTAAATATTTTTAGCATAAATAAGGAGGAGTTCATTCTCTCAATTTCAACATTATATAATGTACACATATATTTTGGTTCTTGTAAATATATGCATTCTTTAAGTATCAGTCAAAAGTTTTACAATAAAAGAACATGATAACATTTAGAAATATTAGCAGGATGGTGATGGTGCATGCCTTTAATCCCAGCACTTGAGAGACAGAGGCAGTAGGATCTCTGAGTTTGAGGCCAGCCTGGTCTACAGAATGAGTTCCAGGATAGCCAGGGCTATAAGAGAAACCCTGACTCAAAAATTTAAAAAAAGAAAAAGAAATAACACAATAGTGTTCAATTTTTCTCTATATAGACTATCTTAAATAAAAGTAGTTTGTCATCTACAAATTGGTAGTTTGTCATTTACAAAGGTACACTCAAGAGCCACATAACCAAGTTACAAGTTTTCCCTGAATGTTTCAACTAAGTTTATGATTTAGTGTTGGTTTGTATTCTTAGCTGCCCTGGAGCGCACGTATAGGGTGGACCACAAGTTGGACAGACCCCTACCCAGTGAGCCAGTGACTTCTGTGACGCTTTCGCTCCACCATGATCTAAAGAAAAAGGCAGAACAGAAGGTGCTAGGGATGAGCTCCTGCTGAGAGCAGCCACTCCTCTACTGCTCCATGGAACATCGCTACAGCGCTTGGCATACAGCCAGTGTCAGTGAGAGCTGGACCAGTGAACGAAGGGGACTGGCGATGCAGACTCTTTGTGGATCATTAGAGCAGAGTCGCGTCCAATGTTTAATACTATCGAATGTGATAGCAAGGATAGACAAGGAAGTAGTTTGTGGTTTTCTTTCAGAGGTTAGTGAAACAAATTTCTGTTTAAAAACCAAAATTTAGTAGTTTTTAATAGACTTCTATTTAATATAAAAATGGTTTAATGGGCAGACGAGGGCGGCGCAGACGCGGGTGGAGGCTCTGCAGACATGAACTTATATTTTCTGATGGTCCAAGCTTGAAACAGTGAAGCCCACACTGAGAGCAGATTGTCCCACTACAACTAACTCAAGTAGGTGTGTTGGTGGCTGGCCTGCAAAGTGGGAGGTCCTTTGTTGGCGAGGTCCCTGGCGAACGCGAAGCCTGGACCTGCCCCTGAAGACCCTCCTAAGTGGTGGGAGTGTTCTTGACCCACGGTGGGACCCAGGAAAAGGAGTGGGGGCATTCCCCGACCACCCTGACTCCCCGGCCGGCCAGCCTGCTAGGGCAGTTCCTCCTCTGCTGCAACCTCTCTCTCCCTGGTCTATCCTAGCTTGCCCCCAGAGGCCTCCTTCCTTCTCCCTCCCTTCCGCAGGGCCACGGGATCACCCAGTTTAGGGCTGTTTGGGCGCTGGGTTGGGTGCTAGGGACAGAGGGCAGCGGGAGTGTCTTTGTTTTGGTGGCTGGCCTACAGAGTGGTAGACCTTTTGTTGATGAGGTCCCTGGCGAACGGGGAGCCTGCTCCTGTTCCTGTAGACCCTCCTGAGTAATGTGAGGGATCTTGGCCTGCGGCCGGAACCAGGAAACAGAGTGGGCATTTTGTATGTGGGGCCCCTGGCCAGCAGGGAAACCTGATCCTGTTTTAGAAGACCCACTAGATAACATTGATAGGAGGAGATGGGCAGGCACCAAGGCAAGAATTCACCCAACAATCTGAAAAACAACATGAAAACACCAGAACCCAATGATCTTACAACAGAAGGACTTGAACACCCTAGCACAGAAGAAGTGGAAAAATTCACTTTATGAAAGCAATAGAGTCCCTCAAACAACATGTAAAAAATGCCCTTATAGAAATGGATGAGAAGTATAACAAAAGTTTGAAGAAATGAGTAAATACGTAAATGATACCCTGGGAAACCAAGAAAAATCAATCAAACAGGTAAATGGAAACAGTTCAAGAATTGAAAACTGAAATGGAAGCAAGGAAGAAAACACAATCTGAGGACCGGCTGGATACTGACAATCTAGGTCAACGAGTGGAGACTACAGAAACAAGCATAATCAATAGAATACAAGAGATAGAAGAAAAAATCTCAGATTCTGAGGACACCATAGAGAAAATAAATCCACTGATCAAAGAAAACAGCAAAACCAACAAATTCTCATCACAAAACATTCAGGAAATATGGGACACAATAAAAAGACCAAACCTAAGAATAATAGGGATAGAACAAGGAGAAGAGTCACAGCTCAAAGGCCCAGAAAATATTTTAACAAAATTATGGAAGAAAACTTTCCCAACATAAAGAAAGATATTCCTTTGAATATTCAAGAAGCATACAGAACACCAAATAGACTGAATCAAAAAAAAATCCCCTCGCCATATAATAATCAAAACACAAAACATACAGCTTAAAGAAAGAATATTAAGAGCTGCAAAGGAAAAAGGACAAGTAACTTATAAAGGTAAACTGATCAGACTTACACCTGACTTCTCTATGGAAACCATGAAAGCCAGAAGGTCCTGGATAGAGGTACTACAGAAACTAAGAGACCATGGATGCAAGCCCAAGCTACTATACCCAGCCAAGCTATCGTTCACTATCAATGGAGAAAACAAAACATTCCAGGATAAGAACAAATTCAAACAATGCGTAGCCACAAATCCAGCCCTACAGACACTAATAGAAGGAAAATCACAACCCAAGGAATCCAACATTGCCAACACTGCCTACAATAACTCAGGCATCTAGCGACCCTTCACCAGCACAACTCAAAGAAGGGAGACACACAAACTCTACTAACAAAAAAAATAAGTATAACCGGAGTAAACAACTACTGGTCATTAATATCACTTAATATTAATGGACTCAATTCACCTATAAAAAGGCACAGGCTAAGAGATTGGATACGAAAACAGGATCCAACATTCTGCTGCTTACAAGAAACACATCTCGACCACAAAGACAGGCATCTACTCAGAGTAAAGGGTTGGGAAAAAGTTTTTCAAGCAAACGGGCCTAAGAAACAAGCAGGAGTGGCCATACTAATTTCTAACAAAACTGACTTCAAACTAAAATCAATCAGAAGAGATCGAGATGGACATTTTATACTCATAACAGGAAAAACTCATCAGGATGAAGTCTCAATCCTAAATATCTATGCCCCTAATATAAAAGCACCCACTCATGTAAAAGAAATATTACTAAAACTCAAGGCAGACATCAAACCACACACACTAGTAGTAGGAGACTTCAACACACCTCTCTCACCAATGGACAGGTCAATCAGACAGAAACCTAATAGAGAACTAAGAGAATTATTGGAGGTAATGAAGCAAATGGACTTAACAGACATCTATAGAACACTCCACCCCAAATAGCAAAGAATATACCGTCTTCTCTTCAGCTCATGGAACCTTCTCGAAAATTGAACACATACTTGGTAACAAAGGAAACCTCCACAGATACAAAAAATATCAGTGTCCACCTGTTTCTTATCAGATCACCATGGATTAAAGTTAGAAGGCAACAACAATGCTACTCCCAGAAAGCCGACAAACTCATGGAAACTAAACAGTCAACTACTGAACCACACCTGGGTCAAGGAAGAAATTAAGAAATTAAAGTCTTCCTTGAATTTAATGAAAATAAAGAGACAACATACTCAAACCTATGGGACACGATGAAAGCAGTGCTAAGAGGAAAGTTCATAGCACTAAGTGCCCACTTAAAGAAAACGGAGAAAGCATACATTGGGGACATAACAGCACACCTGGAAGCTCTAGAAAAAAAAAAAGCAGACGTGCCCAGGAGGAGTACAAGACTGGAAATAATCAAACTCAGTGCTGAAATCAACAAAATAGAAACACAGAAAACAATCCAAAGAACCAATGAAGCAAAAAGTTGGTTCTTGGAGAAAATTAACAAGATCGACAAACCCCAGTCCAAACAAATTAAACGACAGAGAGAGAACACACAAATAAATAAGATCAGAAATGAAAAAGGGGACATAACCACAGACACAGAGGAAATTCAGAGAATCATTAGATCTTACTACAAAAGCCTGTATGCCACAAAACTGGAAAATGCAAAAGAAATGGACTTT
Source organism: Chionomys nivalis (assembly GCF_950005125.1). Classification (NCBI taxonomy): domain Eukaryota; kingdom Metazoa; phylum Chordata; class Mammalia; order Rodentia; family Cricetidae; genus Chionomys; species Chionomys nivalis. Next base: position 12,517,043 of record NC_080098.1, on the reverse strand, counting down.
TTTTTTTAGATAAGTACCATATACCAAAGCTAAACCAAGACCAGGTGAACAATCTCAATAGACCTGTTAGTTACGAAGAATTAGAAGCTGTTATCAAAACCTCCCTTCCAAAAAAAGCCCAGGACCAGATGGTTTCAATGCAGAATTCTACCAGAACTTCCAAGAAGAGCTAATACCTATACTCCTTAAGGTATTTCACAATATAGAAACAGAAGAGTCATTGCCAAATTCTTTTTATGAAGCTAAAGTCACCCTGATACCAAAACCTCACAAAGTTTTAACCAAGAAAGAGAATTACAGGCCAATCTCACTCATGAACATCAACACAAAAATTCTCAATAAAATACTGGCAAACCGAATCCAAGAACATGTTAGAAATATTATCCATTATGATCAAGTAGGCTTCATTCCAGAGATGCAGGGCTGGTTCAACATACGAAAATCTATCAATGTAATCCATCATATAAATAAACTGAAAGGAAAAAAACCATATGATTACTTCATTAGATGCTGAAAAAGCATTTGACAAAATCCAACACCCCTTTATGATAAAGGTCCTGGAGAGATTAGGGATACAAGGGTCATACCTAAATATAATAAAAGTGTAGCCGCCTCGACGGGTTACTCTGTCTAGGGTTTGTAACCCGCCTGGCTGGCCAGTTATTCCAGGGTCACGGAGAGGCACCACCTAAAAGACACAGGCTGATGAGAGAAAGGAGGCTCTGCTTATGTTGTCAAAGCCTCAGTTTATTAGGGTCATGGTTACAGCTTATATAGCCCCTGGATGGGGAGCTTGGGGGGCTGGGGCATGGGGTCTTGCTACGTGGTCCACGCTCATCACGCCCGTCACGCCCGTCACGTAGTCCGAGAGGTTACGATGAGTCAGGTCACGATTCCTTGGTCGGGAAGTCACAAGGTGACACACCTAGTTGCCTAGATAGTTTGGAATGTAAGGCAGGTTCCCTTAACAGAGGCTCTCTATTAACAGTTAATTTGGGTGTGAGATAGGGTATGAGATAGGCTTGCTCAATAAGACTATTCTCAATACAATTGGAAAGTGAAGCCCTCTGCAAAAGCTCCTCGCAGCGGTGCTTCCTGTAAATTTTGGGGGGACACGGCTCCTGACATAAAAGCTATTTACAGCAAGCCAACAGCTAACATTAAATTAAATGGAGAAAAACTCAAAGCCATCCCACTAAAATCAGGAACACGACAAGAATGTCCACTCTCTCCATACCTCTTCAATATAGTGCTTGAAGTTCTAGCAATAGCAATAAGACAACATAAGGGGATCAAGGGGATTTGTATTGGAAAGGAAGAAGTTAAACTTTCGTTATTTGCAGATGATATGATAGTATACATAAGCGACCCCAAAAACTCTACCAAAGAACTCCTACAGCTGATAAACACCTTTAGTAATGTGGCAGGATACAAGATCAACTTCAAGAAATCAGTTGCCTCCCTATACACTAAGGATAAGGAAGCAGAGAGGGAAATCAGAGAAGCATCACCTTTCACGATAGCCACAAATAGCATAAAATATCTTGGGGTAACTCTGACCAAGGAAGTGAAAGATCTATTTGACAAGAACTTTAAGTCTTTGAAGAAAGAAATTGAAGAGGACACCAGAAAATGGAAGGATCTTCCTTGCTCTTGGATTGGGAGGATCAACATAGTAAAAATGGCAATTCTACCAAAAGCAATCTATAGATTCAATGCAATCCCCATCAAAATCCCATCAAAATTCTTCACAGATCTGGAGAAGACAATAATCAACTTTATATGGAAAAACAAAAAACCCAGGATAGCCAAAACAATCTTATACAATAAAGGATCGTCTGGAGGCATTATCATCCCTGACTTCAAACTCTATTACAGAGCTACAGTATTGAAAACAGCTTGTTATTGGCATAAAAACAGAGAAGTCAACCAATGGAATCAAATAGAAGACCTGGACGTTAACCCACAAACCTATGAACACCTGATTTTCGATAAATGAGCTAAAAGTATACAATGGAATAAAGAGAACATCTTCAACAAATTGTGCTGGCAAAACTGGATGTCAATCTGTAGAAGAATGAAAATAGATCCATGTCTATCACCATGCACAAAACTCAAGTCCAAATGGATTAAAGACCTCAATATCAGTCAAAACACATATAACCTGATAGAAGAGAAAGTGGGAAGTACTCTACAACACATGGGCACAGGAGACCACTTCCTACGTATAACCCCAGCAGCACAGACATTAAGGGCATCATTGAATAAATGGGACCTCCTGAGACTGAGAAGCTTCTGTAAAGCAAAGGACACTGTCACTAAGACAAAAAGGCAACCCACTGACTGGGAGAAGATCTTCACCAACCCTGCAACTGACAAAGGTCTGATCTCCAAAATATATAAAGAACTCAAGAAACTAGACCATAAAAGGCTAATCAACCCAATTATAAAATGGGGCAATGAGCTGAACAGAGAATTCTCAACAGAAGAAGTTCAAATGGCCAAAAGACACTTAAGGTCATGCTCAACTTCCTTAGCGATCAGGGAAATGCAAATCAAGGCAACTTTAAGATACCATCTTACACCTGTCAGAATGGCTAAAATCAAAAACACCAATGATAGCCTTTGCTGGAGAGGTTGTGGAGAAAGAGGTACACTCATCCATTGCCAGTGGGAATGCAAACTTGTGCAACCACTTTGGAAAGCAGTGTGGCGGTTTCTCGGGAAATTCGGGATCAACTTACCCCTGGACCCAGCAATACCACCCTTGGGAATATACCCAAGAGATGCCCTATCATACAACAAAAGTATATGCTCAACTATGTTCATAGCAGCATTGTTTGTAATAGCCAGAACCTGGAAACAACCGAGATGCCCTTCAATGGAAGAATGGATGAAGAAAGTATGGAATATATACATATTAGAGTACTACTCAGCAGTAAAAAACAATGACTTCTTGAATTTTGCATGCAAATGGACAGAAGTAGAAAACACTATCCTAAGTGAGTTAAGCCAGACCCAAAAAGAGGAACATGGGATGTACTCACTCATATTTGGTTTCTAGCCATAAATAAAGGACATTGAGCCTATAATTTGTGATCCTAGAGAAGCTAAATAAGAAGGTGAACCCAAAGAAAAACATATAGACATCCTCCTGGATATTAACCTTCATCAGGCGATGAAAGGAGACAGAGACAGAGTCCCACACTGGAGCACCAGACTACAACCCCAAGGTCCAAACCAGGAGCAGAAGGAGAGAGAGCACGAGCAAGGAACTCAGGGCCATGAGGGGTGCACTCACATACTGAGACAATGGGGATGTTCTTTCGGGAACTCACCAAGGCCAGCTGGACTGGGTCTGAAAAAGCATGGGATAAAACCGGACTAGCTGAACATAGTGGACAATGAGGACTGCTGAGAAGTCAAGAACAATGGCACTGGGTTTTGATCCTACTGCACATACTGGCTTTGTGGGAGCCTAGGCTGTTTGGATGCTCACCTTACTAGACCTGGATGGAGGTGGGTGGTCCTTGGACTCCCCACAGGGCAGGGAACCCTGACTGCTCTTAGGGCTGATGAGAGAGGGGGAGTTGATTGGGGGAGGGGGAAGGATATGGGAGGTGGAGGCGGGGAGGAGACAGAAATCTTTAATAAATAAATAAATTTAAAAAAATAAAATAAAATAAATGGTTTAATGACTTGGTGATAACGTCATAAACAGCATCTTTTTAGTTTTAAAGCTACAGATTATCCAGGTGTTGCGGGTTTTGGTTGGAGTCCCAGCACTCAGGAGGCAGAAGCAGGAGTATTATCATGTCAGTTTGAGGATAACTTGGATTATGTGGCAAAATCAAGGCCATTTTGGCCCTTGTTCCAAAAAAGAAAAAAAAATATAAACAAATAAATATAAAAACTGCAGTTGAGAGTTCATACGGCTTGATAAAATGTCCTTAATACGTGTGAATAATTTTTAAAATCATAATAATACACACAATTTTGCACATTTTTGATTAAAAAGACTTAATTACATGTTTATTAATGATTGGTAGAAAATGCAATTAATTACTAACTGTAACTTTTATGTAATGAGATTAATGACAGGACTGATTTTATGTTTTACATGTGTGTATGGTATATACACATGGGAGCACACATGTGTACAGGTGTGCTCCTCCATGTGTGCATGCATGTGTGTGTGCATGTGTGAGGCAAGAATTATCAGCATATATGGGCATATATTACTCCCACCTTACTTTTTGAGGCAGGTTCTCTCACTGATCCCGGAGCTCATTACCGCAGCTAGACTGGCTGGCCAGTGAGCTCCCAAATCCACCTGTCTCAGCCCAACCCCAACCCCTCAGCTCTGGGTTACAGATATGTACCCTACCAGCCTTTGTACATGGATGTTGGGGATCTATCTCGGGACCCCATGCTTGTTCAGTGAGTACGTTACTCACGATATCTCCCCAGCCCTCATCTCTGAAATATTAAGTTCAAAGAGAATACATACAGCTATTAGAAACAGACCAACCAGCACAGTTATTTTAAAATTTTATTGTGAGGGTTAGAAATATTGGAGGCAGAAACCTTTAGCCAAGAGGCAGTCTCTCTTCTAAGTATAGATGAGGCTAGCTGGTTTTCTTTTTACAGTTCATGTGTGGGTAAGAAAGGCAACAGAATCAGAGAGAATGGCACACAGGAAGATGCATACACTTCAGTGCATATAGCTCGATACGATATAAAGCCTTTTAAAATATTAGTGAGAAAAGTGGAAGATGGGCAGTTAGTTGTAAGAACTACATACCTTCTAATGCCATTCTGTTCTGGAGCCCAGTGGAGAGTAAATTGGAGTAATTTAGTGGCAGTGAGTTTTCTAGACAAGGTAGGGATGAAGCCCAGGAAACAAAGGCTTAGCAAACCTTGCTCTAAGTCTCTTGTGGAGGTGGCATTATTGCACTTACAATGCAAAAAGAAGAAGGGATGAGCCACTGTGGGTCCCAGGGTCTACTTTTCCCCTTTGAGTAAATCCTGGGAGATGAGAGGCTGCAAGGGAAGCTCCTCTGTATCCATTAGGACTGGCCACTCAGCAGCAGAAACCAATAAACTTATTAAAATCTGAATTTATAAAGGTGATAATATAATCAATTAACTAAGACATTGATTCAGTAAAAAAAAAAAATGAGGATTTATAATGAGTCATAAATGCAGCCAGAAACCCGATTTCAAATCTTTGGGATATCTGATATGAGACACTGATTGACAGCACCGCCCCCTCCCCCCCCCCGCTCCTGACCACACTCTCAAAGACAGTGACCCACTGACATTTCCTTGATAAATATACGTGTGACTCATTCATAGCTTATTTGTTTATCAGCTATCAATCAATCATCTATATATCATCTATCAATCTTATCTATCATCTACCTACTATTTACCCATCAGCCACCTACCATCCATCTATCAAATGTCAATCTATCATCTATGGGCTATCACCTATCTATCATTATCAGCTACCAACCAATTATCTGCCATATCTCTATCATCTACCAGCCAATTATCTATCATCTTTCAATCACTATCTGTCTGCCATCTATCATTGATCCATTTAGCCATTTCCCTATCAGTCATATAATCACGTTGTTTAGGGACGGGTACCTTCTGAGAAAGCTGTCATCAGGTGGTTTCACTGTGCAGACATCAAGGGGCAGCTGTGGTGGGGTGGAACATGCCTGACCGATGAGTAATGGCCATTACTGATTTCCTACTTTCGTGGATTTTAATCTTGTCCAGTTCTGTTTCCAGATGGTTGACTGTGGCCCCTAGCTGGCAATGTTAGCCCTGGATTTTGTGCTCTTAGAGCCATGATGAGCATAATGACATGCAATTCAGCCAAGCACAAAGGAACGTGAGGAATGTGGCAAACAAGGGGTGATTGGGGCTGCCACTTTCCTACAGTTGTGAGTAGAAGCGCATTCTGCGATAATGACCCAGTGACTTAGCGAGGTCAGACTTTCACTTTCAAAGCTGCAGCACATAGTAGCCATTCTACTCTTCAGCCCAGCGGGCCTTAAGTTTCATGCACATGGGGATCCTGGGGGTGGGGGGGTGGGGCATGTGCTGTGGAGTGTATGGGTTTCCAGCTCAATGCTGGATCTCCTTGATTGGGATTTCTGGGGGAAAGCCTCATATCTGCATGTTAGCAAGATCTAAGGTAGTTGTGCCTTGGATCTCACTTAGGAGACACATCCCTTCTGGAATTTATCAATCAGCTTCTGCTTTGACAGAGAGTGATAGCTTGGGAGACACTGAGTGTCCACGCAGGAATTCCCCCCTTTCCTTCCTGAAGGGCTGTGACTGGTGGATACAGGAGAAGCTGAAGCTGAATGCTAAAGCTCGCTCTTCCCCTTTGCTTTCCACCCATCTCACAGGTGACAGAGCGTCTCTGAAAGAGCTGCCTGAACTATAATTGTCTGGTTTCTTAGTGAGCACTGCTTTATTAGCCACAGACAATGGAATTGCATTGTTTCTGGAGTGGACCAGTTCCCTTCCCAGTCCTGGGGTGGTGGGACGTTCATCTCAGCTACACTCAGGTGGTGATGTCACAGTGAATCCATCCTCACGGAGGGGTGGTGCTGAGGTGGTCCTGTCACCAAAGGGAGAATGCTGTGCATTGTGGACTTGGCTAATTACGACTGATGAGTTAAGGTTCACTATCACCCTTTCGTAGAGGAAAGCACTGCAGCCCCACCAGGATGTCTATTCTCTATTTTAAATTATCACATGATCGTAAAAGTGTGGCATCCAGGGCTCTGTAGTTTGAAGGGACCTCGTTAGGGCCAAGGATGTGGCTCAGTTGTACTACATTTATCTACTGCGTGCAAACCTCTGCTTCCATCCCCAGTATGGCTAGACCAGAAGGAACATACTGGTCCTTTTACCTGAAATTTGACCATGTATAGAAAAATATACTAGGAAACTGCATACTTGATAAGAGAAATACTTTGACTTTAATATTACATTGCAGAATAATTATATTTAATGCAAAATTCTGTCTGTGAATTAAAAATATTAAATCTATCAATAACATTTTACTAGTTTCCTGCATAGTGAATCTATCTCAATAATTATTCAATAAAATATCAAGAAATAGTATCATCCTTTTCAAGCAGCCTTGATCTCTCATTTCATAAAATTAACAGACATTAAGATAGAATATAATAAGGGATTGTTTTTCATTCTTCCCAGATAACTAGATGTTCCTTTCTGTTTTGATTGTATGTGTACGTGTGTGTGCTTGAGAGCTCTCACTCATGTGGGTGTTTACACACATATGTGCAGATTTGTGTGGAAGCCAGGGATGACATCAGTGTTTTTCTCAATCTCTGTTTTCTTATCATTATCGTTACTATTAATTTTTTTGAAATAGGGTTTCTCGCCGAACCTGGAGCACATTGATGCATGCAGACTGGTTGCCCAGCGAGCCCAAGGACCATCTGACATTTGCCTCCCCTTCCCACACCCTGTTCACCGACACTGGAGTTACAGACTTGTGCCCATGTGCCCAGCTTTTCAGTGGATGCTGAACATCACACTCAGGTCTCATGCATGGGCAGCGGGCATTTTACCAGCTGGGCCATCTTGCTGACCTTTCTGCTCCTTTAGGCTAGAAAGCAACATTGCTCTTCGTACCTGCTTCAGATTGGCCGCGGTATTTATTCTTGTTTCAAATTTAACATTTCAGGAAAGGGGGCTGAAGAGACGACTTTGTGAGCGCTTGAGTTTGGATCCCTGGCACCTGTGTAAAAAGCTGGGCATAACTAGGACACGCTTGCAACTCCGGCATGGGAAATGGGACAGAGGGATGGGCAGATCCCAGAGGCTCACTGATCAGCCAGTCTAGCTGAAACTAGAGCTCCTGGTTGGTGAGAGACTCTGCCTCAAAAAAATAAGGTGGAGAGTGATTGAGGAAGACATCAGACAAAGACCTCCGGCCTTCATATATGTACAACATGTGTGAATGCACCCACATATGTGTGCACACACGAGTACAACACACATTGAGAAAGGATAAGGAGTAAAATCACTGCCATCATTAATCTCGTCACCTTGAAGTTACAGTTAATAATTTGATTTGTTTCCTACCAATCTTTCTGTTAACATACATGAAATTAGATAATTTTTTCTAGTTATGAATATGTAATGAGGGTTTTTAAAAATTGTTCTTACTTGTAGCCTTAACAACTGTAGCACTCGCCTGTACTACGTGACAGTACGGTACTCCTGTATTGCGGCGCCTGCACTACAGGACCATTAGTGAGCCTCGGGCAAGGGGCTGGAGATTAAAACACACAAAGACACACAGAGACAGCACAGACACACACACACCTGTAGTCACTGGTAAAGAAGCCCCCTATTGAATAGCACCACGGAGGCTTATATACCCAACACAGTCAGGTGGGCCAGCAGGTGAAAACCTCATCTCCTGATCCTCAGTCAAGGACAAGGCAACATGTGCTCAGGAAGCAGAGCTGGACACAGCTTTCGGTAGCACAAATCAGAAGGCCAAGTAAAGGTCACTAGCAGGGGAGAGCAGCTGGAAGCCAGGACTCCAAATG